>NW_012104120.1:2023140-2064432 GCF_000951045.1 Mandrillus leucophaeus | reverse complement strand
AAGCCCACACGCTCCACCTTAACCGTGCTTCCTCGATTCTCTATGACCTCAGCAGCACCAGTGCTGGGATTGGCCATGCATGCCCCCAGGTCTCTGGGTGTCACTGTCCACCCTCAGCCTGCACCCCACCCACCCTCAGGCATACATAGCATCATCAGAGCTTGCTCTGCATTGTAACAACCCACACCAGGCATTCTGCGCATAGCTGCCCCAGTGAAGGGTAACATCTGGAGCATGAAGCAACTGCTGGATTGCTGATATTTGGGCTGCTAAGTAAACATTTTGATGACTGTTTTCATCCCTGACGTTCTACTGAGTGATTTGCAGAGTTGGGAGTCTCAGAATGTGAGATGTGATCTAGCAGCCCTTGGAGCTAAGATGCCAAGAAGCTGTTCCCAGGAAAAGCTGCCCTGGAGCAAGAAGACATGTGGAATGACCCAAAGGGGTAGCTTGGGACTCAGTGCCTTCTGCAGAAAAGCTGGGTCCTGCAGACAAAGAGTTGCTTTGAAAAATTAAAGATTAAAATTCTTTCCCCATTTCTTGTCAGCCTCTGCAACTATTCTCATTTCCAGATTATAAACTCCAGGTGCAGAAACTGCCTGTTTGCCATTTCCGTAATGGGCCATGGCCCTCAGGCCTTGGAGCTGGGGAAGCCTCTAAACCAGATGATACAGAATAGAATAGCGGCTTAGCATGCATGGCTGTAAATGATCTGTTTTCCTCTCCATGCAAAAGCCAGTGCCTCACTGCATGTCAGCAGATCCAAACACTCTTGCCCCTGTTTTCAGCAGAGTCTTGGCCTCAATCTGGAGCACTCCAAAATAAATAAATAAATAAATAAATAAATAGATAAATAAATAAATAAATAAATAAATAACAAAGCCATTCTTGTTCCTAAAACACATTCAGGGTAGAGCTAGTCCTTGCTACCCTCTTCTCCGTGGTTTCATGTCAACAAGGAGACCTTACAATCTAAAACCAAATTAAAAGGGGTAGGGAGACAGAGGTGATGTACTGTGAACAGTGTTCACATCTACCTGCACAGCTGACACTGTCAGAAATACTGAGGATGGACAACAGCATCATCATTAGGAAAATGATGATTAAAACAAGATGCCAGGACACACCAATTAGTATGTCTTCAACAAGCAAACAAAACTTGACGATGGCAAGGGTACAGAGCAACCACCACTCTCACCCTTGCTGATGGGAATGCAAACATGGCACTGCCACTTTGGAAGGAAGTTTGGCAGTTTCTGGGAAAGTTAAACATACCCCCAGGAGTTCCGCCCCTAGCTATTCACCCTAGAGAAATGAAAATTTATGCTCCTACAAAAACCTGTACATGAATGTTTCTAGAAGCTCCATTCATTGCTGCCAAAATCTGGAAAAAACATAAATGCCCCTCACAGAACGAATGAATATACAAACTCAGGTCCATCCATACAGCAGAATCCCTCTCCACAGCACAAAGGAACACACAGCTGACATCCACAGCACCCCGGATGCATCTCAAAGGCCTTCTGTCGGCTGATAGGAACCAACCCCAAAAGGCTACCTACTGTCACATTCAACTCAGATGACATTTTGGAAAAAGCAAAATTGTTAAGGACAGAAAATAAGATCAGTGGTTGCCAGGGATTGGGGATAAGGGGATGACTACAAAGGCAGGACGGAATTTTGCGGGGACAGAAATGTTCTGTGTCTTGAAAGCGGTCAAGGAGGAGTGTGTGGGCTTTGGAGTCAGCTGCACAGAACTTGCTATTTAGTAGCAGTTCTGAGCTATGGAGCTGCTCTGAGGCTCTTTTCAGCAGCCATCAAATACTGCTAGTATTTACTGCCTCAGGCGGTGTTGCTGTGAAGATAAAGAGAGATGATACAGAGATGAAAACGCAGAGCCACAATGAAGTACGCTCTCAGGAGGAGGAGTTACTTGGTGGTAGTCACGTGACTGTCTACATTTGTCCAAAGTGTGCACCAAAAAAAGTAAATTATTTTTATGTAAATTATATCTCAGTAAACCTGACTTTAAGAAAACATGTACCGAGGTTGAAAGAGAACTAATGGAAAAGCCAGAGGTGGGGATTTTAGTCCCTTGGCTTCAGCTTTTATCATGTACAGTGGGGATAGAAATCTCTATTTAATCAAAGTAGTGACTTCCCTCCCTGAGAGCTCACTTTATAGTGGCTCTGCATTTTCATCTCTGTACCATCTCTATCTCCACAGCAACATCCTACAAGGTGGTAAATAGTAGTACTTCACAGGTGCTGGAAAGAGCCTCAGAGTGGTTCCATAGGTTCCCACGGGGCTGCCAGCCAAGTTCTGTGCATCTGACTCCAAAGCCCACACGCTCCACCTTAACCATGCTTCCTCTTTCTTCAGGATGCCACCGGCTGGGGACAGGTTGAGGCTCCTGTCCACAGAAGCCACCCACAGACAAGAACTCACTCAGGGCCCTTCCCTGGCCTCTGCCTCCACGTTGGTCAAGTGGGGAGACTGTCCTCTAAGTTCTCATCCACTTTTGCATCCAATTAAAAAGACTATGTTTATAATTGATTGTTACATCAAATTAGTTGAACTAATAGACAAGGTGGGTCAATTATAAAAAGTAAAATCATACCCCAAAGAATTGAAAGCGGGGACACAAGCAGACACGTGTACACCCGTGTTCCTAGTAGCATTATTCCCAATGGCCAGAGGGTGGAGACAAGCCAGAGTCCAATGATAGATGAATGTGTAATCAATGAAATGGAATATTATTCAACCTTTAAAAGGAAGACAATTCTGGCACATGCTACAAAATGGATGAACCCTGAGAGAATTATACGAAGTCAACTAACCAGTCACGAAAGGACAAATGCTGTATGATCCATTGATATGAGGTCCCTAGAGCAGACAAATTCATAGCCAGAAAGGAGAATGGTGGTTCCCAGGGACTGGGGAGAGGGGTGCATGGGGAGGTAGTGTTTGATGGGCACAGAGTTTCAGTTTTGCAAGATGAAAAGGTAATGGAGCTGGATAGTGCTGATGATTGTACAACATCATGAATGTATTCAGTGCCACTGAACTATACATTTAAAAAAGGTTATGATGGTGAATTTTATGTTATGTTATTTATAGATTGTGGTATGTACTACAATTGTAAATTTATAAATAAAATTGATAGATAAATAGATAAAAGATAAAGGAAGAGGAAATAACTCATCCTGTTTAATGACCACAGTAAAATCAACAATAGTAGCATCTACTGAGTGCTAGCTCCCTACTGGGTCCCCTGCCGAGGGCTTTGCCTGCCTAACCTGATTTAATTCTCCCAAAAGCCCATGGCCCAGGAACTGTCATGAGCCCACACACTCCCAGCCCCAGGTGGAGATGAGATGGAGGCACAGTGTGTTTACGCAGCATCCCTGGGCACGCTCACGCAGCTGGTGTTCTCAGGAGTGAGAATTCCCTTCTGGGCAAAGGCTTCAGTAAACATTTGCCACACAAAGGCATTGTGTTGGAGGGATTATGAAAAGCCAATTACAGGAGCTCTGTGTTCCACACCTGGGTTAGTTCCGGGCAGGGAGGAACACCATTGTAAACAAAGGGGACACAGACGAGACCCAGCGACAAGATCAGAGAAATTAAGAGATAGAAGTAGCTTGGAGGACCCAAGGCCCTGAGAATTTGCAGAAACTGGACAAGAGCATTGGAGCTGCTGCAGGACGTGGTAAAGGGCCCCCAAAGCACAGTGTATTTAACATACAAAGCAAAGGAGGGACGTGTAGGTGAGGTGACTGGTGTCAATGGAATGACAGCCTCCAGGCTTTCCTGTGGGCCCCTGGGGAAAGAGCTGATCTAAGACCCAGTGCTCTGAGGCTCCCTTTGGGATGCTTCGCCTGCTGATGGTCAGCCTTGGGGTGGTGCTTGGAGGTGAACCTTCAGCCTAAAACCTGCCCTCCTGGAGAAACTGTTCTGAAAGCAGTGGTTCTAAAACTTCAGCATGCATCAGCATCACCTGAAGAGATTGTTAAAACCAAATTTCTGGACACCAGCCCCAGAGTTTACAATTCAGTAAGTCTGGAGTGGGTCCCAGAAATTTGTATCTCTAAAGAGTTCCCAGGAGGTGCAGAGGCAGCTGGTTCAGGGAGCACACCTAGAGGACCACCACCTGAGGAGTAGCCTTGGAGAGGGACTTTGGAAGCAGAAGAATCCTATCATCTAGATTTTACCTAGCATTACTGCAAGCCCTGATCACCCCTCACCCTCAGCCCAGACAGTGGACCAAGAGGGTGAAAACTAAAAGCGCAATGTGAGAGGCTAAAGTGTCTCAAGCGAAGCTGGAGTTTAGCCTTGCTGGGGGTTTAGTGTGTGGCAGGCCAGCTGCACACTTGCACTGTTCAGCCTGCATGATGACTCCATGACGTGGGATACCATTTTCAGATGAGGAAACTGAGGCTGGGAGCAGGAGCCTGCAGCTCACTGAGGTCCAGATCTGTCTGCCTCCAAAACCTCTCCACCACTCTCCCTCTGAGGTTGTCTAGCTCCTCCAAAACAGGAGGCCCTCCTCTCCCAACTCTCCACTGTGGGGAAAGTCCTTGCCCACGTCAGTAATGTATTAACTGACAGCAGGAGCCCTGGTGTATACGCGTGTGGGGTGTGAAGGGGATAGGAGGGACACTGGATGTTACAATAGGTCTCTGTGCCTCTGCCCCTGCTAGCTCCAAAGTCCCCATGCTTCAAGCCCCAACACTGAAAGCTCTGAACACTGAGTGTGTGATCTCCTTCTCTGCCTGCTGTCTCAGAGTAGCTATGACCAGGCCCCACCCTCTTCCCCACAGTCACCCTGAGAGCCCTGTCTACAGACATTCTGCTCCCTCCACCTCCCACTTCCCTCTCCTCACCTCCCAGACCTCACGTGCCCCTGGGGCAAAAACCAGGTGAGTGTGGCTGTCTGTGGAGGAGGAAATGGAGACGTGGCAGGGGCTGTGAGCCCAGCAGCATGTGCTCTCTGGGGCCGCACGGGCCTGCTGGGTCTATAGCACATTTCATGAGAGACCTCTGATCTCCCTTCAGAGTTGCCATGGACTGACTTCCAACTCACAGCAACCCTTCCCTGAGTCTCCAGTCGGCTCTGAATATTTCAAACTTGCCAGCCGCCACAATTGTGTGAACCAGTACCTTAAAATAAATCTCTCTCTGCCTACACACATGCACACATCCTATTGTTCTGTTTCTCTGGAGAGCTTCGGCGGATACAGCATGGCTGTCCCAGATAAAACCTCCCCCACCAGACCTATCCACATTTCCCATCAGCGTTTATGGAACCAGTACCACTTGGCATGCACAGTGTTAAATTTTGCCTTCTTAGAAGTATGAGGCAAAGCAGGAGCCATATCTGGGGTTGTGGATAAACCCCACACCTTCAACTCATCTCCCCCACTGAGAACAGATTGAGCAAAGACCGAGCATGATAGAGTTGACAGACGGTCCCCGAGAGAAAGAGGTCTTCAGTGTCTCGCCAGAAGTGGGGTGAAGGCCTCTTGCCCCTCGCTGCTCCCCTGAGAGGCCACTGCTGCTCAGAAAGAGTGTTTCATGGAAATCTTGATCTGATCTGCACAGGCGAGGCCCACCTGCTAGAAAGCTGGGACAGGACTGTCACAGGGGCTTTGTCACTGCCACAGCCACAAGCCTCCAGCCCTGGCACCCTTGGGGGCAGGAGAGTGACACCAGAGTGCTTCAAATGTGCAGGAGATTGGTGTGATGTCCCAGGCTAGAAGACAGACATCGTGGGCAGGCAAAATTGGAATCCAGCGTCAAGTCCTGTGTTCCGGCTCCTGCTCCTCATGACATGAGCTGTGGAATCTCAGAAGTGACTCTCCACAGTGCCAATCCTCGTCTGAAAAATGTGCTGAGGGAGACACCACGAGATGGCCTGTCGAGAAGCAGGTCACAGGAGGGGCTCTGTAATGGACAGCATATCCCCTCCTCAGAGGCCGTCTCAAAGCCGGGGCACAGGACTGTAGCAGAACAAATGTGCGTGGGGCCATGGAGGACAGGAGCACCCGTGGGGATGGAAGGGTTGCTCAGAGAAGGCCAGGCAGGAAGCAAGTTGGAGGCAGGCATGCAGCAAACAGGCCAAGGTGACCTGGGGACCATGGGACATGATGCCACCAGGAGTCATGAGGGACCAGGAAAGGGAGGTCAGCACGGTTAGACCTGGCGTTCTGGGTAATGGGGAGACCCTGGAAGTACTAAGCAGGAAAATGGCCCGGGAAACACTATTCTAGAAAGGTTGTCCTGGCTGGCAGTAAACCAAGCCTGGAACAGGAAAGAGAAGAAGAAAGAACAGCCAGGAGGTACAGGGCTGTGATCACTCTGATTAGAGAGATTGCCTTGGAAACGGAAGTAAGGCGGGACCTTATTGGAGATAACTCACCAAGATGTGCCTCTGACTCCAAAAAGTCACACGTGCATCTTTGCCAGATGCACACCTGCACATCAGATGCCCGGTGAGCTTGAAAACAGAGCAGCCATCGCCCACTCAAGCCACTCACCAGACCACCTGGGAGGCCGTGTTCCCCAACATTGTGACTTACTTCTGGGTGGGCGCCACGTGTAAGTGTTGGCTACAGGGTCTAAGGTGATTACAACATGTCCCCAGGTGAGGCCAGGGGCCAGGAAGACATGGGAGGCTGAGACCGCCAGAGCTCTGTGATGCCCAGAGATGTGGGTGGCTCATAGAATATCACAAAGCAGGTCAGGAAGGGAGCTGGGAGCCCCTGCTAGGTCTCTACTGCTTCATGGCAGGGCCTGCTGTCCAGAGCCCTGACACTAGCTCCTAGGTTACCTGTGAACTGGGTGAGACCTGAGTGTTCCAGGCCCACCCTCAAGTAGCTCCATGCATCTAAGAGTGGGCCTGTTAGCCTGGGCAGTGTGACAGTCTCTGGCCCTGACTTACTGGTAAGCACCACCACCTCCCTGAACCTAGTCCCTCTGCCCAGGCTGGCCCCTCCTGAGTTCCAAGGCCAGGCCAACCCAGAGCAGCATCACACAGATCCGATTCAAATCCCAGCTCCACCTCTTTCTAACCTGTAACCTTAGCAACTTGGGCTCCCTCAACCTCAATGTCTCCAGCTGTAAAATGGGAACAATATCGTCCTTGCAACACTGCAGAAAGAATTAAGCAAGCCAACATATGTGAGAGGGTGTCCAGTACGCATTAGATGCCCACAGAGTGCCCACTGCAAGGCCTTTTCTGTGTTCTGCACCTTGCTGCCTCGAAATCCTTAAAATCTGCACTTCCCCAGAGAGCCTGAGCCCCACATGGCCTTTGTAAGTGTGCTCTGGGGCCTCCATTCATCTTTGGGGTTCAGCCCCAAGGTCTGAGTCAGCTGCCCCAGTCTCAGCCTAGACACTTCTTTTTGCCTTCATCACCTCCCCCTGGGCCAGCCGCTGAGTGTGTCCAATATCGGGTCTCCTCACAAGGAGCTGGTTTGTTAGACGTCAGGACAGGGCCTTAGAGACGTGGGCCTGAGCATGGCCAGACAGGGCTGCATATGAGGATTTGGCCACAGTGAGGACGCAATGTGGAGACACAAGCAGGAGGGCTGCCTCCAAGACCAAGCCTGTGTTGGGGGATGCCACATCAGGGCCAGGTGGAGTCAGGGGCAGCTATGTAGACAGCAGGTGGGAGAGCAAGGAGTGGGCCACTCAGGAGGTTCCTTGTGGGCCCTGTGTGGCCAGCTCCTCCTCAAGGGAGTGCCAGGAGCAGGCACAACTGCTGGACTCATGGATAACTCCAGCAATCACCTCAGTGCTGCCCTAGGCATCACCAGTTAATGAGTGTCCCCACTTCTTACCTGGGCCAAGGGCTGAGTGTGCCTGCAGGCAGAGAATGGTAAGTCCCAGGGCCCTACACCTGCTTCAAAGGACTCATGAGGAGATGGAGGCAATGCAGGTGTTTTCCAGAAGTTCAGGGGATCCCCTGAAGACTAAAATGGAGACTCCCATTGGAAGGAACTAGGCAGGTCAGCAAAGCTTCCTTGGCTCTCAAAACTTCCTTTTTTCTGATTCCAGTCCACACTGGGCTCCTGGCCAGCACACACCTCTATGGTTTTTGCAACAGCGGAATACAGGAACTCACAGTGTCCTGCGGAAGGAGCTGGTTCTGCATCTCGGTATGTGTACCTACTTCCACATTGCCAAAAATGGCCAGGGAGCAGTTCCCCTGGCTGGCCCCTACCATCTGGCTATGGTTGAGCTATCATGATGGGGACAAAGACCTGAGCTGGAGACAGCACAGGTTACAAGAAGCCCCAGCCCCTGTGGAAAGGTGGTGAACCTCTCTATCCTGGGAGCCAATCGGGGCTTGGTCTCCACTGAAATGTAAGAAAATATTCCCTTAGGTAAGAACGGCCATGGAAGAGTGACCATCTACTAACAGAGACATCAACGTTCTCTACGCTTAGAAAACCAATAAGGTAGGCATTACTATTCCCACTGTACAGATGGGTAAAGCGAGACTCAGAAAACAAGAAATTTATCTGAAATCAAAGAGCTGACAAGCATCAGAATCACGGTCAAACCCAGGTCCCCTCTTCCAGCACTCAAGGCTGGCTTCAGGCAGTGGTCAGTGGTGGTGGAATATGCCATGGGGGCACCTCAGGTACTAGCTGAAGCCTGCAGTGTTGCAGGGAGTCCCTGGCTGGACTTGCATAGTTGTTGCTGACCCCCAGCCATAGGAGATCCAAGCCAGACCCGCTGTCTGCCCACAGCTACACAACAAGCTGGGAGGCCCAAAACAAGACTCTGTGATTGCACTCTTGCCCCAGAGAAAAGCAGATCCCTGGGAGCCTCAAGGATAAGGGTTCATTAGCCTTGGACAACATGGACACTCCTTGGCCAGCATTCCCTCCACAGATACCAGCACACTCAGTGTCAGTCAGTTGTCCACCAGGCAAAGCCACTGCTCTACTTGGTGTGTTCTGTGTAGTGGGTCTCTGGATTATTAAACATGCAAGGAGCAGGATTACCCTCTGTCCACACCCTGGACTTCAAATATCAGGGAGAGCAGGGGGCCAGCAAGGAAGCAGATGCAGTGGGACAGTCATTGGGCAGGGTGGTGGTGACTATGGGGCAAGAGGAGGCTTGTGGCCCAGCCTGGAAAGAGTGGAGAAGTCTGGGAGAGCTTCTTAGAACATATGGCACTGGTGGTGGACACTGAAGAGTAAGGACGGACCCTGGCAGTAAGTGGACAGGCACTCCGGGCAGCCTGAGTGAGTGTCTGGCAAATTGCACAGGTGTCCAAGAAAAAGCAGGGACAGGGTCTCAGGGGTTGAGTGAGTGCATGGTGAGAGGGCCCTGCAGAGAGCCCAGAACGGCAGGCCGATGGACATGGACATGGTGCTGTCTCACGGAACGGTCCTGGGAGTCACTGTGGGGCTCTCAGAAGAGAGTGACAGGAGCACCTGGCAGCTGCCTGTCACTGGTGATTCTGCCACCAGGAGCTCACAGCCTGCGAGGAGAGGAGACAGGGAAAGGGATGCTCTAATACATGGGAGTGGAGGAGGCTTAGGGGGTGGTGGAAGAGGTGTCACAGAAGCAGTGGCTTTGGAGAGGGAGTCTGAGGGAGGTAGAAAGAAGCTATGAAACAGGCAGGTTAGAGAGAAGAGGAAGGAGAAACAAAGCCACAGGACAGGCCGGGCTTAACTAGACCTGGCTTTGTTCAACTGGGAGGGATGTGAGCAGGAACAGGGCAGAAAGCTTGGGCAGGGACTCCATTAAGAATGTCTCCAGACTCTGAGCAACCCCCATCCGATTCCTCACCCTCCAAACTCCCAGAGAAGGAAAATCACAGGGGAATTTTGCAGGATCGTTTATACCTCACGTGCTAAGGTAAGAAAGATTTTGACACATTTCCAGATGGCTTGGTTTGCTCACACAATCATCCCATTTAGCTTATTAAATTTCAAGAATAATTTGGTCAGAATAAGCACACAAAAATCACAAGTGAAGCTTTGAAACATATCTGGAAGTATGCATGCCTGGCTCCTCAGGAATTAAAGATCTCTTAGTTCTCTGGAATCATCAAAGCACAAAAAAGTGAGGGCACAAACCACCTACGTCACAGATAGAGTGACTCATTTTCTTGGGTTCCCTGTCCTCTCCTGTGCCAGGCCAATCTGGACCCAGAAAACTCTGCTTTTAGGTTAGAGAGAAAAAGAGACACTATCAGGTGCAGCTTGGCTCCTGAGGCTTTTCACCTAAGAGAAGAGAAAGGAAATATACTGCTAGCCACTGGGAGTAGGGGCTTCAGGCTCCAAGCTGAGTCTCTTTGCTTTTATGTGACTCAGTTTCCCCACCTGTAACATGAAGCATTTAGAGTAGATGCTCCTTAAGGATCTGTCTGCCAGTGAAGTTCTGCTGTTCAAATTCGCCCAGGTTCACAATCTTGATTTCTCCTCTGAGAGCTGAATATTTGTTTAACCAGAATGAGTCTCCCACAAGCTGGCAGACCTCTTAATGTGCCAGGAATAATTTTCTTAATTATTCTATGTGCTGAGGAGGTGGGAGGATGGCATCTGAATAGAACAGAAAGGGCTCAAGGGACCTAAGAATGCCACTTGCGTGGGTGACACAAGTCTTCTGGGTGTGCCTTCTATGAGGCTGGTAGCCCAAGGTGGGCCCGGCACTAACCCCTCTGCTTGCTCATCTGTTCCCTGGCTGCACCATGATAACGCTCCGCCTCCAGGCTCCCCTCCACCTCCAACCCACTCCACACTGTCAGACTTTACAGCACAACTCCAGATGTCCCTCCCCTGAGCAAACGTCCTCCACAGCTCCCATGTTCTCTGGGAACCTTCCTAAGCTTGTGGCCCTGATGATAGGACCCAACCCCCTCCTTGCCTAATTTCTCCCTGCACCCCCAATGGGGTTAAGCGAATCCACTGATCACTCACAACCTAACCCCTCTGGTTGGAAAGCTCCTCCTTCAGCACCACAGTCCAAATCTGCCACCTTCCAGACACAGCTCTTGGCTTCCCCCCTCAACACAAGAAGCAACCCTGCCCCTCTCCACTTCCAAATTGCTCCTACTATCAGGCCATCCTGCCATTAGAAGGCAGCCATCACCAGCAGGCAACAGCCCTTTCCAGTTTTCAAGGCTGCATCAAGATATGATCTCAGTAATTACAGCAGGACAGTGAGGCAGACGGTGGGCAGCAGGGCTTTGATCGTTCCATGTACAGGAGAAAAGGGAAGCTTGGCAGTAAAAGCCCTTGGCTGGCACAGTCAGGCAGGCCACACAAAGGTTGGCCTGCATTAATTCCCAAATCAATCATTTTCCCCAGTGCCTACTGCCTATAACAACTGTGGCTCCCCTCTCGTTCCTCCTTATGTCATCGTTATTCATGAATACTCTCTCTTTCTCACTCTTGTATTTCCTCAATTCAAAGTCTTTATCGATTATAAAATGCCACAGTCATTTAATTAAAGCACTTTGGGAGGGAAAATCATCACATTAAATACACACTTCAAAAGTGAGATGATTCAGACACTTGCAATTTTGTGAGGAAGGAAGTATTTTGTGGAACAAAGGCAGTCTTCCACGGGGGTGATTGTGAGGGTCTCACCCACTTACAGAGGTGTAGACTCACCTGGGGGCACTGCCCCTCCCTTCTGTCCCTGTCACTCCAATAGAGTTAAGGTGTCCTGGCCCACAGGTCCACAGGTGTGTGAGGCTAAAAGGAAATACAAGAATCTGTGATCTGACAGCAGGGCAGTGTCCTGGGCTTTTCCCCTTTTGAACATCTGGGCATTTGCCACCCTGATCCACCTGGCTCTTCAATCACCCTTCACACCCCTCGAAGGCTGAGACCACGTGGAGCTGCTGTGCATACACTGGACGTGCAGGCTTGGTTCTTGGGTGGGCTTAGGAGCCTGTGCCCTGCGACTCACACTCTTCATCCTGGGCTTCGTCACCCTTTTAATTGCTACCCTCCTTCCTCTCCTAAAGAACAGGCATTCTCAGGGCAGAAATACTGGGGACAAACAGCTGCAGGGGTGCTCGACCCTGCCTCTGTTATAGCATCTGCCACCCTGAAGCCTTCTGCATGCAGGGACACTCTACCTGGATTCTGTCCACAGTTGCTCGGTGGGTTCCTGGCAGCGTGTTGCAACATTGCTAATTGCTCACATGTTTTAGCCAACCTCCACACAGTTTCTTTATGTGTACATGCATTTATCTTTGACTACATTTCTCTTTCTAGTTTGTGCTTATCCTTTTAAAAGCCGACATTAGAACGCTACTGAGAAATGTTCTTATTATTACATGGAAAATACAAAAATCAACAAATATTTCTCTTTATGCCTACTAATTTTCACATCCAAGTGATGGCAGCAGCAGGCAGTCTGGTACAGCCACTGCCATCATGCAGTGATGGCCACTGCAGGGAGAGCAAGGGGAGGAGGCAGACAGCCCCCCAACTCCAGCAGCCCACTACCCTGGGGGCTTCCATGATGGAGCCAGGCCGGGTTGCCAGCCGGCCAGCAGGGGAGCAGCATGATGGGACAGCATGGTCAGGCAGAGAAGGGTGCCAGTGTGGAGCTAGGGCCAGGCTTTGGGGCCAGGGTGGAAAGTGGGAGTGGTGCCCGCTTCAGAGACCCAGCCAGTGGTACAGCCACGGCACCCACCCCGCCAAGGGTGCTGGGCTCCTGGGCCTTGGGAGGAAGCTCTCCATGGGCCACCCAGGGCAGTATCTCAGAGTCTGCCATCCTAAGTCAGAGTGACCACCTAGCCTGCCACTTCCTACCTCCAGCCCAGGCCCTTGATTAGCTCTGCCCCAGTGGCTCCTGACAGCCTTGGCAACAGGGGGAGCTCCTGGTGATGTTGCCCTTGTCCCATATTCTGGCCTGGACCTGGTGAGGATCAGGAGCCTCTGCCTTAGGCTATGATGAGGGGAAGGGGTTGAGGGCCACTTGCACTGGCCTTCAGATGTCCTTTGGCATGAACAGCTAGGGCACCATGGAAGGCAGCAGAGGGCAGACAGGCTCCTGGGTGGAGGGTGGCGGGTCCCCAGTAAGGTCCCACCTTCAAACCAGGGAGGGCCTAAAGGCTGGGGGCTGGGTTACCAGACCCAGGAACCAGAGTGGGGACTTGTGTTGCCTTTTTCAGGCTGCTCATGGCCATACATGGCCCAATTGGCTCTCATTTCCTCCCCTCTGAGGTCCATAAAAACCCTGGATTCAGCCAGAGCAGAGCAGAGGATGGGGAGATGACTGGATGACCAGCTGCAGGGAGGAGCTCCTCTCTGCTGAGAGCTGGGAAGATTATAGGAGGACCAGCTACAGAGAGGAGCTACCTTCTCCAGGGCCTCCTCTCTGCTGAGAGCTGCGGACATAGGGACAACAAGCTGCAGAGAGGAGATACCCTCTCTGCTGACAGCTGAGCACTCATCAGGACAACCTGCCTATAAAGAGAAGCTACCCACTGCGGGTCTCCCCTTAGCTGTTCTAACACTTAATAAAGCTCCTCTTCATCTTGCTCGCCCTCCACATGTCTGCATCCCTCATTCTTCCTGGATGCAGGACAAGAACTCAGGCAAAGGTGCCACTGGCCACATAGGTTTCTGGCCAGAAAAAGCAACACCCCAAACATCCCATATCACAAGTATATTTTGCTTGTAATTAATGTGAAAATGATTTAGTTGCATTAATCATCCATCATATCATAAACATGTTCTACATTGCCCTTTTCCTTAAAGTATCAGACCTAGTGACCATGGAGCATCCTCTCAATGGATCACCCATAATTGACTCTCCCTCTGTAACAACTGGATGCTCAGATTGTCTCCACTGCTGTCATGGGCAATGCTGAGGGGAAGGAGCCCTGCTGCAATGATTTTGTTTCCTATGAATTCTCAAAAGAAGAATTAATCATTCAGCCAAAAGGGAGGAACCACTGTCATACTCCTGCCAAATATTCACTATTCCTCTCTAGAAGTGTAGCTTCTTCAGCCCTTTAGTGGTAGTCTGGTCTAATGCAAGTGCACAGGCTTTAAAATCAGGTGGAACTAGGGTCAAATCCCAACTCAGCCACTCACTATTCGCGGGCAAAGAACCTTACGTCTCTGAGCCTCCATTTTCTCATCTGTAAAATGGGAATAATGAAACTTATCTCATCTTGAGGATTGAGTTTAAAGTACAAGTGCCTGGTTTATTTAGGTACTAAATCCATTATTCTTAGCTTGTATATTTTCTTTCTTCTTGGAATTATTTGGTTCAAGTGGCTTTTCACTTCTCCTACTTCTCATCCATCTTGAACTGTGTTCCCGTGAAAGCCTCTGGCCAAAGAACAAGAAGTATCATTCCTCTAAAGCCTACTGTCCAACAGAAGTATTAGAAATAGAAAGCCAGGCACAAATTCCAGCCACATGTGTAATTTCAAATTTTCTGGTAGACACATTTTTAAAATAAAAATAAATAGATTAAATTAATGTTTAAAGTATATTTCATTTAACCCAATATATCCAAAATATTTTCACTATGTAATCAATATTTTTAGGTACTGAGGCATTTTATAAATTTTGTTGATAGTTTGTAATATCTTTGAAATCTAGTGTGTATTTCATACTTACAGTGCATCTCAATTCACATCAGCTACATTTCAAGTATGGCTAGTGGCTTCTGTATTGGATAACAAAGGTCTAGACTTTGATATTTAAGCTTTTAAGGAGTGCAGATACCTCAAAGGGGATTGACAGCCAAGGGTTTAGAAGATATCATCTATCTGCATTTTGATGGTTTATAGCACTTGGAGGGAGATTACAAATGTAAGCCCCTAATTGTAAATAAAATGGGTAGTAACTCTAAGGTGTGACTCTAGGAACTCTGAGAATTTCATTTTCCTTTCCCTCCTACACAAGATATCTTCCTTCTTTCTCCCAGTTGGTCAAGTTGCCTTGCTTGTCTACCATGAAGGTCACTGGGGTGGGGGTGGAGAGTGCAAAGACTTCCTTTCTTCACATATTGTCTAACAGGCAATTCTACCTTTATATGACCAAACTCATATTTCTGATCACCATCACCTTCCAAATCTGCTTCTACTGCCCTCAAGCCAGCTCAGTAGGCAACAATCTCATTCGTCCTGCTGCTCTCAAGTCATCTTTAGCTTCTCTCTTTCTTCCATCCTCTATACCCTAAATGTCATCAAATCCTACCCTCAAAAAATTATCTAGAATCTAACCACTCTGACCACCTCTCATTATCTCAACTATTATCACTCTGGGCCAAGCCACCACCACCTCTAGCCTGGGTTATTGCAAAAGCCTCTGAACTGGTAGTCTTGCTTCTTCCTTTGGTCTCCTACAATCTTCACACAACACCCAAAAAGATTCTTGTTTAAAATGCAAGCATTTTTAACAAGAATCAGTCCAAACAGCAACAGTCCAAAAATGTATTTTAATGACAATTGACACAACATAAAAATATAAACCACTTAGGGATATATCTAGTCGAAATATGCACTACTGCTATAAAGAAAATAATAACATTGTATTTAAATACTTTAGAGAAGATCTAAATAAATGGAGAGACAGACCACATTCATGAATTGGGAAAGTCATTTTCATAAAGATATCACTTCTTTCCAAATTATATTACCAGTCAAATCTGAATATAGTTTTTTTTTTTTCTGTTGAAAGCCAATTCTGAAATTTATATGAAGGAGTAAAATACCAAGATTTTCAAGACAGAAAGGAAGAAGAAAAGAATGGGGAGGCTCTTTCTAGATATCGAAATTTATTATAAACCTGTGGTTAACAATATTGTCTCGCACTGGCAAAGGGTTAAACAAATTGGCAGAATAGAGAACCAGGAAAGACCCCCATGCACATGACGACTCAACTCACAACAGAGCTACCATGGATCAGTGAATAAAGAATGGCCTATTAGGCCGGGTGTGGTGGCTCACGCCTGTAATCCCAGCACTTTCGGAGGCCAAGGTGGGTGGATCACCCAAGGTCAGGAATTCAAGACCAGCCTGACTAACACAGAGAAACCCCACCTCTACTTAAAAATCCAAAAAATTAGCCAGGTACGGTGGTGCACACCAGTAGTCCCAGCTACTGGGGAGGCTGAGGCAGAAGAATCGCTTGAACCCAGGAGGTGGAGGCTGCAGTGAGCCAAAATCATACCACTGCACTCCAGCCTGGGTGACAGAGCAAGGGTGGCAGGTATTGGTAATCTCAGCTACTAGGGAGGCTGAGGCAGGAGAATTGCTTGAACCTGGGAGGTAAAGGTTGCAGTGAGCTGAGATCATGCCATTGTACTCCAGCCTCGGTGACAGAGCAAGACTCTATCTCAAAAAAAAAAAAAAAAAAGGAAAGAAAAAAAAATGGCCTGTTAAATAAATGGTGCCAAGACTCTTGGTTATCCATATGGGAAAAGCAAAATAAAATGAGGTTTCTTCCCACCTCATGCCATACAGAAAAGCCATTTCCAGGCAGACTAGAGACTTAAGTGTAAAAAGTAATATTATAAAATTATTTGAAAAAATATGAGAATAATTTTACAACCTTACAGTGGAGAATTTCTTAGATAACACAGAACAAGTATAAATCATAAAGCGACAGATGGATAAACTTGTTTGAAACTAAGAAATTCAGTCATTAATAAAAACCACAGGAATATAAGGAGACAAGGCACCAACCAATGGAAAATATTTGTTATATATATAAATGATAAAAAGTAGTATCCATAACATGTATTGAATTATGGCAAATCAATAGGATAAAAGACAGGTAACCCCATGAGAAATGGACAAAAAATGTGAACAGGAAAAGGGACCCCAAATGGCCACTAAACATATGAAAAAGATGCCCAACCTTAGTAATTTGGGCAATGCAAATTAAAAACATGCTAAGATAGCTTTTCATTTCTACCAGATTGGCAGAAATACAGTACCTGACAATACCAAATGTTGGTGAAGATGTGGAGCAACAGAAACTTTGGTGCATTGCCGAGGGCTGGGTAAAATGAGCAAAAACTTTGGAAAACAATGTGGTGACAGCCAGTAAGGCTGAAAATATGTATAACCTATGACCCACCAATTCTATTTCTAGAGTATATACCCTAGAGAAATTCTTGCACACACGCCCAAAGATGCATGTACAAAAATAGTTCTAGCAGCACTGCTTATAATAGAAAAAAAAATAAACTCTTGAAATATCTCAAGTGCCCATCAGTAGCATCTCAGATGAATATATTGAGGTATATTCATCTAATAGAATACTATACTGCAGAAAACATGAATTATTTACAGGTACATGCAACAATATGAAGGAATTTCAGAAACATACTTTTGAACCAATTAGGCAAATTTTAAAAGAATATTTAATTCCATGTTTATGGAGTTCAACAGCTTGCAATCATACATATATAGCAATTTAAATAGGGGATGTAAAACTAGAAAAAAAAAAAGCGAGGGAACGATAAACCTAAAATTCTGGACAGTTGCTGCTTCTGAAAAGGGAGGGAGAAGGATGGGTATGAAGAGGACTTCGAAGATGATGCTCAGCTTTAAAAAATCTAAGGTATCAGCACACAGGGTTTATGCTACTTTTATTACTTTTATCTTATTATGGTCTTTCTAAATTTTCTTTTCTTTTCTTTCTTTCTTTTTTTTTTTTTTTTTTTTTTTTTAGAGATGGAGTTTCATCATGTTGTCCAGACTGGTCTCAAACTCCTGACCTCAGGTGATCTGCCCCTGTTAACCTCCCAAAGTGCTGGGATTACAGGCGTGAGCCACTGTGCCTGGCTGAACTTTTCTTTTCTTTCAACACTGAAAATCTTCCCAAATTCATGGAAGAATAGCCCAGGTGCTCAGGATGGAGAGACAGGAAGGGCCTCCCTGACCTGACCCTGTTCCCTACCTCGCTGGCCAGAGCCCCAGACATGCCCCTTACCCCACTCTACCACACCAACCTCCACCAGGTCTCCGCCTTCAGACCCTTGTCAAGAACACTTCTCAGAAACCCACAGGGCTCGGCCTCCCTCAAACAGGTCCCCTCTCAGAAGACTAGAGCCATCCCCACCCTCCCAAGACCCCCACCCTACCTGCCACTCTCCCACAGGCTGAGCACCACAGACCCCTGTCCGCTTTGACCAGAGCCTGGCAGGGTGTGGCTTCTCAACACCTATATGTTAAATAACTAAATGAATGACTACACACAAACTCATATTAAAATTAGTGTGCTCCGTGGAAAGAGTAATACATAGCGTCCTTAGTTATCAAATCAGCTCCTCCCTCACTTTAGATAGGTTGGGACAAAGGATCGGTTTAGTGTTTTAGAAGTTTCATTTCAGAGGAAATGAAGAATCAGTCCTTACTGAGCAGGTGGCCCTGCTTAGGCAGAAAATGCCGGCGTTTCAACGGTTTGCTGTAACAATTCAGATGAGGGAAGTGAGCCCAGGGAGGCACCTACTTACCAGAATCCAGTGAGTAATGGCAGGGCCAGGACAGACCAGCTCCGTCTGAGGCTCGTTGGAAATGGCCCTCCGGCTCTGCACTCCTCAGAGACCTATGCAGGGTCTTGGAGGGCGAGTCTTACTGTCGACCTACTCTCTCCGCCCCCTTGACAACCAGGAAAGCCCGTGTCAGCCCTTCCCAGGAACCCTTTCATAGCAGGACCCCGAGAAAAGACTTGACCTGACGTCGGAGGTCAAGGAGTGCTGCTGGAGCTCAGCCTGACTCCCAAACCTCAGCGGTGACACACGCTTCGGCAGACCCAGGCCCTGGAATGGCCCTGACCACATGGGCCGCCCACGCCACACACACTTCCTGCTCCCCAGCTCACCTCCTCTCCCACATCCACAAACCCGAACCAGGCACTGGGTCACATGTGCCCCCATACTCAGCCTCCCGGGAGGCAGCCAGTAGGCCCCACGCTGACAGGCGGGGCCCACATGCCCACCTCTAGGCTGGCCTGGCTTGGCCAAGAGCAAGGTGGCCTACCTGGAGGGGTGGCCGTCAGCGCCTGCAGATATCAGATGGCATGGAACCCCTCATCCCCAGCCGCAGCCCCTCAGGCTCGGGGGAAGAGGACCCGGCCCCGCATCGTCAATCTTCAGCGCCGTTTCACTCTGAATCACTCGCGCTGGGTCTCTGCTCATTTCCTGGAGAAAGCAGAAGTGGAGAGCAGGCAGATGCGTGACTCTGCCCGCTCTCCAGCCGACCACGGAGCTGCTGGAGTTCTGGCGGGTGACTTGGGTTCTGCAGCAAGGCCCCTTGGGTCTGTGCACTCTCAGTGGTCAAGCGGTGCTGGGTGGGGCCAAGGACAAAATGGAAAGTACAGCTCGGCCCTAGAAGAGTAGGTCTGGATTCTGTGTTCCCTCTTCACTAGCCATGTGACCACTGGTGCACATCTCTCCTCTCTGGGCCTCTGGCAAAATGAGAACAATGATCGTGTTAGGTGAATCTAATCAGAGGCGCGTTTCAAGCGCACCCCTGGACATGGCATGGGTTCGACAGCCCTCGCCCCACAAAGCTCAGGGTTGCCCACTTGAATTTCTTCCTCCCCTATCCTTAGATCGAACTTGAACCACCAATCAGGACCAACCAGTGTTGGTCCTCCTGCGGCCAACACTGAGGCAAGGATGAGACGACATCTAAAACCATAGAATGGAAGTCTCTGAAACTCAGACTCCAAATTCTCATTCCTCTGAGTATATTAACTAGGCTGAATTATCCATGTCACCTATCCATAACGGCATCTGCACAGGATGAACAAGCATGTCCTTTCACACACAATCCTGCTTGTGCTCTGTAAAAGGAGAATTTTGCCACAGAGCAAGGGCACTTGTTAGCACTAATGCCTGATCCTTGACCCTCGGTGCAGCTCATCGTCTGTCTCTAGCTCACAAAACCAGTGGACCATGCATGACTGACTGAGAGGCAGCAGCAACATCACTTGTTATGAGATGGAGTAAGGCTCCAAGATTGGTTTAAAGCGGAAAATAACATTTGTCATAAAACCTCACCCTCCACCAATGCAAACTTGTCAGTAGACAGCAGCCAAAATAGTAGATCTG
The DNA here is from genome assembly GCF_000951045.1 of Mandrillus leucophaeus. NCBI lineage: Eukaryota > Metazoa > Chordata > Mammalia > Primates > Cercopithecidae > Mandrillus > Mandrillus leucophaeus. Next base: position 2,044,362 of record NW_012104120.1, on the reverse strand, counting down.
TCCAGCTGCACTCCAGCCTGGGTGACAAGGCCGAAACTCTGTCTCAAAAAAAAGAAAAAAAAAAGAGAAATTGAAAGGATACATGCAGTGCCAGCCAGGGGAAAGAATAAACCTTAGAGTATTTGCAGTGAAGTGTTTGTTGTATATGATGAAAATACCTCCCTCATTGTCACCAATGAAATCATAAAATCTACAAGATATTGCCTGAAATCAGAGGCCTATGGTAAGAGCAGATTAGACACAGGACCTTCCACAGAGGCAGGAAGGGTGGCCAGCATGGGACAGGCCAGAACGCCATGCCTGTGAATGCCCAAAGGAAGCACGGAGAGTCTGTCATAGTGGGAGTTCGCAAAGTCTGCTGAAGGGCCCTCATGCACCCAGGTCTCCTACCTTCTGCCCTCCCCAGCACCTTGCTGGGTAGCCAACAGCAAGCAGGTAAAGAGCACTAAATTCAGAGCTAGAAACTCAAGGTTGAAATTCTCACTATCTTAACTGAGATAATTGACATCTTTAAGTCTGTTTCTTATTTGCAGAATGAAAGAATGCCTTGTTAGAAGGAACAAGTCAAATAACATTTGCAAGAGAGTTTTTAAACACTAAAAAGGGCTCTGCAAATGCAAGCTTTTATTAGTGAGAGAGTTGCCCAAGCTAAGACATTGAAGCAGCCAGGGCAACTATGAACTGCCCATGTAAATGTTTTGTTGATAGGCAATGTGAGATTCTCTGATTTTTAAACAATTGCCCCAAAATGGCAGTTTTACTTCTGCATCCAGTTATGATGATGTGACTGATGCAGGACATACCCTCCTATTGAAAGCAACTACAAAATAGTTCAAATACATAAGATAATTGTTTTCAGGCATTGAATAGCAAGACTGATCCTTGAGATAAGGAAAACACACAAGGTGAACCCCACAATTGCCCTGGAGTTTTTTCTAGGGATGCTTTTTCTGCTGTGATGCAGGTAGGTGGGGCCCCAGAGACAGTAGTGTCCCTGAACTAAAAAGATTTAAGTCAGAGTTCAAAGCTGCTGAAGGTGCTGGAATGTTCAAGGCAGGTTCCTGAGGAGAGTGTGCCTTTTGGGAACTCATTGTGTGTGCCCTTGGCCAAGGATTCCTATGTGTGCACAGAGTGAGACTCCAAGAGACCCAGCAGGGGTCACTTAACCCAAGACCAAGCGCTAAAGGAGGTAACAGAGAATGTGCAGAGCTTGGAATGTTGCAATTGCATCCCATGGAGAGTGGAGAGACTTCACTGAGCATTGTGAGACTTCACTTCGCACCTCAGAGCCCTCACCTCACCAAGCTCAGAGCTGCCCTGTTGTATTCCTTGCTCCCCAATCCTCAGATCAAACTTGAAACATCAATCAGGGGAGTCCTCCTGCAGACTAACATGAAGGTAATGATGGGAGGAAATTTAAAACCGTAAAACTCTGAAGCTCAGACTCCACACTGGAGAAGACCCACACCCTAGAATAAAAGCCATGAAGTTGGAACAAGTTCAAAATTGAAATAAAATAGCTCTATGTGATAAGTTACTTTTATGAGTTAACTTGACTGGGCCATGAGGTGCCCAAACATTTGGCGAGACATTTTTCTGGGCATGTCAGTAAGGGTATTTTTGGATGAGATAAATATTTGAATCAGTAGACTGAGTCAAGCAGACTGTTCTCCCTAATATGCATGGGTGGCTTCCAATCAGTTGAAGACCTGAATAGAACAGAAGGCTGAGTAAGAGGACACTTTGGCTGCCTGACTCCTTGAGCTGGAACATCAGTCATCTCCTGCCTTTGGACTGGAACACTTACACCACGGGCTCTTCCGATTCTCAGGCCTTTGAACTCAGACTGCACCTTAAGCCATTGGTTCTTCTGGGTCTCCAGTTTGTTGACTGAAGATCTTAAGACTTCTCATCCTCTATAATCATGTGAGCCAATTCCTTATAATAAATAAAGAAATAAACAAACAAGAGCATGCATGCATGTACATATATAGATATATACATATATATGCTTATATATGTATATCCAATTGGTTCTGTCTCTCTGGAGAACCCTAATATAACCAAACAAAGCATAAAAGAAGCAAGTCTGACAGAATTGAAAGGATAGTCCAGTAATTTTTTTTTGAGACAGTCTGACTCTCTCCCCCAAGATGGGGTGCAGTGGGCTGATCTCGGCTCACTGCAACCTTCACCTCCTGGGTTCAAGCGATTCTCGTTCCTCAGCCTCCCAAGGAGCTGGGATTATAAGCACGTGCCACCATGCCCAGCTGATTTTTTGTATTTTTAATAGAGACACTGTTTCACCGTGTTGGCCAGGCAGATCTCAAACTCATGAGCTCAAACGATCCCATCACCTCACCCTCACAAAGTGCTGGGATTACAGGTGTGAGCCACTGCAGCCAAGGAATTTAACTGCCAACCAGAACAAAACTCAACATACTTTAAAGGAAGAAAATGTAATGCAGCCTCCTTTCAATTTAACATCCATACTATCTAGCACACAGTTAAAATTAGTAGAAATCTGAAAAAGCAAAAGAATGTAACCCCTAACAAGAAATAAAAAACTCTCAGTAGAAATGAACCCCAAGGTGAACCAGATGTTGGAATTATTTCATAAGAACTTTAAAGCAGCTATCAGAAACATATTTAGGAACTTAAAAAAAAAAGCTGGCAAATTTCAGCAAAAAAAAAAAAATAGAAAATATAAGAAGATTCAAATGTAAATTCTATAACTGAGAAGTATATCTGAAGTAAAAAATTTGTACTGATGGACCAACGGCAAATTGGTGACCACAGAAAAAAAGGGTTAATGAACTTGAAGACTTATTAATAAAAATTATACAATTTGAAGGACAGAGGGGAAAAATATTGAAGAAAAAACACAAACTCAGCTGCTCTTGGGACAATATGAAACGGTATAATATATGTGTAAATGGGGTCTCAGAGAGAGAGGAGAGCAGAAAAGCACATTTGAAGAAATGATGTTTGAAATTTCCCAGATTTATTGAAAAACAGCAAGTTGCAGACATGATAAGTTTAGTGAAACTCAAGCATCACCAAGTGCAAAGAAAAACCATACTTAGCACATCATAGTCAAGCATCAGAAACAAAAGTATTATCTTAAAATAGTCAGAGAGCAAGAAAGCAGTCAGAAAGAAAAAAATATTACATAAAGAGAAACAAAAATACTATTTAAGGCTGATGTTTTATCAGAAGCAATGAATGCCATAAGAGAATAGAAAGACATCTTTAACATGCTAAAGGAAAACAACAAAAATTGTTAACCAGAAATTCAATAGCCAATGAATGTCTCTGTAAAAATGAGAATAAAATACATTCATTTCAGGTAAGTGAAGCTGAGATCATTCATCTCCAGCATCCTTGCACTATAAGAAATTCTAAAGGCAGTTTTTGAAGCTGAAGAGAAAAGATGCCAGATGGAAACTTGGATCTATAGGAAGAACAGAAAAGCACTCTTAATAGCAAATGTGTGAGTAAATAAAAACAAACCATGTACTATTCATTGTTTTAACTTCTTTAACAGACTATGACAGCTTAAAGTGAAAATTGCAGTACTGTACTTTGGAGTTGATAGCATATGTGGATAGAATGTATTTCACAACTGCAGCACCAAAGAGTGAGAAATCAATGGAAGCATATTGTTGCAATCTCACATTTTACATAAAAATAGTATGTATTATGACAATTTACTCTAAGTAAATTATTTCACGAGAACTTTAAAGCAGCTATCAGAAACATATTTAGGAACTTAAAGAAAAAGTTGGCAATTTACTCTAAGTAAATTGTCATAAGGATATGTAATTTCTTCATGGCTTTGTGACAAAGATGTCAGAAAAGTAAAAGTTTAGTTCCAATCAACAAACACACACTGAGCATCTCTTCTGTGCCAGGTCCCAAGTAGGCCCTGAAGAAACAATGATGAACAGGGCAGAGCTGCTATGAAGGTTACTTCCTTGCTGCAGAGCAGTCTACACCAGTCATTCAAGTTGGCAGGTAGTTCTCCCCCATATAGCAATTTAGGAATACTGCTCCATTGTCCCTTAGAGTCTTGTCATCTGCATCCAGTCTGTAAAAAAGGAAAGGGAGTGGACAAGACAAGACACACCTGTGCCGATAAAGACCCAGCCTCTGAGTGGTCTACATCACTTTGGCTAACATGCCATTGTAACCACATGGCCATATCAAGCTGCAAGGAAGACTGGGAAGTGTAGATCAGCCATGGGCCAGCCTCAGTCCTGTTATAAGAGAGAATGCACTTTGGTAGGCTGTCAGTCTCCACTATGATCTCTTCAGAGCACTTACCATCACTTATCAGGGCAATATACTAAAAAGTTAATAATTATAAAATAAATATTTTTCTGACTTTTAAAATAAAGCATGTTAATTCTAAATAGTATGTAAAAATAAAAAGAAGAAGGAATAAAATAAAACTCACTAATACCCTCTGCTGAGCAATAGCATTTCAGTCTTTTTTTTCCATGTTTACCAAAGTATATTTCTTTGGTCTTATTTTTTGTTCTTAACAAATTGGAATCATGCCATATATTCCCCTTCATAATTTGTTGGGTTTTTCTTTCACTTAATTCATCACAAGCACTCCCCCACTTCATTACTAGAATGTATTTTCTATACCACCTTGGGAGAAAAAATGAAAACTATTTACACAGCAACAGGACATGTTTAACAGACCTGGAGAGAAAGCAGCTTCCTGGGTGCTGGTTGCATTTCCATATTCCCCAAGAGAATCATAATTAACTCCAGAAAAAGAGAGAGGATCCCACCATCAGACTGTACTTTCAGGGAGATGTGAGTACTGGTGCAAACGGAAGATAAACCCACAGGACACCTGGAGCCTGCAGGAGAAATAGTCAATACCACTGCTGACATCCCATGAAACTTGGAGAAAGGAGGGAGGATTGGAAAACTACAAATGAGTGAATTCTGTCATAATTTTCGAAGCTGGCCTGAAGATCCAACTCCATATTGGTAGAGTTAACATAAAACTCAAAAGGAGCCCACTGAGAAGATGAAGAACCATGAGCCATCACCAGGTGAATACAGGCGATTCAACCCATTTCAATTGGCATTAGGATTTTCCAGGACCAAGTCCTAAGCTGGGTTTTGAAGGCACAAATAATAAATAAGAATGCTTTCCCCAATGAGCTTTCAAGCTAAGAACAAGTCCTTTAGGCTAAGCACATTTATCTTTGGTGTGTGAGATCAAGAGTGCTGGCATCACTTTTGGTATGAGCTCCAATAAGGTGCTGGATAAGGCCTCTCATGATTTATGCATCCATGTATTCCTCTACCATCTCCACACCACCATATGCCTGGTACTGTGCAAGATGCCTAGTGTGGCGAGATCCAGTCTGTCTTTGGGGGAGTTCATAGACACCACACACACCATACAGGTCTCACCCACCACACACAGACTCACACCTGTCATGCCAAAATGGTTTAATTTTAGGGAAGTAGGAATAAAGAGTTGAAACTTCAGTTTAACTCTGAGTGCTTTATTTCTTCACATCAGTGATGCAGCATTGCCAGAAATGAGGTTCTATCTACAGAGTTTCCACTTTGAGGAAGGTCCTGTGGGACCAGAGGGAGGATGTCAGTGAGCAGCAGCCTTGGAAGGGGAAGGGGAATGGCAGTATGGAAGGTTAGGGAATGCTTTGAAAAGACATTCATGGGAAACAAAAGCCTTTTCAACAAGTGATGCTGAAACGACATGGTTACCCGTAATGAAAACAAATCAAGGCACTTTTGTTGAAAATCAATTGACCATAAATGCATGGTTTTATTTCTGGGTTCTCTCTCCTGTTCCATTGGTCAATGTGTCTGTTTTTATGGCAGAACAGTGCTGTTTTGTTTACTATAGCTTTGTAATATATTTTGAAACCAGATGGTGATGTCTCCAGCCTTGTTCTCTTCTTTTAGCTCAAAATTTGGTGTATTTTGTGGCTCCATATGAATTTCAGAAATTTTTTCTGTTTCTATCAAGAATGACTTTAGAATTTTGGTGGGAATTACATTATTTCTTAGACACAAATGTTAAAAACTAAAGTTGCCATGGTCCTAGGAGAAAACATAGGAGAATATCTGTGCAATTTGAGAGGAGACAAAGTTTTTCTTGGACAGGATACAGAAAGCAATAACCAAAATAGAAAAGATTGATAAATTAGACTTCATCTAAATTTAAAACTTCTTTTAATCAAAGACACTGTTAGTAAATGAAAGGCAAGTCATGGACAGGGAGAAAATATTACTGACCAAGGAAGTATCCAGAGTATATAAACAACTCTGACAAATCAATAATCAAAAGATGAGCAGCCCAATAAAAAGCAGAAAAACAGACTTGAAGAGACACTTTATCAAATATATGTATATGTATATATATCTCCAAATGACCAAAAAGCACATGAAAAGGTGCTCAACATTGTTAATTATTAAGGAAGTGCAAACTAAAACCACATTGAGACACCTCAGCACATTCGTTTACAATGGCTAAAATTTTAGAGACCATCAACATTAAATATTGCAACTGGAGCAACTAGAATGCTCCTACATTGCTGATAGGAATGTATAATGATGCAAACATTTTCATAAACAGTTTAACAGTTTCTTAGAAAGTAAAATATACACTTATCATGAGACCCACCCACCAATTTCACCACCAGACACTTAGCCAAGAAAAATGGAAACACATGTCCACACAAAGATTATGCATAAATATTCACGATGGCTTTATTCATAATAACTAAAAACCAGAAACAACCCACGAGTTCATTAATGGGTAATCAATAAATGATCCATGATATATTCATACAGTGAAATTCTACTCTACAGTTAAAAAAAAAAAATCCAACTATCGATACACTGTTCGACATGGATTCCTTTCACAGGCACTAAGCTTGACTACAGGAGGTTGTACACAAAAGAGTCCATACTGTGATTCCATTCATATAAAATTATCCAGCAGGCAAAACTAACCTATGGTGAAAAAAATCAGAACAGCAGTTGCCCTGGGAAGGGGCTATTGATTGGATAAAAGCATAAACTTTGTGAGGTGATGAAAATATTTAATATTTTCATAGGAATGTGTGTTACAATTGTGGAACAAATTTGTCAAAACCATACAGATAAGATTTGTGCATTTCAACACGCATAAAATTGTACGTTGAAAAACTATGAAAATAATTAAGTGGGGTAAGGAGTGGGTATAAATGAAACAAAACTGGCAAAATGTTAATCCAGGTTGAGGCTGGATGTTGAATATATAGTGGTTCATTATATTACTATACTCAGTTTATAGATGTTCAATTTTTTCCCATAATAAAAGTTTTTTAGAAAAAAGAGAGAGAGGCTGGGCACAGTGGCTCATGCCTGTAATCCTAACACTGAGGATTAGGAGGCTGAGGGAAGTGGGTTACTTGAGATTAGGAGTTCGAAGCCAGCTTGACCAAATTGATGACACCCCATCTCTACTAAAAATACAAAAATTAGCTGGGTGTGGTGGCATGCACCTGTAATCCCAGTTGCTCAGGAGGCTGAGGCAGGAGAATCACTTGAACCCAGGAGTCAAGGTTGCAGTGAGCCGAAATCATCAGCCTGGGCGGCAGGGTGAGACTCTATCTCAAAAATAAAAAACAAAAAATTTAAAAAAAGAATGAAAAGAGAGAGAGAATTAGAGCAGGAGGGAAGGCTAGGTATTTCAGAAATTAAAATATGCTCTACATTTTTTTTTTTTTTTTTTTTTTGAAACAGAGTTTCACTCTTATTGCCCAGACTGGAGTACAGTGGCATGATCTGGGCTCACTTCAACCTCTACCTTCCGGTTGCGGTTGCAAGTGTTTCTCCTGCCTCAGCCTCCCAAGTAGCTGGGATTAGAGGTGCCCTTCAACACGCTCAGCTAATTTTTGTATTTTTAGTAGAAATAGGTTTTCACCATGTTAGACAGGCTGGTCTTGACCTCGTGATCTGCCCGCCTTGGCCTCCCAAAGTGCTGGGATTACAGGTGTGAGCCATCATGCCTGGCCCTAAATCTTTTATCATGGAAACAGTGTGTCATGGGAATAAACAGAGAACAACGAAACGGAATAGAAAATCCAGAAATAGCCTCAACTGTGAAAATGTATCATACAGAAAGGTGGCATCTCAAATCAGTGGGGAAAGGTGGACAGTTAATAAATGTTGTTGGGATAACCAGGTAGACATACACCAAAAAATAAAATTAGATCCATTTACATGACTTGATAAAAGTCAAATGAATCCATTGTTTACAAGTAACAAACAAAATCATACAAACCCCCAAAGATAAATAAATAAAGAGGATTCACAAGGCATCTAGCAGGTAATAGTGAGTAGGTGGCTCTGGAGGAGTGGCCACTCAGCAGGTCAGTCCCAAGTAGATGCCAGGTTCAAGGCTGATGAGCATGGGGAGCCTGGGTCTGGATAGTTCCAGCAGGAAAGGACACAGCTGGCCAGCAGGGAAGGTGGCCCCAGAGGCTGCTTGGAGGCCTGGAAAACCAGGGAAGACCAAAGTAAAAGACGAGTTCATTTCAGAGGTGTGTCTGTGAAATGAAGCTAATGACGTCGCTGCTGACAGCTTGTTGAGGGATTCAATGTGGTGGGATGAGTAAGGAGCATAGCCAAGCCTCCAGCTCTGAGATAGATTCTGTCCATATCATTCTCTCCTTGGAGCTCGGTTTTCTCATCTGTAAAGTGGGTACATCGATCCATACCTGGCAGAATCATGAAAAGCAAGTGCACACAGCACCTGGCCCAAAGCCTGGCACGCAAGTGGGCACACGGCAAACATAGCTGCTGCATCACGGTCATGTTTATTCCTTGTCATTATTATCTTTTGTGCCTCTCCTCTCTGGGCTGTCTGTGGAATGGGGAGGAATCTGTTGAACTAGAGGGCCCATCAGGTATCTTCCCCTTAGCACTCTGCAAGGAATCCATCTGCACTTCTGAAGGTGGCCTGGAGATTCTTCTATTTCTCTCCCTGCTGTGCAGTCCCTTAAGAGAGGATTAACCTGGGAAAACCCCGCCCACCGATATTTGAATATCTCACCTCAGTGGCCAGGGGGCGGAAGCCCCAGAGCAGCCTCCAGCACTCCCGGGCCTCTTGCTGAGCGAGGTTTCTCACCAACAGCCCCAGGGGCCAGTGCTGGCGTCCACCCCAGCCCCGCCGAGAGAGACGCTTTCTGCTCGCGCACCTCAGTTTGGCCGAGTGAACACCTGCACCACCCAAGTGCGGTGGGGGGGGATCTGGCCGGTGATGGTGATCAGGTGACTGGGTCAGTGGGGGTCAGCCCCCTAGTCAGAGAAATCGCCCAAGGCCAGGACACCATCTCCCAGTGTACAAACCTGGCTGTTCCCGCCACAACCAGGGAGGCACCTGGGAGAGGCGCGGCGGGGGGCAGCCTAGACAGGTCTTCTCAGCCAGGGACCGGAGCCAGACGCTCCTGCCCCTAAGAGGGCGCCTTACAGCGGGTCATTGAGAGACTGCCCAGGGACACACAGGAGGGGGCACGCAGAGTGAGAAGACGCCAAGGGGACTATGGGCCACTTTCTCTGGGCCTAGGAGGCTGGAGCTGGTGGGGACAGAGTGCTGCGTGAGGTCGAGGTCCGCAGCCTCCAGAGAGCAGCGCGGGAAGGCGGGGTGGGGGCTTCGCTCGTGGACCTGCGAGCTTGGGCAAGGTTGGACACTTTTCCGTGGAGGAGCTTCCTTCCCGGCTCCTGCGGGGTTAAGTGCAGGAAACGCCTGCCTCCTTTCCTCGGGGTGCAGATCCCTCGCCCGGGCCTCTCTGCTGCTTTACAGCCCCTCCTGACAGCAGCTTTTGTCAGAGGGGAAGCCCGGGCCCTGCAGGTGGGGCCGGCTCCACGCTCCAGTGGCTGCCTCGCCCCAGCCCCTGCGGCCTCCGCTGACGCCCAACCCTGGACACGCCCCGCCAGAGCCTGTGCCCTGTGCCTTGAGCTTGGCCTAGGCCTCTACGGTGGAGAGGAGCCTTGGGGATCCTGCCCCAGGGCACCGTCCCCAGGCGGAAGGGGCAGTTCCTGGTTCTGCCACCCTTTGCTGGGGCGGGGACAAGAGGAAAAACCTTTGGAGTCAGACCAGTGATCTCGGGGGCACTGAGGCTCTGTTCCCTCATCAGAAAATGAAGATCACAGCTGTTTCACAGATTTTGTTTTCATGATAATTCAATAGAGTAAGGGTGCGAAGCTGGCAGACCTGGAACAGCCCCCTTCCCACCAGGGTCCTGCCTGAGGGCACGTCAGTGACTGCACAGTGCATTTCCAGGGCCTCCAGGGCCAGAAGAGAGGGGAAGCCTTCTCTGCCCCTGCCCTGTCCTCAGTCACTGGGGAACAAAATACCCTCTCAGACTACAATTCCTCCTTTTTGAAGGGGATTATGAAACAAGATGGGAACCTTAGACATTGACTTCTTTTTGTCGGGGGAGCACCACCCACATTTCCTGGGGGAGGATACGCTGGGGATATTGGATTCTCTGTCTTAATTCTCTGCTACAAGAGAGAAGGAACCCGCCAGTATAAGCCACTAAACTGCAGGACTCTGAGCAAGGCACTGAACTTCCCGAAGCCTTGTTTGTTTGTTTGTTTATAAATGTGAGGTAATGAGAATTGAAAAATAAGAATGTACCATATGGCAAAGTGCAATGTTTAGCGCATTGTGAATTACTGTGATGCAGACAGTCACAAAATGTGGCAGCTCCCCAGTGTAACAGGAGAATTCCGCTCCCCCACCACCCCCCTCCCCCACTCCTAACCCCCAGCTGGTGGAGGGGAAGGTAGTGGGCCATGAGAACTGGAGACAGGGATTATGTGTGACTTCAGGCCTTCTGGGATGTTTCTACATGTAGTGGAAATTAAAATATACTGTAAAAGGTATTACTGCAAAGTAAATAAGGTCCGGGCTGGAGGAAACAAAAGTTGCATTTTTAATAGTAGATATGGGGAGAGGTTACTTATAAAATAATACCCACAGCTGGAAAACAAAAGTCAGTTTATAAGAACATAAAAATAAGTTTCCCTTTTGCCCCTGAGCATTTTCCATTTGCCCAAATAATCACCAAGAGTAGTTGTTTTTAGATATTCTGATCTTCATTATAACTTCAACTAATAAACTTCTTTAGGATTTATGAATTTTTGACAATATCTTTGGGCCTTCAGACATAAAAAATAAGAAAATAGAGAGCTTACCCTATCTCCTTCTTACTCTCTTCTACTACTGATTTGTAATTGTACTTTTATTTTATCCTTCTAAATGTTGCCTTTTCAACTCTGTTCATTGTATTTTACATACCTTTCAATAATTTCCTTCATGACCTTAAATAGTATGTTCACTCTTTTATGTATCAAATTAGGATGGCATTCGCAGCTATGAAAGACAAGAATAGAGGTTGAGTATCCCTAATCCAAAATGAAAATCTGAAATGCTTCAAAATCCAAAACTTTTTGAGCCCTATGATAATACTCACATGAAAAATTCATTGGGCTGTGTCAAATTTCAGATTCTCAGATTAGGGATGCTCAAACAGTAAGCATAATGCAAATATCCCCAAATCTAAAACAGTCCAAAATCCAAAACATTTCTGGTTCCAAGCATTTTGTTTTGTTTCATTTTCTTTATTTTTAATTTTTGAGGGTACATAGTAGGTACATATATTTATGGGGTACATGAGGTGTTTTGATACAGGCATGCAATGTGAAATAATCACATCATGGAGAATGCGGTACCAATCCCCTCAAGCATTTATCCTTTGTGTTACAAACCCAAGCATTTTGAATAAGGGACACTCAGTCTGTACTGATGTAGTTATTCTTCCTCCCTTGCTCCTCCCCCTCTTTTGTTTTCTATATTATTATTTTTATATCATCATGGTTTAAAATACTTGTATTAGCTAACTAAAGGTATCTTACTTGCTTTGTTTATAGGTCAACTCTAAAAATTAGAAAGCAAATATATAGCGTTGATGATACTGTGATTTCAAAGATAATATTCACGGTAGAATTGAAATTCTATGTGGTTGATCCAGAAAGAAGAAAGATACTTCTGTGCCATTAAAACTAAAATTAAATTATATAAACATATAATTTAATAAATTATGTTAAAAACAAAAGTAATTAATACTCAAAATGCACTGCTCTGTTACATTTTGCTATTACCTAAATAGGCGAGGCACACCTGTTGTTCTGAGTGGTAGAAACCCTCTATCCTGCTGGCTACTGCAGGTTCCTCCCCAACTCTGCATGTAGGGATTTCATGTTGGTAGCTTCCGATTGTCCACAGAGGGAGTGTTTACACCATGGAAATTGGAAAACGCTACAAACAAGGGCTTGGTTTGTTGTTATGTTCATTAGACTTCAGAAAATGGTGAAGGAGGTTAATAATGTAGATTAAACTTAAATTGCACTATGTCTATAGCCCTTGCATTGCGAATAGTGCAAAGAATTGAGATAATATTTTCCCATTTTTAAAAACTATTATCCAAGTAAACAAAGTCACTCACACCATTGACAAATGAGTGGAGTTTCAATATAAGATACTGCTGAATCTGAAAGTGGCTGCAATATAATCAATATAGTTTGTATGGGAAGGAGACATCACTTAACAGTAGATAACACATCAGATTTCATGACTATAAATGTATTGGATAAAACACTGTGGATTGGAATACAACTCCATTTGTCAAATAATGTTTAAATTGAGACCATAGATCGGCTAGGGATGCCAAAGTTTGGCAAAAATCAGTGAAAGCATTCTGTTAGAATCAATCAACTCTATGGAATTTACAACATAGAGTATTGCCTATTTTATTATTATTATTTGTAAAGTGTTCATTACATATCCTTTATAGCAGTAAAATTTATAATAATCATATCTGTGTGTGTGTGTGTGTGTGTGTATATATATATATATTCATTTTTTTAGGGCTTGAGTTAAGCATTTACCAGCACACCATTATATCAGAGGTTTGTCTGATCTTACCACTACCTCACATAAGAGAGTAGGAGGAAGTGAAGAGGAATGCTTCTTCCTCCCTGGCTCTGGGGTCAGTGGGGTCCCAGCGATTATCAGACTCATCGGTAACATAAGAAGGACTTATCACCAGAAAAGCAGGGTGAGAAGCAGCTGGCAGGGCAGGTTATTCCCAGAGCCTCTGCATCTATAAATAGGGGCTATAGGACCCTTCCTGCCTGCCTCATGAGCAGTTGTGACATTTGGGATGACATCAGGCCCAGGGAAGGCAAAACAGTGACAATATTTCCTCCTTAAGGAGGTGTCCCCATCCCCACCACCAATTACCAAGAAGACATGTGGCTCAAACGACCCATGCCACCCACCCGCAGCAGGGCTTACCAAAGGCTAGCCCAATTCTGAGGTATGAGGAAGGGCAGGGAGGTGAAGCCACTTCTGCTTTTTGCCCTCATCCGCTGAAGGACCAGCCCAGGGGCCACATTTGAATTCTCAAACCTTAGCCGCAGGTTCACTTCAAGTTTTGAGAAGAAATTTACAGGCAGTTTCATTATAACTGGCTGGGTCCTCTGCAGAAGTGGCTCTCTGTGTTTCCGGAGAAGCTATGAAATGTGGGGATAATTGCTGTAAATATGGATGGGCATAACTTTGTCAACCACCAAGATTGATTGCCTTTTACTGCCAGAAATTTCTTGTGGAAAACCCCAAAACTAAAATACTTGTTATTTACCTGTCTGTGAATTCATCCTAAGAAAATAATCCAATATTGAGAAGGCTTCTTATACATTTGCTTCAAACTTTTTTTTTTTTTTTTTTTTTTTTTTTTTGAGACGGAGTCTTGCTCTGTCACCTAGACTGAAGTGCAGTGGCGCAATCTCGGCTCACTGCAAGCTCTGCCTCTGGGGTTCATGCCATTCTCCTGCCTCAGCTTCCCGAGTAGCTGGGACTACAGGCGCCCACCTCCCCGCCCGGCTAATTTTTTGTATTTTTAGTAGAGACGGGGTTTCACCATGTTAGCCAGGATGGTCTCGATCTCCTGACCTCGTGATCCATCCTCCTCGGCCTCCCGAAGTGCTGGGATTACAAGAGTGAGCCACTGCACCTGACCTTCAAACCATTTTTTAAATGATCAAAGAGTATGGGCCCATAAATAAACACAAAAGTAACTCTTTATGTGGAAAGGTGCTCTCTGCATATTGGAAATAATCTGAAGTGTTCAATCTTAGACTTTAAAGTAACATAGTATACAGTGAGTAATATGCTGTTTCAGACATCACTTTTAATATCATAAGGATATGCTTAATTTATAATGTTAAGTTAGAAAGCAGGTGAGCGCTCTGGCTGCAGGCACCGGCTCCGGGGTTGAAGCACCTGGGTGGGAGTCCTGCCTCTGTGCCTCATTGGCTGTCTGACCTCCAGTTCTGTAAGCCTCGGCTTCCTCATCTATACAATGGGTACCACAGCAGTAGTCTTCTTTCTGAGTGGTTTCAAGGGAAGCAATGGAATGGCTCCCAGCATCCAGCACATAGTGAGCCTTCAACATTATTTATAATGAGCATTGTCATTGCATCCATGGCAAATCAATCCACTGACAAAATGCTAGAGAGAAATGTTACAAACTGCTGCCAGTAGTAGTTGCTGGGTGGTGGCACTGGGGTAGATGTCAGTCCTTGATCCTGCCTTTGTGGGATAGGATTCTCCCTCCCCCCTAGTCCTCAATAGTCCCCTACACTTTTCCTATTGCTCATCCATTCTGCAAATTGCTCTGTTATAATTTCCTCTTTGCTGTTTTGATTAGTGAGCTCTTGAGTCAGGGAATTTTTCTTGTTTATCTCCATAGCCATAGCCCCTAGCATACACCTAAGAAATAGTAGGTGCTCAAACATTTAACAGTCAAGTTTTCCCAAACTTTATTGAGGAGTGTTTCAGATATCTGCTGCTACATGACAAAATGTGGTGGCTTGACATAACAGCTCCTTATTATTTCCCATGATTCTGTGGGACAGAAAGCAGGTAGGGTTTGGCTGGGGGGTTCTTCTGCTCCACACTGCATGGACTCAGAGCCACCTGGCTGTGTTTGCTAGGGGGCTGGGAGCTGGAAGATCCAAAGAAAGCTTTATTCACAAGACTGGTGCCTCAGTGCTCTTCCTTTGCAGCCTCTCTTTCCCTCCACGCCCTCTCATCATTCATTAGACAGTGCAAATCTTATAAAATATGGCAGCTTGGCTTCCAGAGAGAAAGACAGTGGAGTTTCCAGGCTTCTTAGGGTCTACACGCAAAACTACTGCAGCATCATTTCCACCTCTTGATGGGAGGAAGGGCATGAGCATACTGAGAGGGAAGGAATTTGGAGGGCCATCTCTAAAGAAACTAATACTTGATGAATTTTTTAAAAAACAAGAAGAAAGCATTTTCCAAAAGTAACACTAGGATAAACAGGTCTGGAAGCAGCATTGGTTGAAGTCTTTGCCCTTGCGTTTCAGAGTGGCATGGAATCCAAGACATAACTGCAGCAGCACCTCCCTGGCCCAGGAGCAGCAAACCCCAAAGTCTCCCTGCAGTGAGATTGTGCTCTACTTCACAGGGAGAGACCACAGAGCTGGGCTCCCAGTGGACCCACAGAGAATCCTATCCAGCTCATTGCCCCCAAAGCTTCTGAGCCCCAGCACCTGTGTGCTATTCCTGAGTGGAAAGACCAAGGTAAGCAGGGCAGCCTCCACATGCTCTGACAGCTCAGCCTGCTGGAGGGGAAGGTGTAAACCTGGTGACACATGATCATGGAGTCAGCAGTGACTTCATACCCACATAAGCACTAAGATGCTACCTGTCCAGGAAACCAAGAAGGACCCTGTCTTGGACTCTACACTTTGAGGATCCATAAGAATCCAAAAACACAGCGCACATCTATTCATGGATGTATGGAATGGGCACCACTGTTCCTCGAGAGGTGTGCCCAGTGCTGCCCTGCATGACCCATGGCCCTGACCCTGTACACCTGCTCACTGAACTGGCATTGTCCAGGCACCTCATCTCTTGCCCTCTGTATGTCCTCAAAAGAAAATGTGACTGGATTCAAATGTTATGGATTTGGCGTGTAGGATCAGCTTAGGTTTATGGGTTGTGCTATTGCCAGCAGGAACATTGCTTCCATGTCTGGGAGGAATTGAATGTGGAAGCAATAGGAAAAAATATAAACTTCCAGACATTTCCTCTCAGATCACCTAAATGTAGTAGGTTCTCCGTAAGAAATCTCACCTCTGAATAGTGCCAGGTATGTATTTTTTTCCTTCCCTTTGAGTTCAAATTCACAGTTTCATAGGTACTTATGTATCAGTGCAAAATTCACAATGGTTCTTCGTTGCAGCCTGGAAATATTTCATGCTATTAAACAGTTCACTCACTCTTAGATGCAAATGTGTTGTTCTGGATGCATAATGTCACATATGCAAAGTATGACATAGATTCTTCCTACCACCTGCTAGATGCAAAACAAACACCAGAAATGCTAACAGTTTAATTTTTACATTTATTTTTTATGTTTAAAATCACAATAAGAATTTAATTTTATTCAAATAATGTTTTTAATTTTTGTATCTTTAATTATCACATACATTTCGCTTCTTGATTTTTTAGATAAATCTTTAAAAGTATAGTAACAATAACATGCATTGGCACAGTTTTAACAAGACCTTTCTGAGTGTACACATGTTAGACTGGTAATGTATATTGTTGCCACTAGGGAGTACCCACTCTTTTGTATTCTGTGTTAACCTTTCCATTTTGAAATGATTATAGATTCACAGGAACTTGCAAAAATAATCAGAGAGGTCCTAGGTCCCCTTGATCCAGTGTCTCTCAATTATTCTGTCTTACATAACTTAGTACAATATCAAAACCAGGGAAGTGGCATTGATGCAATGTCTATCACTCCAGTTGTATTACATGCAGATTTATGTAACCACCAGGGTGCAGAACCATCCTGTGGCTGTAAGCTATCCCTCATGCTGTGCCTTATAGTCACACCTACCTTCTGCCCCGTTTGTCCCTAACCCTTGGCCACCTCTCACCTGCTCTCCATCTCATTTAGAGAATGTTATATAAATGAAATAATGCAGCATATGTCCTTCTGGGACTGGCTCTTTTCACCAAACATAATGTCCTTGAGATCCACCCAAGTGGCTGGAAGCATCCATAGTCCTTTCCTTTTAATTGCTAGGTAGAATCCATGGCATGACTGTCCGCAGTGTGTTTAACCATTCACCTGTTTAACCATCTTGACTGTTTCTAGTCTGAGGCTATTACAAATAAAGCTGCTTTAGGAGCCTCCCTTCACTCATCCCCACACCATGTGTGTTGGTTGGAGCTGCTTCCACCCTCAGCAGTGGGGTGGACGCATGACCAAGGCCCATCAGATGAGACTATTCCCTGCCCCAGTTGCAGCGATGGGTTTAGGTCTGTACACATGATCCATAATATTCCATTCAGAGGTCATCTCAAGGGTTTTGCTAAAACCATTAAGTTTATTTTTTTTAACCAAAAATGTCCTGAAAAATTACACTCAGCCCGTCTGGGCCTTGCAGTCCTCAGCTATGAAATAAGGACAAGAATCCCTATACTAACAGGTTAGTATGTATTTGTTCATTCAACAAACTAAAAAGTGTTTACTGAAGAGGTGTGGGGGAGTATTTCAAGAAGTGGGAAGCAGGTATAAAAGCCCTGGGGCAAGAAAGGAGTTGAGTGGGCAGTATGCTGAAAGCACAATGCCAACAAGGTGGCAGTGGCAGGTTAGGGGTATTGAGCATGAACAGGACCAAGATAAACTACAGAAACAGGAAAGGACCTCTCAGGGAGGGCCTTCTAAGATCCAGCAGGAAGTCTGGACTTGAGGCTCAACATGATGAGAAGCCATTGAGGTGTTTTAAGCAGGGAAATGGCGTGCTCCAATTTACGTTTTACTGCTGTGTGGAGAATGGCCTGGGGACAATAGAGCATGCATGGAAGCCAGTGTAGAGGCTCTTGAATGAGGCCAAGCAAGAATGGCAGTAGCACATCTAGGGTGATAATAGTGGAATGGGAGATAAAAGGATGGATTTGGGATGTATCTCGGAAATAGAAATGACTACAAGGCTTACAGAATGAGTCATCAGATAAACTCAAGAATGACTCCTACATCTTTTGCTTAAAGTTAGTGTGGGTGGCAACATTTATTGGCATGGAGAGGAGAAACAAGCTTGGGACAGGTTGAAGCACATGTTTCAAACGTGTTAGGTGTGAGATGCCAGAGGGTGAGGGTAACAGAGCAGTCAGAAAAGGATGCCTGTAGCTTAGAGGTGAGCTCTAGTCTGGAGACTGGGACTCATCAGCACAGATTATATTTTAAAACTGTAGGAATGGATAAGATACCTGGGAGAGAAAAGGCTCAAGCCTAAGACCTAGGAACCCTCAACAGTTAGAAATTGTGTAGAACATTGAGGACACAATTCCCCTTCAAAGCTAAACTTAGGAAAGAAAAAAAAAGGCTGATCTGTCATTACATGCTATCTTTTCCTTAATTTTTAGTTAATTTTTCAGTTAATTAATTTATAACCTTTCTTATTTTCCAATATACACATTTAATGCCATAAATTTCCCTCAAAGTACCATGTTAGCCATATATAGTAAGTCTTAAAATTGTGGTTCAATGTTGCATTTGATTCCAAATATTTTGTAATTTCTACTCCAATATCTCCTTTTAGACATAAATTAACAATTTTTTTCAGTGCTTAGAAGTATGATTTTTAGATGTATGTTTTTCAGTCTTCTTATTGTTGTCTAATTTTATTGTATCAAGATTAGAGAACATTGAATACTGTTGATTCTTTAGTGTTTATTTATTGAACCCTCTTGTGAAGTGATACATGGTCAATTTCTATAAATATTCCATGGGTGCAGACTTCTACATATATCTATTATATTAGGTTTTCTTAATGCATTGTTCAAAGTCTCTTTCTCTACTAATTTGTTGCTAGTGTTCTACTTGGTCTATCAGTTTCTGAGAGTGTTGTCATAAAATTTCCACTAAGATTGTGAATTGTCAAATTCTTCACATTATGTCACAGATTTTTGTTGGTTTTCTTTCCTCCCGGGCTATGTTGTTAGGTGTATGTAGGCTCAAGATTTTTGTATCTCTGTGAATTGTTTCTTTTATAATCTTGCAATGGCAATCTTCATCCCTAATAAAGATTTTCCTTAGTCTGTCTTGCCCATATTAATACTACTTCACTACACTAGTTTTATTTTTTTTTTCAAGCCTATAAAGCTCTATTGACATTTTCAAAAGAAGACTGATATGGAGAAGCATAATATGTTTCCAGACTTAATATTATCAATAAAACATTTCTCCAAAACCAATTTATATATTCAGTGCAATCACAACTGGAATTCCAAAAGGCTTTTTGTGAAGGTTTACAAGCTGATTCTTTTATATATATATATACACACACATTAAGTTCTAGGGTACATGTGCACAATGTGCAGGTTTGTTATATATGTATACATGTGCCATGTTGGTGTGCTGCACCCATTAACTCGTCATTTACATTAGGTATATCTCCTAAGGCTATCCCTCTCCCCTCCCCCGACCCCACGACAGGCCCTGGTGTGTGATGTTCCCCTTCCTGCGTCCAAGTGTTCTCATTGTTCAATTCCCACCCAAGAGTGAGAACATGCAGTGTTTAGTTTTTTGTCCTTGCAATAGTTTGCTGAGAATGATGGTTTCCAGCTTCATCCATGTCCCTACGAAGGACATGAATTCATCCTTTTTTATTGATGCATAGTATTCCATGGTGTATATGTGCCACATTTTCTTAATCCAGTCTATCATTGGTGGACATTTGGGTTGGTTACAAGTCTTTGCTATTGTGAATAGTACCGCAGTAAACATATGTGTGCATGTGTCTTTATAGCAACACGATTTATAATCCTTTGGGCATATACCCAGTAATGGGATGACTGGGTCAAATGGTATTTCTAGTTCTGGATCCTTAAGGAATTGCCACACTGTTTTCCCCAATGGTTGAACTAGTTTACAGTCCCACCAGCAGTGAAAAAGTGTTCCTATTTCTCCACATCCTCTCCAGCACCTGTTGTTTCCTGACTTTTTAATGATCACCATTCTAACTTGTGTGAGATGGTATCTCACTGTGGTTTTGATTTGCATTTCTCTGATGGTCTGTTCATATGCTTCACCCACTTTTTGATGGGGTTGTTTGTTTCTTTCTTGTAAATTTGTTTGAGTTCTTTGTAGATTCTGGATATTAGCCCTTTGTCAGATGAGTAGATAGAAAAATTTTCTCTCATTCTATAGGTTGCCTGTTCACTCTGATAGTAGTTTCTTTTGCTGTGCAGCAGCTCTTTAGTTTAATTAGATCCCATTTGTCAATTTGGGCTTTTGTTTCCATTGCTTTTGGTGTTTTACACACGAAGTCCTTGCCCATGCCTATGTCCTGAATGGTATTGCCTAGGTTTACTTCTAGGGTTTTTATGGTTTTAGGTCTAACATTTTAGCCTTTAATCCATCTTGAATTAATTTTTGTATAAGGTGTAAGGAAGGGATCCAGTTTCAGCTTTCTACATATGGCTAGCCAGTTTTCCCAGCACCGTTTATTAAATAGGGAATCCTTTCCCCATTTCTTGTTTTTGTAAGGTTTGTCAAAGATCACATGGCTGTACATGTGTGGTGTTATTTCTGAGGGCTCTGTTCTGTTCCATTGGTCTATATGTCTGTTTTGGTACCAGTACTATGCTGTTTTGGTTACTGTAGCCTTGTAGTATAGTTTGAAGTCAGGTAGCGTGATGCTGCCAGCTTCGTTCTTTTGACTTAGGATTGACTTGGCAATGCAGGCTCTTTTTTGCTTCCATATGAACTTTAAAGTAGTGTTTTCCAATTCTGTGAAGAAAGTCATTGGTAGCTTGATGGGGATGGCATTGAATCTATGAATTACCTTAGGCAGTATGGCCATTTTCACCATATTGATTCTTCCTATCCATGATCATGGAATGTTCTTCCATTTGTTTGTTTCCTCTTTTATTTCGTTGAGCAGTGGTTTGTAGTTCTCCTTGAAGAAGTCCTTCACATCCCTTGTAAGTTGGATTCCTAGGTATTTTATTCTCTTTGAAGCAATTGTGAATGGGAGTTCACTCATGATTTGGTTCTC
>NW_012104120.1:1986523-2021505 GCF_000951045.1 Mandrillus leucophaeus | reverse complement strand
GTAGGTCTCTAAGGACTTGCTTTATGAACCTGGGAGCTCCTGTATTGGGTGCATATATATTTAGGACAGTTAGCTCTTCTTGTTGAATTGATCCCTTTACCATTATGCAATGGCCTTCTTTGTCTCTTTTGATCTTTGTTGGTTTAAAGTCTGTTTTATCAGAGCCTGGGATTGCAGCCCCTGCCGTTTTTGTTTTCCATTTGCTTGGTAGATCTTCCTCCATCCCTTTATTTTGAACCTATGTATGTCTCTGCATGTGAGATGGGTCTCCTGAATACAGCACGCTGATGGGTCTTGACTATCCAATTTGCCAGTCTGTGTCTTTTAATTGGAGCATTTAGCCCATTTACATTTAAAGTTAATATTGTTATGTGTGAATTTGATCCTGTCATTATGATGTTAGCCGGTTATTTTGCTCATTAGTTGATGCAGTTTCTTCCTAGCATCGATAGTCTTTACAATTTGGCATGTTTTTGCAGTGGCTGATATCAGTTTTTCCTTTCTATGTTTGCTGCTTCCTTCAGGAGCTCTTGTAGGGCAGGCTTGGTGGTGACAAAATCTCTCAGCATTTGCTTGTCTGTAAAGGATTTTACTTCTCCTTCACTTATGAAGCTTAGTTTGGCTGGATATGAAATGCTGGGTTGAAAATTCTTGTTTTTAAGAATGTTGAATATTGGCCCCCACTCTCTTTCGGCCTGTGGAGTTTCTGCTGGGAGATTCACTGTTAGACTGATGGGCTTCCCTTTGTAGGTAACCTGACCTTTCTCTCTGGTTGCCCTTAACATTTTTTCCTTCATTTCAACTTTGGTGAATCTGAAAATTATGTGTCTTGGAGTTGCTCTTCTCGAGGAGTATCTTTGTGGCATTCTCTGTATTTACTTAATTTGAATGTTGTCCTGCCTTGCTAGGTTGGGAAAGTTCTCCTGGATAATATCCTGCGGAGTGTTTTCCAACTTGGTTCCATTCTCCCTGTCACTTTCAGGTACACCAGTCAGACGTAGATTTGGTCTTTTCACATAGTTCCGTATTTCTTGGGGGGTTTGTTCATTTCTTTTTACTCTTTTTTCTCTAAACTTTTCTTCTCACTTCATTTCATTCATTTGATCTTCAATCACTGATACCCTTTCTTCCACTTGATCGAATCGGCTACTGAAGCTTGTGCATTCGTCACATAGTTCTTGTGCCATGGTTTTCAGCTCCATCAGGTCATTTAAGGACTTCTCTACACTGGTTATTCTAGTTAGCCATTCGTCTAATCTTTTTTCAAGGTTTTTAGCTTCTTTGTGATGGGTTCGAACTTCTTCCTTTAGCTCGGAGAAGTTTGATCGTCTGAAGCCTTCTTCTATCAATTCGTCAAAGTCATTCTCCATCCAGCTTTGTTCTGCTGCTGGCGAGAAGCTGCGTTCCTTTGGCGGGGGAGAGGCGTTCGGATTTTTAGAATTTTCAGCTTTTCTGCTCTCTTTTCTCCCCATCTTTGTGGTTTTTATCTACCTTTGATCTTTGGTGATGGTGACGTATAGATGGGGTTTTGGTGTGGATGTCTTTTCTGTTTGATAGTTTTCCTTTTAGCAGTCAGGACCCTCAGCTGCAGGTCTGTTGGAGTTTGCTGGAGGTCCACTCCAGACCCTGTTTGCCTGGGTATCAGCAGCAGAGGCTGCAAAACAGCAAATATTGCTGCCTGATTGTTCCTCTGGAAGCTTCATCTCAGAGGGGTACCCTGCCATGTGAGATGTCAGTCTGCCCCTACTGGGGGGTGCCTCCCAGTTAGGCTACTCAGGGGTCAGGGACCCACTTGAGGAGGCAGTCTGTCCATTCTCAGATCTCCAACTCCGTGCTGGGAGAACCACTACTCTCTTCAAAGCTGTCAGACAGGGACATTTAAGTCTGCAGAGGTTTCTGCTGCCATTTGTTTGACTATGCCCTGCCCCCAGGGGTGGAGTCTACAGAGGCAGGCAGGCCTCCTTGAGTTGCGGTGGGCTCCACCCTGTTCGAGCTTCTCGTGGCTTTGTTTACCTACTCAAGCCTCAGCAATGGCGGGTGCCCCTCCCCCAGCCTCACTGCTGCCTTGCAGTTTGATCTCAGATTGCTGTGTTAGCAATGAGCGAGGCTCCCTGGGTATGGGACCCTCTGAGCCAGGCGAGGGATATAGTCTCCTGGTGTGCCGTTTGCTAAGACCGTTGGAAAAGTGCACTATTAGGGTGGTAGTGACCCAATTTTCCAGGTGCTGTGTGTCACAGCTTCCCTTGGCAAGGAAAGGGAATTCCCTGACTCCTTGCGCTTCCCAGGTGAGGCGATGCCTTGCACTGCTTTGGCTCACGCTTGGTGAGCTGCACTCATTGTCCTGCCCCCACTGTCCAACAGGCCCTAGTGAGATGAACCCAGTACCTCAACTGGAAATGCAGAAATCGCCTGTCTTCTGTGTCACTCATGCGGGGAGCTGTAGACTGGAGCTGTTCCTATTTGACCATCTTGGAACTGCCCCTCTACACTAGTTTTATTTTAATTCCTATTTGTCTCATGCATCTTTTTCCATTCATTTATTTTCAACATTTCTGTGTTCTAATGTTTTAGATATGTGTCTTCACAAACAGCTACCATTGGATTTTTAAAAATTCCAACCTAAGTACTTGTCTTTTAATGTGTGAGATTAGTCTGTTTACATTTACTATGATTACTGATAAATTTACGGCATTTATACCTATTTTTATCTTCTTCTTTTGTGTTTCTATTTATCGTAATTTTTATTTTATTGTTTTCTCCCTTTCTCCGCCTGTTGAATTGATTGGGATTTTTTTTGTATATAGCCCCCTCTACTGGTTTAGAAGTTATACATTCTACTTCTACTCTTTACTTATTATTCTTAATATTTTTGACATGAATATTTGACTTTTAAATGCCTACCACTGCAATGTCCAATAGAGTAGGGCCACTAACCACATTTGAAATTAGATAAATTGAGCACTTAAATGTTTAATTTTATTTAATCTTAATTTAGAAATTGATACACACTCCAATTACTAAAAAGCTTTTACGTATGTTTAGAACAACTTGAAAATCTTTTTTTCAACTCTAAATTTTGTAAACTCTAAATACAGATAAAATATTTGTAGCAGAAATTTAGCATCCAAATTGGAATATGCTATAAATGTAAAATACACACCAGATTTGGAAGAGTTGGTATAAAAAAAATACAAAATGTTTCAATAAATAATATTTATAAATGATTACATGTGGAAATGATAGCATTTTGCATATATTGCCCTAAATAAAATGTTATTAAACTAATTTCACCTGTTTCTTTTTTAATATGGCTACCAGAAAAAATGTAATTATAGATGTGGTTCAAACTATGTCCCTGTTGGACAGCGCTGATCCGGAGTAAAACCCGCAAGTGCCCAGCAGACTTAATGTCCCGATTCTCCCCAGTCTTCTCTTCCAGGTGACTCTCTTCAGTGTTAGTTACTGCATTGTATGAATATTCGTTCCACCTCATCCTTAACACTCCCACCTTTTTTACTCCTCACTCACGCAGCATGATGCTCTGGTTTACCAAAATGTTTGCCAATTCCTCAGTCGACCCTGCACCCAGCTTCCCTTGCCTCCTTCACAGTTCAACTCTCTTCTTCCAGTTTCCGAGTCCACTTAGGAGGCTGCATTCCCTCCCAGTGTCACCGAGTACCCAGGCCCCGGACAGAGACCCCCTGCCACGGTGCCACGGCCTCCACACCTGCTCCACGGTGGCTTCTCCAGCTCAGGGGGGCTGCCATGTGCAGGAGCCACAAGAGGCTGGCCCAGCCCGAGCGCAGACAGGAAAGGGCACTCCAGGGAGGCACTGGACTCAGCCCCACACCCTCCATGTCCCTGCGGCTCCAATTCATAGTGGGAATAGGGATGAGCAGCACCTCGTCCATTCCCTTAATCCCCTCCCAGAAAGTACTTCCGATTATCCCGGCCACAGCCTCTGGATCAGAAGAGGGGCTTTAGCGTCCCTGTCGTATAGGCCCCACCTTGGCAGGGCTGAGGTCAAAGCATCATCCTCTCTCCTGGGGTCTCAGAGAGCCACTCTCCAGCTCCGCTCCTCACAGACACGTCCCAGTCCGGTGACCCAGGGCCGGGACCAGGGTGAGGGGAGAGGGACGCTCATTGCCCCTTAAAATTTGCATCCAAGATAACTCACTTGCTTCCCCCCGTTCCCAGCTGTGTACCCACAGAAGCATGTGTTTCCTGTGAGTGTTACCCAGGTGACTCCCCTGGACTTCCTGAAGCGGACAGAGCCCCTCTTCAGGACATCCTCTGTCCCTGTGCTGGTCATTGCTGTTGGAAAACCCAACAGCTCAAGTAGTGTGCTGAGGGCGCCACCTCGTGGCTAATACGAATCAGCTCCAGGTTTCTTCTTCCAGTAATGTGACTCTTTTCAAAAAGGTGCAAACAATCCCTAGGTTCTGGCATCGACTGACTTAAATATCTAAGCACGTGAAACAATAGATAGCCCTGCAATGCTTACGACAACTAGAAAAACCAAACAACGTCGCTACATAAAAGCAAAAGTATCCTAAGAACTCTAAACATGATCTACAGTGTGGTTCTGTGGCTTATATTTTAATTTATCATGTAAATTTAAATGCAGAATATCTTTCAATATGTAAGAAACTTGGTGTGAGAAGCAAAAACTGCCTTAGCTTCTGCCGATGATGATGATGGATGAAGCAGAAGACACAAGCACTTCCAGGGCCCCTCATAAAGGTTGTAGCTGGAACACAGCATCCTGGCCAACGGCGTGAGCATGGTGTACTTAATGCGAGCTGGACACTTAGCTAAGTGTCCTGCCTGACTTTCCTCGCTTCATCCTCTAACAGACCCAGGGACTCAGCAGTATTACTATCCTCACTTCATACATGAGGAAGGGGACTCAGAGAGGCTGAGCCCCCTAGAGACGCGGCTAAGAAGTGTCCGAGGCAGGAGTCAAACTCGACTCTCTGGCTCCCCAGTTCTGTTCTTTCCACCGAAGTTCATGCCGCCTCCTCCAGCAAGCCTGGAGAGTGAGTGAGCCCTCACCAGGGCACACACAGAGAAGGCCTGGCACAGTGTTTTCAATGGAGCCCCCTATAGCTGTGGAGACTGACGGGGTCCAAGAACAGGATGCTATGACCTTGCTTCTCAGGTGCCCTGAGCTCTAGTGTTGTGGCAGGCCTTACCTCTGCCAGCTCCCACTATCCACCATGGTCAACCTGCCCCACACCTGGGGTCTCCAGGGGCAGGCCAGAGGTTACCACAATGCTTAGGGTGAGTGATGACCCTGAGGCTGGACTGACCCAGCTCTGCCCAAAGACTGAATCAGGCTCTCCAAGGCCATCAGCGCATGGCCAATCACCCTGCCTTTGTCAAGGATAAGACTGCAGATGAGTCCAGGTGAACCTGGACGCTGAACTCAAGTGAGTAGGAGGCCACTCCACTCTCGGGGAAGGATCTCTCTGCCCAACACAGACTCCGAAAGCCAGTTCAAGAGCCACCTGTCTGCTTCCTCTGCTTTGACTTTCAAATGCCAGCCATGCTGCGTGTGGCTCTGGGACCTTGGGGAATGCACATACCCTTTGTGACCGTAGTTTCCCAGTTTATGAAGTAGGGGAGATTGGGAGCCTTGGGAAGTGGCTCCGATCCCCCTCGGCAACCTCAGGGCTCCTCCCCTGCTAGTGATTTCTCCAGCCCCCACTTTCCCCCCATACTTAAGACACAGAATTGGGCCAGCTATGCAGAATTCACCTGCTCCGAGGAAGACTCAGTATAGAAACCCCTCGAAATTCCACACGCCCTGCCAACAGCACGGGGCGCACAGGACGGTGAGCTGCAGATGAGGCTGGGGCAAGATGAGCTTGGGTAACCAGAAGCCAGGAGGGAAGGCGCGGCGAGCGGTCCGGGGGCTCAGGAGGCTGCGTCCCCGATGCCCTCCAGGGGGCGCCATGCACTAGGGCCCAGGAAGGCCTCCTCCGCCCGCGGCGCCACCCGCGCTGCCCGGCAGGGGTCAGCCTCGCCCGGCCATCCCCGACCCAGCTGCTTCAGGCTCTCGACCCGCGGGGACCGCCCGCCGCACCGCATCCCCCAGAGGAGCCCAGTAGACGGGAGCTTGGTCCTGCCTGAGGATGCGTGGCCCGGGCTGCATACCCCCGGCCCTGCTCGCCCGCTCATCACACGGAGGCCGGGGGCAGGGTCACGGTCAGGGAGCCTGCGGGGCTAAAGGAGCGGGCCGAGAGCTCAGGAGCTGCCGCTGGGCGGCGAGAAAGGAGCCCCAGGCAGGCCCCGGGCGGCCGAGGCGGGGGAGGAGACGCCAGACCCCGGTTCCAGGTGAGCAGCCCCGCCCGCTCTGCTGGAGGCCCCGCTCACCGCCGGCGGGAGATGTGGGTGCAAGCCCTGGGGCGCACGTGGCCAGGCCACTGCCACGCCCGAGAGACGGGTTTTCGTCGCCACTTCGGCCCTGGTGAACCCTGTGACTGGAGTGCCTCCCAGTCCCACCGTGATGCCCACCTCGGGGCGCAGCCAGGTGCCAGGCTAACGCGTGTGATCCACAGTGTGCTGAGAAGTGCTGACTGTCATTGCGAATGTCCGCGGTGGGGTGACGCCTGGGCAGGGTGCGCTGGCCTGGTTCCAGAAGACCTGGCCTCTCCAGCCCCCACGGGGCGCCCGTTTGCTGCGTAGCCCATGCGAGCGGCGGCTGCTCTTGGCTGAGTCATTCCGAGACAAGCGTCCAGCCCGCGCTCTCTGCCGCCCTTCCCAGCGCTGCCCGGCAGGCCCCGGGAACTGTGCCCAGCTGTGCCCGCTTAGCTGGTGCATGACCTGCATTTGAACTTGCTGCAAAGAAAGGTGGGTGAGGGAAAGGCGAGGGCTGGGGTGAGGGTCTGGAGAGCAGTCTCCTGTCCCTTCTCCCACTGAGGTCACTGTCCAGCTGGTGGGCAGAGCTCTGTCCCCAAGCCTTCCAAAGGAGAGGCCCACGCTGTAGGACCTTGTCACCACTATTGGCTGAGGTTGGTAAAGGTCACAGAGGTGGTTCCTAATAAAACTTCCCTAACCAGAGGTCTCCTGATGCAGCGTCCCCCACAACACACACACACATCCAGTCTCCATGGTGTGGGTGGAGGTCACTGAGGAGCAGGGACCTGTCCGGGCACACACGGCCCAGTTCACCGCCTCTCGGGGGAAGGGCTCTCTCCTCTCACACAGCACACACTCACACACACACCACACCAGCTGGGTGGTCTCATGTATCTTGTCCTTAGGGCAACCTCACTGTGGGCACTGTATTTTGGAGCCCTTCTCCCCACCCTTGGTTGCAGTGGCTGGCATCCACTCTAGCATCCACCTCTCTTCCATACCAGCCCAGGTGGCTTTTAAGAAGCCAACCCACCCTATTCCTAGTATAAGACCAGTTTGGCTTTAGCCAATCAGCACATTACATTGGTTTGGGTGGTTCAGGGATGGGTGAGTGGCGCAACCAAGGCCATGAGGCCAGAAGAGATGCTTGGGAGAGTAGGGAGGGGCAGTTTCCCAGCACTTTTGAGAGAGACACTGGAAGATAGGCTCTTTCTTTGTGTTGGTCGTGAAAGAAAGAGTATTAGTTCCTGAAGTGAGCTGTTGTCCAGCATTTTTTAATAATGAGGGGATTTCGTGGAGAATGAAGCAGGCATTCCAGAAGCAAACAGGAGAACTGGGGAAAAAACCAGATTTGGTTAACATTGCCAAGCTGCTGGATCCAGCCATGTCTGAAGTCCGTATTATGAGGGCTTTCCTACTCAAGGAACCAATAAATCCCCTCTTTTTAACTGGCTTTCTTGTTGTCTGCAGTTGGAAGTTTCTTACCTGGTGGTATTTTCTTTTTTGATCAAAGAGAAAATGGATATTTAGAAGGTATAAGGTTGCCAGATAAAATACAGGACACCCAGTTAAATCTGAATAGTGTTTCAGGTCAACTATGCATACCTTTTTAGCAGGCATTATGTCCCATGCAATATTTATAGCAGTTACACTGCAAAACTAACTGGGCATCCTATACCTTTTTTTGCTCAATGTAGCCCATGTCTAAATTCCCAGCACTCCTAAAAGGAAAACCTGGACTTGGTCCTAGAGTTTTTAGTTCCAAAGCCCCCTGCACACCAGGTCATGGGATGGGCTTCTGGCTCTCACTCCTCTCTGCCTGTGTACCTGTGGGCTCTTATCAGCCTTGCACTCCGGCCTTTGCAACCCAAATTACTGCTTACTTTGTGGCAAGGACATGCTGGCACCTTGGGTTTTGGCCCTTGCTGCTCTCTTCAAGCAGTTGAGTGCTTGCCTGCTGCCTCCTTCCACTCCTAACTGTCCCTGGTCACTCCCCAGAGGCTCAGGTTGGCCCCCTTCTTTGTGCTGTTCCAACGCTCCCTTCTGAGAACATTAGCAGCAGGAACTGTCCACAGACCCCCAAGGCATGGGCCAAGATGACATTCCCCCAACACAGCCCACTGAGCACTGTCCGGCAGCCCAGGTTCTACCCTCTTGCAGTGGTGACAGCCCCAATTCCTGCACCCCCAAGCCCAGGTGTAGGAAGGATCTGCCCTGCACTGAGCCACGGAGCACTACTACTATGCTTGTTTTATCTTTATAGCAGTGATTGGGTTTTAACTGCTTTCATGCTCTCTGCAACTGAAAGGTGTTTCAGGTCACTGTCAATAAACATGATGCAAACTCAATAGAGCAGAGGAGACAAGGAGGGTGCTGGGAAGAAAATTCAGGTGCATGCCCTCCCAGGAGTCACTGCTCCATCTGAGTCAATGCTGCCCTCATTTAGATAACATTGTATTCACCATCTTGGAGCCTGCCTTTGCCTTGGACTGCCAGGACCACTATGTCAATGATGTTGATGGCTGTGTAAACATCGCTTGGCTGTTTCATAATCGGGATTTTTCTTTTTGATTCTCCACAACTGTAAATTATGCTGTAATGATGCTAAATTTCCAGAAATGGAATGGAGAAGTCACTCCATGAGCAGCCTGTGTGCCTGGTGAGGGTCTCACATGGGGTGTTCCTGGACCTTGACTGTCCCTCTGTGGGACTTGCTCTCCCCACTAACAGGACTGCTGTGCCCACCAGACGAAGACCATAAATGCATCCTGGAAGTCATGCTGCAAATTTGCAGTGTCCTTTGTACTTATTTCTAAGGCTTTCTGGAAACCCAGCTCCCCTTAAATCCAGGTCAGCTCATGGAAAAAAACCAAATATAGCATCTGATGTGTGCTGAGGGCTTTGCTCACAAAGCCCCTTCTTTCCACTTCTCAATCCTCTGTTCTGAGAAGTGGTTGTCACTATCGTTCCCATTTTACAGATTTGAGGAACTGATACCCCAAGACCCCGTGACTTGCTCAAGGCCATTCCAAGATCCCTAGATGCACTTATGCTTAATGAATTAATTCCTCACAGCAAGGCTTCTTGTTTAAAATCCAAGAAAATACCAGATAAAGGGCATTCTAAATATATTTCTTTTCTATAGATGTGGATCTCCTGTTACTGGAAAACAGGAATTAGCTTGTCTGCTTGAGGATGTGGTTGGTTCTTTATAAAAAGGATACAGAAGAAATTTGCATAGACTGCCAGCTTCATTATGCTGCCGACAGCTTCCAGCAAAAGGAGGACGTTTGCAGCCAGATATTTCAGTAAGAATTTTATTATGTTCTATGTGGGAAATGATTACCTTTGCATTTGACTTCTTGCTTGAGGATGGGGTCCCTGGAGGCTGTCTTGATCTTGTGGCTGAGAGCACCAGGCAGCATCTGTGGTCAGGGTTCTGACCTCCTTCAGCTCCTGGCAATGGCTGATGGCACAACCCCCACCCCTGAACTAATGCAGCTACTCTGTGTCTGCCTGAAAAACAGAGGCTTCAGGGTCCTGGGCTCTAATGACTCAGGGCTCTGATTGCATTCAGAGTCTGTAAGGACCCCTATGTCCAAGGACCGCTGGGGCAGTCGGCAAGTCCTTCACAGGGGAAAGCTGTGTGCAGCTGAAGGCTATTCTGTGTCCCTGCTTGGAAAGGATCCAGCCAAGGGGCTAGTAGAGAAATAGTGAGGACACCTCAGTAATCCTCAGTAAAGTGTCTGGGAAGTAACTATTATACCAAATGGGATGACTGTCTGTTTGCATCCCTCAGTAAAGTAACTGGGAGATAACTGTTAGACCAAGTGGGATGACTGTCTGTTTGGATCACAGGCAGGTGCTGTTTTGGTGGGCTGTGCAGGTGAGGATTGGCTAGGTTATGCATGTGGGTCACAAGCAGGTGCTGGCTGGGTGGGTTGTGAAGGTGCTGGTTGGGTGCGCTCGGCAGGTGAGGATTGGGTGGGTTGTGCAGGTGCTGGCTGGATGGACTATGCAGGTGATGAATTGATGGATTGTGCAGGCACTGACTGGACGAGCCATGCAGGTGAGGATTCGGTGGCTTGTGCAGGTGCTGACTGGGTGGGTTGTGCAGGTGATGGTTGGGTGGGCTCTGCAGATGAGAATTGGGTGGGTTGTGCAGGTGCTAGCTGGGTGGACTATGCAGGTGATGATTGGCTGGGTTGTGCAGGTGCTGGTTGGGTGGGCTCTGCAGGTGAGAATTGGGTGGGTTGTGCAGGTGCTGGCTGGGTGAACTATGCAGGTGATGATTGGCTGGGTTGTGCAGGTGCTGACTGGGTGGGTTGTGCAGGTGCTGGTTGGGTGGGCTCTGCAGGTGAGGATTGGCTGGGTTGTGCAGGTGCTGGCTGGGTGGACTATGCAGGTGCTGACTGGGTGGGTTGTGCAGGTGCTGGTTGGGTGGGCTCTGCAGGTGCTGACTGGGTGGGTTGTGCAGGTGCTGGTTGGGTGGGCTCTGCAGGTGAGGATTGGCTGGGTTGTGCAGGTGCTGGCTGGGTGGACTATGCAGGTGCTGACTGGGTGGGTTGTGCAGGTGCTGGTTGGGTGGGCTCTGCAGGTGCTGACTGGGTGGGCTCTACAGGTGCTGGCTGGGTGGACTATGCAGGTGATGATTGGGTGGGTTGTGAAGATGAAGATTGGCTGGGTTGTGCAGGTGCTGGCTGGGTGGACTATGCAGGTGCTGACTGGGTAGGTTATGCAGGTGCTGGTTGGGTGGGTTGTGCAGGTGCTGACTGGGTGGGTTGTGCAGGTGCTGGTTGGGTGGGCTATGCAGGTGAGGATTGGGAGGGCTATACAGGTGCTGCCTGGGTGGACTATGCAGGTGATGATTGGGTGGGTTGTGCAGGTGCTGGCTACATGGGCTGTGTAGGTGATGGTTGGCAGTTGCTAGTCAGATCACATGCATGACCTGATGGGCTCAGTTATGAGATGTTGCCTGAGCCCCTCCAGGACTGGTAAAGATTGGAAATTCTAGAAGCTAGTGGGTGAAATGCAGTCATGGACCTCAACCTCCACATTAAAATCACCCAAGGTGTGTTTAAAAATCCCCAGGCTCCACCTCCAGAGGTGCAGGTTTAATTGGTCTTGGAAGAATCCAACATATCAGCATATTTTTAAAGTCCCAGGTGATGTAATGTAATGTGCTACCAGGTTCAGGATCCAGCGGACCAAGCCCAGGGTGGGCTCAGATTCCACAAAGCCCCTTTGCTGTGGTCTGAGTAGATATTCATGGGGTGAGGAGTAAAGCTCTGTGTTCATGAAGAACGGAGTGGTCTAGAAGCCAGGACCCCTGGGCTGGCCTCGTGCTGCAGACACTTCTCACACTGTCAACTTCCCTAGATCTCGCTTTCCACAGGAGAAAATAGGGGGTGGGGGAGCAGCTGAGATTAGCCTTTAACTCTCTTCAAGCCTGATACCTAATATCTCCAGTTATTATTTTCCCTGTGCTGGGTTTACTGCATTATATGACTTGTAAGGAACAGTCACTTGCTTTTATAGGAGGTTCCAGCCATCAGATTTCTATGATGAAATAAATTATTCCCCGGATTCATAGCATAGGTACAAATCCTTTGAGAAAGGGACAGAGGACATATTGCATGACATACCTGAACTTAATGAATTTGACTGAATTAATGTCTTTATCAAGATGAAATGTACATAACATGAAATTAACCATTCTGAAGTGTAAAAGTCAGTGGCAATTCATACACTCACAATGTTGTGCAACCACCAGCTCCATTTAATTCCAAAATTTTTCCATCACCTTGTACCTATTAAGAGGTTGCTCCCTCTTCTCCACCCCAGGCAAACACTGATCTGTGTTCTGCCTCCATGGATTTTCCAATTCTGGATTTGTTATGTAAATGGACTCATGCAATATGTTTCCTTTTATGAAGCCTTGTGTCTGGCTTCTTTCACTTAGTATAATTTTTCCAAGGTTCATCCACATTCATTCCTTTTGACACTGGATTAATTTGTAAATGATTCCCTAACCTCGAACACTTTGACAACTCTGTAAAAATGGACTGGCAATGCCATTTCATGACAGGCTCCAGAAAAAAAAAAAAAAAAGTCTCCAGCACAGGGGGAGGGGGCTTCTCCTCCCCATCCTTGGTCTCTTAGTTAGCACCTCTGTGTGTCTCTCTTTCTTCCCTCCACCTGCCACCTCCCAGTGTCTCTCTCTCTCTCTCTCTCTCCCCCACCCCCCCACCCCTTCCTCCCTTCCTCCCTGTGTCTTTCTCAGCTAATGGAGATTATGGAGAAACTTAAGTTTGCTTTTAACTGACATTTTCAGGGATTGAGGGCAAATGAAAGGTTCTTACGGATTAAATTGTACTGCTATGCTTCATTTCTTCACTTTGTCCACAATCTTGCCACATCGAGAACTTACCAGCACTTTCCCTCCAGCAGGAGCCATGGTGAGCCTCTTGACCTCTCACTTGGTGAGTTCTATGCTAAAGGTCTCACCCAGCAGTGAGCAGCACACTCAGCTCCATCACTGTGGGCCTCAGTTCCTCCTAGGGAACTCTCCTGCCAGCAGGACCAGCTGCAGCCTCTTTTCTCTTCAGCTCCCAAGCTTCAGACCACTGGTCTGCCTAGTTGTCTCCCAGGACTGCTGGCTTCTCCCTGTCTGACCCTCCTGGCACTCCCCACCCCAAGGAGCCACTGTGCCTCGGGATCACAGTGGAGAGAAAGACAGCGGCCTCTGCCCATACTCAGCCAGAGTGTCCAAAGAGAAGGAGAAGGCATCTCTGAATCCAACCACTCCTGCAAGTCCCCAAATCCCTGACCTGCACGCTAACGTCAGGACCAAGGCTGGGAGCAGCCTGGGGTAGCGAGGCTCCTTCAAAACCCTCTCCCATGCCTCCCTGACTCTGTGGCTGTCCTCACCTTGGCCTTTCCCAGAGAAGACTCTCTCCCCCACTGCTGGCAGGGATGTAAGGGGACTGTGAGAACCCAGGTAGGGGGGCATGACTGTGTCCTGGGAGAATAGGAGACTCAGAGAGAGGGGCACTGAAGTGGTTGGAATGGGGTAATAAGGGAGGAATGGTAGGTGGATGCTGTATTGAGAAACTTGGACTTGTTCTTGTGAGCCATAGGGAGCTATTGATGGTTATAAGCACAGGACTGATCTGATGAGAATGTTCATAGGAATAATCAATAGGAATAATCACATGGCAGCGCGGCGAGAGGTCAGCTGTCACCTGGATCTTTGCAAAGGATGCTCCCTATTGCTCTTCTTCTTCCCACCCTTGGCCCTTCCATCTCTCCATACTGCACCGAGCAAGACTCTTTGAACCTAAGTCCAATCAGCACTGTCACATCTGTGGGCATCCATGTTGCTCAACACATCCACACAGATGTCCAGGCCACTTACTGCACCTCTGTGGGCTGCCTGCCCTCCCCTGGCACCCGCCTTGCCCATTGAAGGATCTCCTGCCAAGTGCCCCACACTCCCCCACCCCGCTGCCCCTGCTCTGCACCAGCAGTGCCAGCCTCCCTGCTGCTCTGGTGTTTGCATGCTCTGCCCACTCTCTGGATCATTGTTCCCCAGGACAGCCGCCTGGCCTACAGACTCACCTCCTTCAGATTTTTACCCAAAGCTTTTATTAAGGCTTTCTCTGACCACCCGGGTGAGTCTGAATGGGATGAGTTACACAACCACCGGGTCACAGGTCACCTGGGTGAGTTGAGGGGTGGATCCTGCCCTGTCAATCATAGTGACTCAAAGACCCAGGCTGACGCTGCCAGACCAGAGGCCCGAGAAATAGTGAGCTCATGAATGGTCTCACGTCAGCAGTTAAATCCTCAGTCTGGAAGGGACACACATCACACTCCACTCACAACTGTCCCATGCTAATCACTGCCCCAATCACCTGCAAGGGGCCCAGAAAGAGCAGTCCCATCACATCCTGAGGGCCTGGAGGTTTTAATGACCACACTAATTGAAACCCCACCCTGCCTTCCCATACTCCTTTCCCAGTTTTTTTCTTCATAGCGTTGGTTATTATCATATTCTATGTATTTTAACAGCCTTATTGATATGTAAGTTACATGCAATAAAATTCACCCATTCGAGGTTCACAGCTAAATTATTTTAACTACATTCATAGAGTTGTAAAACCATCATCACAATCCAGTTTTAGGGCATTTCCAACACCTCAAGAAATTCCCTCAAGCCCATCTGCAACTAATCCTCCCTCCCAACCCCAGCCCAAGGAAACCATTTATCTGCTTTTTGTCTTCATAAATGTGCCTGTTCTGGGCATTTTCTATAAATGGAAGCATAAGCTGTGTAGTGTGTTGCATTGGGCTTCTTTCATGTACCATAAGGTTTTGAGGGTCATTCATGTTCTCGTGTGAATCAGTAATCAGTGTGTTCCTTTGTGGCTGAGTAATACTCCCTTGTAGGGATACACATTTTGTTTCTCCACTCACCCATTGACGGACTTTTGGATTGTTTTTGGATTGGGTTTATTATGAATGATGCTGCTATTAGCACTCCCATGCATGTGTTTCTGTGAACTCATGCTTTCATTTCTCTTGCTGGGTCATATGGTAGGTTTATGTTTAATTTTTAAGAAACTGTCAAAATGTTTTCTGAAATATCTGTACCATTTTACATTCCCACCATCTTACAATCCCACCTCACACATAAGGGTCCCAATGTTTCCACATCCTCACCAACATTTGCTATTGTTTTATTACAGTCATCCTAGTGGGTGCAAAGTGGCATTTTATTGGGGATTTGATTTGCATTTGCTTAACCATTAATGATGTTGAATGTACTTTCCTGTGCTTATTAGCCATTTGTATGTCTTTTTATTTCTTTTTTTTTTTTTTTTTTTTTTTGATACTGAGTTTTGTTCTTGTCGCCCAGAGTGGAGTGCAATGGCGTGATCTTGGCTCACTGCAACCTCTGCCTCCGGGTTCAAGTAATTCTCCTACCTCAGCCTCCCGAGTAGCTGGGATTACAGGCGCCCATCACCATGCATGGCTAGTTACGGTATTTTTAGTAGAGACGGGGTTCTACCATGTTGGCCAGGCTGGTCTCAAACTCCTGACCTCAGGTGATCCATCCCCCTCGGCCTCCCAAAGTGTTGGGATTACAAGTATAAACCCCCACACCCGGCCTGTTTGTATGTCTTCTTTGGTAACATGCTTATTTAAATTTTTTGCCCATTTTTTAAATCAGCTTATCTGTCTTATTAGAGTTGTAAGAATGTTTACATGTTCTAGATACAAATCTATTATCAGATATATAATTTACCTATA
Source organism: Mandrillus leucophaeus (assembly GCF_000951045.1). NCBI lineage: Eukaryota > Metazoa > Chordata > Mammalia > Primates > Cercopithecidae > Mandrillus > Mandrillus leucophaeus. Next base: position 2,005,827 of record NW_012104120.1, on the reverse strand, counting down.
TTTTCTCCTAGTCTGTGGCTTGACTTTTAATTTTCTTAATGGTGTACTTAAATTTTAAAGTGCAAAATATCTTAATTTTGTTGAAGTTCAGTTTTTCTATCTTTTCTTTTATGAATCATGCTTTTGATACGGTATCTAAGAGTCCGCCTAACCTAACATCACAAACACTTTCTCCTGTGTTTGTTTCTAGAAGTTGTATAGTTTTAGCATCTACATTTAGAGCTAAGATCCATTTTGAGTTAATTTTTGTATATAGTATGAGGTAAAGTCAAAGGGTTGTTCTGTTGCTTGTTTGTTCGAAGGGTTTTAGTTGTTGTTGTTATTGCTGCTGCAGTTTTGCTTATGGATAGTCAATTGTCCCAATACCATTTGTTAAAAGATTTTCCTTTCCCCACTGAATTGCCCAACCTCCTTTTTGAACTATCAACTAGCCACAAATATTGGGGTTTACTTCTGGATTCTCAATCATATTCTATTGACCTGTAGCCTATCTTTGTGCCTATACCATACTATCTTGATTACTGTAACTTTGGAGAAAATGTAAAAATAGGTAGTCTGTAACTTTATCCTTTTACAAAATTATATTGCCTATTCTGGGCCCTTTGTGTTTTTATATAAAATTTTAAATTAGCATACCAATTTCTCCACCCCATAAAAGCTTTCTGAGATTTTGATAGGAATCACATTGAATTTGTAGATTCATTGGAAGATAATTGCCATCCTGCAATATTGATTCTTTAACTTCATGAAGAAAGAAATGTACTTCTAATTATTTATATCTTCTTTATCTTCTCTCAGAAGTGTTTTATGCATGTCTTCACATCATTGTTAAATTTATTTCTAAATAGTTTATTCTTTTTGATACTATTGTGAATGGTGTTGTTTTCTTAATTTCATTTATGGAGTTTTTGTTGCTGATGTGTGGTGTAGGTATACAATCGGTTTTTGCTATGTCCATCTTGTACCCTGAGACTTTGAAAAACTTATTAGTTCTAGCAGTTTTTTAAATTAGTTATTGTGATAATTTTCCAAATACAGTATCATATCCTCTGCAGATAAAAACAGATTTCCTTCTTCCTTTCCAATCCGGCTTTAAATTTATCTCTGTCTCTCTTTCTCTCCTTCCCTCTCCTGACCCTCTTTTCCCCCTTTTTCTCTCATTGTCTATTGTACTGGATGGAATAATACAGTATATTGTTGACTAGAAGTGAAGAAAGTGGCTATCTCTGCTTTTGTCCTTATTTTAAGGGGAAAGCATTCAGTATTTTCATGGTTACATATGATACTGGTCTCTGGGTTTGTCACAGATACCCTTTAACACATTAACTAATTTCCCTTCTACTCCTAGTTTGTTGAGAGTTGTTGTTTTTTTAAAATCATGAATGGCTATTGGATTTTGTCAGATGCTTTTCTGCATCCATTAGATGATTATATGGGTTTTGTCCTTTATTCTATTTGTATTAGTAAAATATATAGACGTATAATAGATGTACAACATTAATTGATTTTTTCAGGTGTCAATCTAATGTTGCATTCCTGGGATAAATCCCATTGAGTCATGGTGTGTAATCCTTTTTATATCTTGCTGAATTTACTTTGCCAATATTTTCTTGAGCATTTTTATATATGTTAATGAGGGATATTAGCATTGTAGTTTTCTTTTTGTAGGAGGTCTTCGTCTAGCTTTAATATCAAGGTAATACTGGCCTCATAGAATGAGTTGGGAAGTGTTCTCTCCTCATTTTCTGAAAGATATTGTGAAACATTGGTGTTATATCTATTTATATGTCTGTGGCGGGAGGTGGGGGCACATGCACATATATGTATGATTATTTCTGTCTTTGTTGACATAAGGTTGTGCATAGTATTCTTTGATAAGTCTTTTTAATTTCAGTTGAGTTGATATTATGTCCCCTTTTCATTACTGATTTTTTATTCTTGGTCAGTCCAGATAAAAGCTTTTCCATTTTATTAATCTTTTCAACAAGCTAACTTTGGTTTCATGGATTTTCTCTAATGTTTTACTGTTTTCTAGTTCATTGATTTTTTTATTTCATTTTATTTCTCTTTATTATTTCTTTTTCTGCTTGATTTAGATTTAGTTTCTAATTTTTCTAGTTTCTTGATGTGAAAGCTTAGCTTATTGATTTGAGCCTTTATATTCTGATATAAGTGTTTAAAGCTATAGATTTCCTTATAGTGATTTTGCTGTATACCATAAATATTGGCATATTGTTTTTCATTTTCATTCCATTCAAAATATGTTCCAACTTCCCTTCTGATTTCCTGTGTGACATGTGGGTGATTTAGTAGTGTGTTGTTCAAATTCCAAATATTTGAGGGTTTCCAAAATTTCTTTCTATTGTTATTTCTGATTTAATTCCAAGATAGATAATGTACTTTGTATGATTTAAATTTTTAAATTGATCAGGACTTGTTTTATGGCCTACCATAGGTCTCTCCCAGAGAATATTCTAAATGTATTTGAAAATATGTATATTCTGTAGTCATTGTGAGCAGTGCCCTATGTATGTTGACTGGGTCAAATTAGTTGACACTGTTGTTCAAGACTTCTATATAGTTGCTGATATTCAGTCTAGTTGTTCTATCAATTATTGAGATTGGGATCTGGAAATCTTCAACTGTAATTAGTCCTTTGTTTCTCCTTCAATACTGTCTGTTTTTGCTTCATGCATTTTGGGGCTCTTATGTTATCTCCATACATTTATAATTGTTATAGCTTCCTAATACCGTTACTGTTTTTCATTGTTAAATGTTCTTCTTTTTCAGAATGTTTCTTTTTCTTTTTCTTTTTATTTACTTATTTATTTTTTGAGACAGAGTTTTGCTCTTGTTGCCCAGGCTGGAGTGCAATGGCATGATCTCGGCTCACCACAACCTCTGCCTCCCAGGTTCAAGTGATTCTTCTGCTTCAGCCTCCCGTGTAGCTGGGATTATAGGCATGTGCCACCACACTCAGCTAATTTTGTATTTTTAGTAGAGACGAGGTTTCTCCATGTTGTTGAGGCTGGTCTCCAACTCCTGACCTCAGGTAATTCACCTGCCTCAGCCTCCCAAAGTGCTGGGATTACAGGCATGAGCCACCACACCTGGCCTAGAATGTTTCTTTTCTTAATGTCTATTATATCATATATTAACATGACCAGTTCCAGGTGTCTTATGATTACTGCTGTGTGGCATGTATTTTTCTATTCTTTTTCTTTTAACCAGTTTGTGTCTTTGAATCTGTAATGTGTCTTTTATAGACAACATACAAAGATGGTCTTTGTATTTTGATTGAGGTATTTAGACCATTCACATTTCATATAATTATTGATAAGTTTGAATTTACATTTGCCATTTTATAATCTGTTTTCTGTATGTCTTCTCTTTTTTGTTCCTGTTTTTCTTTTACCATCTTTTGTGTGAGATAGATATTTTCTAGTATACCATTTTAATTTTTCTATTTTTTACTGTATTTTTGTGTCATCTTAGTGTTTGCTATTGAGATTACAATATGCATTTTACCTTAATCTACTTCAGATTAATAATTCCAGTAAAATGTAGAAACTTTTGCTCCAAGACAGCTCCATTTTATCCATTTTCCTTTGTGCTATTATTGTTTTGGGCTTATCATATATAATATTTATAACACTTATTTATATATGATAAGCCCAAAAATACACTGTTATAACTATGGCTTTATACATACTATGTCTTTAAAAGATGTTAAAAGGAAAAATAAATTTATAGGACCTTCAGATTAACCCACATGTTTTTCATTTATTCCTATAGATTCAAGTTACTGCATAGTGAAACTCCTCTCAGCTTAAAAAATTTCCTTTAATGTCTTATAACATAGATCAACTAGCAAGGAACCTCTGTCTTTGTTTTTCTGGAAATATCTTTATTTTGCCTTCATTTTGAAGGATGTATTTTTTGATATAGAATTTTTAGTTAACAGTTTGTATTTTTCTTTCAGCACTTTGAATATGTCCTCCCACTTCTGGCCTTCACTGTTTCAGATGAGAAGGCAACTGTTAATTGTGTCAGTACTCCCTTTCATGCAACAAGACATTTTTCTTTTGCTGCTTCAAGATTTTCTCTTTGACTTTCAAGAGTTTGTCCTAATGTGCTGAGGTGTAGATCTCTTGTATTTATCCTACTTGGGATTCTTTGAGATAATTATACATGAAAATAATGTTTTTCATCAAATTTAGGAAGTTGTCAGTAATTATCTTTTTCAAATAGTTTTCCTGTCTTTTTCTCCTTTGTCTCCTTCTGTGTGGGACTTGCATTACACATATGTTGGCATGCTTTATGTTGCTTTACAGGTCTCTGAAAGTATTTTCTTTGTGCTTCAATTTTTTAAATTGTTTTGTGTTCTTCAAGTTCGCTAATTTCTATAGCTCTGTCTTTACATTCACCTGTTCTTTCTTCTCCTGCCTCAAATCTTCTGATGAGCTCCTTCAGCAAATTTTTATTTTAGTTATTGAATGTTCAATTCAAGAATTTCCGTTTGCTTTTAAACATTTCCTGTCTCATTGAAATTCTCTATGTATTGATTTATTATTGTCCTATGTCCCCGTAATTCTTTAATCATGTTTCTTTAAGTTTTTTTAAAACATATTTACAGTAGCTATTTCAAAGTCTGCTAAATCCAAAATCTGGCAATACTCAAAGAGTTAGTTTCAACTGACTTTTTTTTTTTTTTACATATGAGTCACACTTTTCCTTTGTACTTCTCTTTTGTTTTTTGGTTGTTAGAAATTGGGCATTTTAACGCTGAATTCTGATTTTCTCACATGATTAATGTTGTTGTTAAATTGTTCATTTGTTTAATAACTTGCCTGGCCTAAATCTGTGAAATCTGTCTCCCTCACAGAACATAGCAACTAATATCTGTTATATTTGCCTTTATTCTTGCTTGTACCTTTAAACCTGCCTTCCTAGGGGTCACTCTTGTTTCTGTGTAATTTAGTAATCAGCCAATGATGAGACAGATGTCATATACAAACCATAAGCCAGTAAACCCTCTATTTTCTGCCAACAGATCTGTGCATGGGTAGGGAAATATTCTCAAAGTTCATATATAACATTTATAACACTTATTTATATATGATAAGCCCAAAAATATACTGTTATAGCTTTATACATACTATGTCTTTAAAGATGTTAAAAGGAAAAATATATTTATCGAAACTTCTTATTAACCCACATGTTTTTCATTTATTCCTATAGATTCAAGTTACTGCATAGTGAAATTCCATTCAGCTTAATGGAATTTTAGGTTGTTTTCAAGACTGCCTTGGTTTTTACTTTTTGTTGAACCTTTCATGTCACCTCTGCACATGCCCTCGGCCTTAGAGTTGGCAAGAATGTGTGGATACTTTGAGCCATCTTTGGTCTCCACTGCACATGCATACAGTCCAAGCCAGGAATATATTTGCCCCAACCTTGACTGCAACCTCAGACTAATTGAGCATTGGTCCTCCCCATTCACTAGCTGCCAATATTGTCAGTTCTACTGACAATCATAATTGAATAAGCAACTTTGGACTGCATCAGCAAAATTGCTACTCCCTATGACAATGCCCCACTCTGACAGAACCTCTGTGAGGACTGAGCTTAGAAAAGTGGGATAGGAATTGCCCTAACAAACAGTACAACAGTGCAAAGCAGACTTGTTCTGTTCTTACTCAAAGTTTAGCAGTTTTTCAGGCATAAGCGCTTTTCTGATTGTTGCATGTCTTTGGTCAATTTCCAGAGTACAGAAATGGTTGTTTTTATCAGTTTTTTCAAGCTTTACAGTTGTGTTTTGGGGAGAGAATTTGCTGACTTCATCATTTAGCCATAGCTGGAAGTCCTGCCTTTTACTTTTTTATTTCAAGTTTCCCATACCCCCTTTCTTATTAGGATATAGGCATGATCTTGCAGGCATTATTGCCACTATCCCTTTGCTCATTATTTAAGCACCACTAGAATTAGGAGGGGAAGGGGAAGGTTAAAGTTAGAGCTCTTTTGCACAGTGCCTAGGATTATGACTGGCACATAATATATGTTTAATAGTTGTTTGTGAATAATTATTCATAAAATGAATAAATAGCATGGAAGTGGGACTAATGGTGGTCAGGTGACCTTCCTGAGGGCTTCAGTAAGTAAGAATATAGAGGGAAAAAGAGGTTCAAGAGATACTGGGAAGAAAAATGGATAACACTTGACAGTACTGGGCAGGGGAGTACTGTCAGTACTGGACAGCACTGGACAGTACACTCAGGTGTCTGGGGTTTCTAGCTGGGTAATGGGATGATTAGTTTTGGTGGTACAAGGTAATCCTGCAGAAGCCAGGGCCCTTCATCATTAAGCTAAACACACACACACACACACCACACACACACACACACACACACCACACACACACACACACCCCCTGGTCCGGGAGTTGAAGAAGTTGCCCAAGGCTTCATGGGAAGGTGGAACAATGGCAGGCCCAGCTGCTGCTTCACACTGATGAGGTGAATTCACTGATCGGCAGCAATGTATGTCCCCCAAATCCCCCCAGGAATCTCCCTGTGGCACAGACTTATAGGAAAGATACACAAAAGGGAATCCTGGGAAGTGTAATTCAGCATAACCAAGTTGCATTACGAAGCAGCTACAAGACCTCATTCTGCAGTTTCTATTACGGGAAAACAATGGAAGATTGGAAGCCATTCTAAGATTCTAAGGGAATGGCCCTAGGAGGGGTAGTGGATGGGCAGAGGGAGAAGAGACCAGAGCAGGGAGAGCAACTAGTCAGGAGACTACTTAAGCAGTCCAAGGAAAGCTTATGAGAATATAGGCCAAAAGAGTGGTAGTAGAAACATAACAGAGTCTAAGAAGATGGAATGCACAAGTGGCTGGCAGCATGTGGAAAAGGGGGAGAAAGAAGGTAAGTTGAGGCCAGTCTACTGGCTTTGGCAGTGAGGAGGATGGAGACATCTTGTTGGGAGGGGAATGTAAGTGAAGGGATAGGTGAAGTGAGGATACTTTGTGCCTTTTCTTATTAACCTTTCCAGCAGGTTATCTCTTCTTTTCATCCCGTCTCACTGACCCCAGCACCATCCATTCACCCATTCATCCACCATTCATCCATCCACCCATCTACTCATACACCATCCATCTATCCATCTATCTATCCATCTATTCACCCATTTGCCATCCATCCATTCACCCACCCATCCACCATTTATCCATCCATCTACCCATCTATCCATCCATTTACCCATTCATCCATCCATTTATACATCCACCAGTCATTCATCTACCCATCTCTTTACCATCCATCCATCTAGCCACCCATCTACCATCCATCCATCTACCTAAAAATCCACCCATTCACCCACCCATCCACCCACTCATTCACCATTCATCCATTTGCTATTCATCCCCCACTCATTCATTCACCATCCATCCATCCATCTGTATACATGTGTCCCCTGTCAGCTGTCTCTGGACAACAGCTCTGTGAGTGACGAATGACACCTATTGCATGGCCTCACACAAGCAATAATTCATGGATCCTTTCTACCCCTTGTCCCCCACCTCAACACAATAGTTGGAGCCTGTCTCCATCTGCAGCTTCAGAACTATGGATGCCCAGGGCAGTAAACTCTCAGTGGCATTTATCTAAAGGCCTGGTTGGCTTCTGGGGAGATCAGCTTCTCAGAGACTGGCCTGGCAGAGATAGCAGCAATGTGTATGCAGGTAGCTTTTCTGATTGTTCCAACAACCCACTCTGGCCCTTCACACTGGAGCTCTCAGAATGAAGCTAAAGTCCTGGCCATCACGAGGAAGCCTCTCAGACTCCAGCCCTCCCTGATATGTCTTCTGCCCACCCCAGTGTACTATTCCAACTTGTTACCTTTTACTTTCATATCCTGATTCTACAAATGGCTCTGCTTCCTGGAGCCTTTGTTCTGTCCCTTCTGACTTCCCTCCCAGCACTCTGGGTTTTGCATGCCAGTCAACGTCTGGGCTTTGCCTGCCCACTTCGTGGCCTCTTTGTGGTTACTTCAAGTGAGAACTCCTCGCTGGTCTCCCACTGTCCTACCAGTGATGACTACAGCAATGGGTCTTGAGCTGGTACTGTTTGCCAGCAGTCATGGCTCTAAAGCTTGGACACACATAACACGTGTAGAGATATAGCCCCTTCTTCCTAGGAGATCTTGGTCCGCAAAAGGGCAGGGCTCTGGTGCAGGGGATACAAGAAGCAGCCAGAAACAGGAGGATCCTGATGCAACCCAGGGGTTCAAGGCAGGGTCCCAGAGCAGGGAGAATCCCTGTTGGCTATTGGAGCCTGGGCAGGAGCAGCCCAGTGGGCAGAATCAAGCAGACATTCCTGGAAGAGGACCAGGGCCATGCCACAAGCTCTAAGGGCTCCATTCCGCTCACCCCAGTCTCCTTGCACAAGCACCAAGCATGGGACACAGGCACACAGAGAGCATGGACACAGGGCTGGGCTGGAAAGACCCAGACACCCCGAATGTCTCCTTTATGCAGTGTCCCCACAGCTAACATGCCTTTATTGACAGCCACTGGAGAAATGCTGAAGCTGTACAGGGCAGAGGAAGAGGGAGCAGCTGTGTCATTAACCCCTTAGCCCCCATTCCTCTCCAGGATGCTCACCTGCACCTGACAGCACAGGACCCCTGGGAAATGAGTCTGAAGATGGAGATTTTCCTTCTTCTTTCTTTAATAAAAAGAGATAGAGTAAGGACCTGATACTACCACCAGACTAAAAATAATAATAAATAACAGCATTGAGATCACCTTGCACAGTTTACAACTCTCTTCAATATCCACAAGGGTGATGTCATTTAATTCCTGTAGACAGCTTGCAAGATATTAATGTTTCCATTTTACAGAGGAGAAAACTGAAGTTCAAAGGTGCAGTCCTTCCATCTTGCTTCCCCAGCCAGGAAGTGGTTTAAGTTTATGTTGTCCAATAGCAGAGCCTAAGACAAGGGCTTGGGTGCAGGTGGTTCACTGGGGAGGTGATGTCAGGAAGCAGGACTGATGGGGCAAAGAGTGACACCGGGAAGGAGGGGAGGCCAGTGTGAGGGGCATAATGAAGGTTGTTGCTGTCCCAAGACTCACTTCCACAGGGAAGAGTGCAGACTCACCTGCCGTGAGCCTGGAAGGTGAGAGGGTAGGGCTTACCCAGCCCCCTTTTTCCCTTGGCTGAGGGCCACCCCAGGGGCGTGGACACCCAGCCCTTCTGGACTGCATTTGTTTGTCCAGGGCTCCAAGGTCCCTGTGGCTTCAGAGAAAGTCCAGGCCTGAGAGCCTGGAGTGGGAAGCCATCAGTGGGCTCACCCAAGAGGGGATGTTTCACCACAGCCGTGGCTGAACTTAGAGCTGGCCAAGGGACTGGGATAAGTTACGGGGCACCCAAAGCTGTGCTGCAAGTTATGACCTAAACCCCAGGCATTTTTCTCTTGCCAACCTTGGAGGAGTATGAAACTAGTCATGCCTGGGGAGACAGGGAGTTGGGGTCCAGGGAAACACAAGGCCCAGTGCGGAAGTGGGGGTGGGGGCAACAAGAGACAGAGAGACCCAGAAACAAGGTGAAGTGCTTCATTCATGGTGGACTCAGAAGGAGTCCTGCCTCCAAAAGCCTCCCATGGGTGCTGGAATTCCCTTGTTCACACTAAGGAAGAGGGAGGGCAGGTACATGAGTCTGCTTGGGCTGCCATGACAAAGTACCTCGGGCCACGGGGCTTTCACAACACACATGTATTTCTCCCCATTTTGGAGGCTGGAAGTCTAAGATCAATGTGTCAGCAAGCTTCTTTCTCCTCTCTCCTTGGCTTGTAAATATCACCTTCTCCTTCTGTTTTCACATAGTCAGTGTCTGTGTCCTTATCTCCTCTGCTTATAAGAACTTCAGTCATATTGGACTAGGGCCCACCCTAATGGCCTCATTTTAACTTAATCACTCATTTTAACTTTGATCTTTAGAGGCCCTATCTCCAAATACAGCCACTTTCCGTATGGGGCAGTGGGGGTTAGGCTTCAGCATGAACTGGGGTGGGGGGACACGATTCAGCCCTCTTGCTTTCCTGGGCTCAGAACTGTCAGCCCTGAGAAGCAGAGGAGAGTCTATTCCAAGGAATAGGCTGGGCAGAGCCTCAGAGAGTGTCTAGACAGATGCTCTGCCAGCCACACTGCCCTCCAGGGAGCCAAGCGGAAGCCCAGGCTCACCCACCCCCAGCCACAGAACCAAATAAGGGCTGAGTCAGCGGCTCTTCTTAGAGACCCAGTTTCCTACAATGTTTTCTGTTTCTGCACATCTGGGAGAAATGATTTGACTCTAGGAATAGTTGTGAAATGGGCAAACCACAGTGCAGGCTCACCGCCCCCTGCACCCAGCAGCTTATCCTGTCCTATGGCCCAGCTCTGTGAGGGCAGAGAACTTTTCCCTGTTGGCTAGATCAGGAAGCAGAAGATCTGAAGTTTACTGACTTGCCAAAGGCTCACAGCTAGTTAGTGGCAGACAGGACTTAACCCAGATCTGAGCTGACCCACCTTTAGTGCTCATTCATAGCAGAACCTCTGCTTTTAGGGACACTGATGGCAGCTTTTGGCTGCTGCCATCAAATCCGCCATCCAAATCTGAATGTACCCATTCAGCTACCCATGATACTACTGAGCTACTGGTGCAAACTGGCTTCTCTCAACAGGTGAGCTGGCTGGCAGGTAACACCTCCTATCAGTTACCATAGAAACAAGCATGGGAGGAAGCAGCATCCTGGTGGCCAGGAAGAAGATGAGGGAGAACATAGGGCATAGATGCCCATGGTGTCAACTCTGACACCTGCCCTGGAGACTTCCAGGAGTCAGGGCATCCTGCAGCCAGCTTGGCCCAGTGATGAGTTGGGAAAGGCTCTCCCTCCTCCCATGCCAGTCCTCGGCTCCTGTGGAATGACCCTGTCCCTATTAATGTGCCCATCTCCTACTGCAGATGGATATAAACAGAGATTTTCTTGTGGAAAGTCCACAGGGAAAGCCAGCCCTCCCTCCCTGCTGCTGGCATCATTTTCCCACAAAATGTAAAAACAGTCTAGAGAAAGCCAGGCCTGGGTGTGGATCCAGGTTCTACCATCTGCTTACTCTGTGCCCTTACTCAAGTGATATAATCTCTCTGCTTCAGTTCCTCATTGTAAAAGTGAGACCACAATAGGCCATATCTCACAATACTGTAATAAGGATTACACGTCTAATTAAAAGCAGAGAGTTCAAGGAAAGGCACAGGGTAAACCCTGAATAAGAGGGAACTCCCTTCCAGACAAACAATCAGATGCCACCGTTAATCTCTGGCTGAGAATTGTTTCCTTTGGGAATTTTTTGAAAACCAAGTCGTATGATGGAGACTGGACACAGGGACCCTATATTTGAAGCTTTCTCCCAGTTTTACTTCTCTAGCATGCAGTCAGTGCAAACCTCAGACCTGGGAGTCTCAGAAGAAGGTAGACTATCTGCAGAAATGAGAGCTGACTGGGGCCATTAAAGGTGGACAGGCCTGGGAAATGATCTCAAAAGTTTCCTAAGGGTTGATAGTTTATTCAATCACCCAGCAAACATGAGTTGTGCCAGGCACTGCTCTGGGCACTGGAATATAGCAGGCAACACAATTGGCAAAAACCCTTACCTTCCAGAGCTCATGCTCATATCATCCAATGGAAAGGCCTGAGGGAACTGTCCACTGATGTGTTCCATGTGGGTCATAGGCCTCTAGCAGGTGACTCAGGATCTTCCAGGGGTAGATGAAGGAAAAGAATAGTCAGTATTGTGCAGAGTAATGAAAATGGAAAGACTCCGGCTTCTGGTTTCATCTCTGACATGTGAAAACTTAGACAATTTCACTCTCATTCTTACAACAAGGAAAAAGCTGAGCAAACTTAAAATCAATGATTTGGCTCTGGCATCTGGAGACACAGCAAATATTAAAGACAGCACAGCTCCTAGCCAGGGTGGTTTTGGGAACACCCCCCAATTTGCAGTTGGTGTTGGAAGTGAGGCTGGTCTTGTGAAGGACTGTGTGCCCTCTAAACTTGGAGTTGGCCAGCTCCAGGCAGTGACAGACAACAAACCACCGACCTAAGTAGGATAAAAACAAAAAATGTACACATTTTAGGCATATCACATTAAAAATGCAGAAAACAAAAGAGAAAATCTTGAAAGAAGCTAGGGGTATGGGGACCACCTTTCCTTTAGAGGAACAAGGCTAGGAATTACATCAGACTTCACAACAGAAGCCACGCAAGCAAGGAGAGAGTGAAGTGAAATATTTCAACTGTTGAAATAAAAATATGTTGAATAGTTCATGTATTAAAAGTTGCAATAAAACTCCCCACCAATATAGGATTGCATACCCACTGAAATTTTTCTTCAAAAGTGAAGGTTAATAGAAAGGAATGAAATAATGTCTTTTGCAGCAACTTGGATGGAGCTGGAGGCCATTATTCTAAGTGAAGTAACTCAGGAATGGAAAAGCAAATATCATATGTTCTCACTTGTAAGTAGGAGCTAAGTTATGAGGACGCAAAGGCATAAGAATTATATAATGGACTCTGAGGCTTCATGGGGAAGGTTGGGAGGAGTCTGAGGAACAAAAGAGTACATATTGGGTACAGTGTACACTGCTCGAGTGATAGGTGCACTAAAATCTCAGAATTCATCACTATAGAATTCATCCATGTAACCAAAACCACCTGTACCCCAAAACTATTGAAATAGAAAAATAATTTTCATTGTAAAAAAGAAGTGAGACTAAATACTTTCCCAGACAAACAAAAGCCAAGGGTATTCATTGCTTGTCCTACAAGAAACGTTAAAAGAAAGAAAATGATGGGTAAGAAACTCACATCTACATAAAGAAAGAGCATCAGAGAAGGAATAAATGAAAATAAAACAAAGTCTTCATTTTTCTCATTCTTAATTGATCTAATAGGTAATTGTTTGTCCAAGTAACAATAGCAACAATGTGTTGGTGATTATAATAGGTAGATAGCCAAAGCGAATGTCAGTAATATTATAAGGAACAGGAGGGAGGAACTGGGAATACTGATAAAAGGAACCTGTACTATTTTTTAAGCAGTAGTGTTATTTAAGAATGGACTAAGATTAGCTGTAAATATATATTGCAAAATCTAGGGCAACAAGAAAATATTTTTTAAGAAGTATAATTGATATCCCAAGGAGAAATATATCATTTTAATTGGCTTATAACTATTAAAGAAGTTAAATAAATAACAATTTTCCAACAAAGTAAGCACTAGTTCTCAAGTGGTTTGACTGGTGTATTCTACCAAACACTTAAGGAAGAAATTAGATAAATTCTCCACAGTATCTTCCAGAATATAAAACTGGAGGGAACACTTTCTAACTCATTCTGTCAGGCTAACAGCACCCTAGTACCCAAACCAGATAAAGACAAGAAAGAAAAGCTACATCAGTATCTTTTATGATTATAGATGTAAAAGTCCTTAGTGAAATATTGGCAAATTGAATCCAATAATGTACAAAAAGAATTATATACCACAACCAAGTGGAGTTTATTCCAGATATGGAAGACTGATTGAACACTCAAAAAACTATCATGTGGTAGTTAATATGTGATAAACAATGTGGTAACCCACCACATCAACAGGCTAAAGAGGAAAAATCACATGATCATATGAATTAATGCAGAAAAAACATTTGACAAAATCTAACACTCATTCATGATAAAAACTTTCAGCAAACTAGAAATAGAGGGAACTTCCTCAACTTGATAAAGAACATCCACAAAAACCGTACAGCAAAATTTATACTTAATTGTGAGAAACCAGATGTTCTCCCTCTATGTTCGGAGCAAGACAAGGATGTCTCCTTTCACCGCTCTTATTCAACATTGTACTGGAAGTCCTAGCAAATGCAGTAAGACAAGAGAAGGAAACCATATATATACAGAATGCAGGAAAAAATAAAATTGCCTTTTTTCACAGAAGACAGGATTGTCTATGCAGAAAATTCCACAAAATTCATGGAAAAAAAGTCTTGCAACTTGTAAGTGATTATAGCAAGTCACAGGATATAAGGTTAATATCCAAAATCAATGCCTTTTTTATACCAACAATGAACAGCTGGAATTTGAAAATAAAAGCACAATACCATTTACATTAGCACAAAAATGAAATACCTATAAATCTAACAAAATATGTACATGATCTCTATGCAGAAAAGTATAAAACTCTGATTAATGAAATCTAAGAAAATCAAAATAAATGGAGAGACGTTCCACTTTCATGGATTGGAAGATTCAGTATTGTTAAGATGTCACTTCCAGGCTGGGCACGGTGGCTCACGCCTGTAATTTCAATACTTTGGGAGGCCGAGACAGGTGGATCACGAGGTCAAGAGATTGAGACTATCCTGGCCAACATGGTGAAGCCCCATCTCTATTAAAAATACAAAAATTAGCTGAGCGTGGTGGCAGGCACCTGTAGTCCCAGCTACTCAGGAGGCTGAGGCAGGAGAATTACTTGAACCTGGGAGGCGGAGATTGCAGTGAGCTAAGATTGCGCCACTGCACTCCAGCCTAGTGACAGAGCAAGACTCCGTCAAAAAAAAAAGTAACTTCTTTCTAACTTGGTATATAGACTCAGTACAATCCCAATCAAACTCCTAGCAAGCTATTTTGTGCTTTTCCATACACCAGCAATGAACAATTGAAAGTTGAAATCAATTTTTTTAATCTGTCATTTAAAATAGCACCAAAAGAATGAAATATTTACTTATAAAACTAACAAAACAGGCATAGGATCTATTGCAGAAAACCACAAAACATTGATGGAAAAAAAATCAGAGATTGAAATAGAGAGCTATTCTGTGTTTGTGGATTGGAAGACTCCATATTATTTAAATGTCAATTATTCCCAAATTTATCTATATAGATTCAGTTAATTCTCAATCAAAATCCTAGCAAGCATTGGCACACTGATTCTAAAATTTACATGGAAAGGCAAAAAATCTAGAATAACCAACACAGAAATGAAGGAATCACACAGCCTAAATTCAAGACTTACACTAAAATTACAGTTAAAAAAACAGGGTGATATGAGCAAAAGGATAGACACATGAAAGAATGGAATCAAATAGAGAAACAGGAATAGACCCACACAATTGTAGCTAACTGACCTTTGATAAGAAGTCAAGGTAATTCAATGGAGAAAGGATAGGCCTTACACCTTTTACAAAAATCAACTCGAAATGGATGGTAGACCTAAATACAAATATACAAAATATGAAGTTTCTAGAAGAAAACAGGAGAAAATCTAGATGACCTTGTGATTGACACCCATGGAGAGGGCAGGAAGCAGGAATGAGCAAAAGGCGAAATCAGACTGCAATGCAGGCACAACAGCAGCCTCAGTGGACTCCATACTTAGCTCTGAGGGTCAGCTGGGCTTTTCGGGCTGTCCTAAGTTGAGGCAAGAAGGCCAGGCCTCTATACCCCCAAAATGACCAGCCAGTGGTGGTGGCTGGCCCTGGTAAGGGAGTATGTCTCTGAGAAATTCCCAGTGGAGGCAAAGGCTGAAAGGGCTGGGTGTTAGCTGCTGGGAGCTAGTCCTGGGACATCTGGGTAGCACAACAGAGCCCATTCCAGGTATCTCTAGATTTTTACTGTTACACATAATGCTGTGAATACACCTTTCCCTGCAAGATAAACTCCAAGGAGCAGACACATGGATCAGGGGTGTGCACTGTGTTCCTCCCTTAGTCACGGCCGTGGCCACCACTGCATCTTGAGGGTGGTGGCCTCTCTCAGCTCGGACTCCCCAGGTTGGTGGATGGGAAGGCAAGCTTTGCTCCCCTTACTGCAAGATATGTCACTGTGGCCCCATGTCCTATCTGCACCGAATTTGATGACTCCAAGGGGCCACCTGGGGAATGGGAAGAGGTTTACATCCATTTTGTGATGAAATCCTATTGCTTTAATATACTTTGACTATATTGTCAAGGGCATGACTCAATAACTTTCAAAAAGTTCATATGCTTTAAATTTGCTAACAGGAGTCACCAGATGGAATCAGATGCCTTGAAAGCAGACTTCTGGACCTATGGAGTGGTTTGGGGCCTTGAGGTGGTAGGGTAGAGCCAAAGCCAACAGAACAGGCAGTCAAATCCATCATGCAAGTGCCTTATGGTGGACATCTGTGCCCACATCCTTGCTATGGAAACAGACAGGGGCCACCTGGTGTTACTCAACCCAGCAGGCTTAGCCATCTGCTAGCCAGTGACCTTGCACACACTGGCTCTGAGTCTCACTTTTCTCTTAAAACAAGAATTAACAAGACATCTTTGGGTGGCCATGTGTGTAAATCAAGATATTGGGGCCTGGGGTGTGGTAGATGCTCAGCAAATGGTAACTGCTAAAACAAGGACTGTAACACCTGTACTAATGGTAGACCTGCCACCGGGCACAGCATGCTCCTGGCCACATCAGGGCTGGTTCTGAGACTGCGTGAGTGCAGAACTGGAAAGCAGGGCCGTCTTGAACAGAGGGTGGCTGGTCAGGCACCCTGAGGACTCCCAAGATAGACTCACTCACCCACTGCAAGGAAGAGAAGGAGGCCAGATGTCTGTCCCTGTGATGCCAGCTTGGCCATTGCCCTCCTTTCTTTGAGTCCCAGAGAACTGTATTAATATGTTTTACTTGGGACTGATTCTTCAGGCAACTCTTGTGCAGGGTAAGGAACCGAAGTATAGACAGTAACTTTCTACAAATGACAAAGATGCCTCTTCCTCTGGGCTGAGCCAGCCTCACACCAGACCCCGTAGCGTGTCCAGCAGAGCACCTGGTGGCCCGAATGGAGTGCCCACGTACCTCAGCCAGCCACACCGGAGGCCGGGCCCAAAGTGCCCCTCACCCGGGGCCCTTTACAATGCATGCCTCACATTATCAGTTGGGATCTTTCATAACGCCCTTGGAATATCAGAGGAGACTGAAATTCAAAATTAAAAACTTGACCAGAGGAGCAAGATGCTGTGGGCATGAGCCCAAGCTTCCCAGTGACCTGCCCTGGGCAACCCTGTGTCCCCACTCAGCGTGGAGCACTAGCTCTCTCCCAAACCCTGTCCTGGCTGCTAGCCCAGATGGGAATGGGACAGGCCCTGCCTGCCATGCCTTGGACCTAGAGTGAGGACAGACATCCTCGGACACCTGTCTTGCCCTCTCTGATTCTCCAATACCAGCTGGGTGTCCAACAGTTCAATTCAATTCAATTCAATTCAATTCAATTCAATTCAATTCAATTCAATTCAATTCAATTCAATTCAATTCAAGTCTGACATTAGCTCTCCAGAGCTAGTGCAGACCACACTGGTTAGGGCTCCGTCCCACAGGACCTCCCCCACTTCAGACGCAAATAGGTGCCCAGGCCATCCACACTCCGTCCTACTTGGCTGTGCATTAATAGATTCCCGCAACCCCTCCTCAGGTTTGATAATTCACTAGAATGACTCAGAAAACTCAGGAAAACACTTTACTGACATTTGCAGGTTAATGATAATGAACGCAACTCAGGACAGCCTGCTGCAGGAAATGCATTGGGCCAGGGAAGAGGGAGGGGCATGGAGCTTCCACTCTTCCTGCACACCCTGCTCCCAGAATCTCCATGTGTTCACCAACCCGGAAGCTCCCTGAACCCCATCATTTAGGGGTTTTTATGAAGGCTTCATTATGTAGGCAGGATTAATCAAATCATTGGTCATTGGTGATTGGAGTCAATCTCCAGCTCCTCTCTCCTTCCTGGAGGTCAAGGATAGGGCTGAAACTTGTAGCCCTCTAATCACATGGCTGGCTCCCCACCATGCCCAACCGGCTCCCACTCTCCCACAGTCACCTCCTTAACCTTGCCTCAGGTGCCTTTGAAAGGGGCTTGCTCTGAATTATCAAAAATGCTCCCCTCACTTCTGTCACTCAGGAAACTCCCAGGGTTTTAGGAGCTCTGTGCCTGGTACAAATATCAAATATCTATTTCCCATTGTACCACACCCTCCACGTGAGTGTCCTGGGGACGGGGGGTCTGTCTCTTGAGAGGGCACCTTCCACAGGGCTGGATATTGGGCTTCATGCAGCGTTGGTTGTCAGCAAATGTGCATGGAGGGAAAGGGTTGAGTATCTGCCAGGATATTCAGGAAGTTCCGAACGTGCCATGGGTTTGGAACAGCAGCCAGGGCTTCAATTCTGAAGGCAAATGCTTAACAAATATCAATGTAGCACCTCCTAGCAGCCACATTAATAGCCTACTGGATTTCAGAACCATCTAGAAGCTCCATCTGTTTTTCACAGGTTTTCACAAAGACACTGAGGGGTAGATGTCCTTAGTCCTGATGGGGTCCCCAAGATTGAGACCCTGGGGGCATCAGAATTCACACTCAGCCTGTTTGTTGACAACACCCCTTCAGTTTCCATGCTGGGCTCCTGGTCTGAAATCAGGACAAGAAAAAGACAAAACCAAGAAAGCCTCCTAGGTGACTCTCTCTTATAATTGGATCTGATTTAGCGGGGCATAGGGTTAGCTATTGCAGTGTAAGAAACCAGCATAATATCAGGACATCAAATAGTATGCTAGTATCCACGTTGCTGGGGCAAAAATGGGATTGATGGGACCACATGTCTCTCATGGAGACTTTTACAGTCAATCTACCAAAGGAGGGACATGGCTGCTTTTGAGAACTGGAAACTCATTTGCCCAGGTCTCTCCTGGGACTAGAAATGCTGGTAGTGGGCTGAGCATTTGGGGAAGCAGTTTCTGTTCTAGGTGGCAATGGTGTCATAGGGCTACATGCTGTGCACATGTAAACACACTCCTTTGCTTGGGTCCCAGGATGGCTGGGTGTGGATAGGTATGGAGCAGAGATCATCCCTGGAAGCCTGGAAGCTGAGGCACATTCAGATCTTCCCTCCTCTGAGTTTGATCTGAGCCAGAAGAAAAGCCCAGCAAAGCAGGGGTGTGTGTGTGTGTGTGTGTGTGTGTGTGTGTGTGTGTGTGTGTGTACATTGTAGGAAGGCCCTTCCTTTGCAAAAAGGTGCAACGTGAGCACCATCTGTCTAGTTCCTGCTAGGATCAGACATCCTTAAACAGAAGAGAAGTGCTTCAGGGTGAAAATGCAAAATAACAGCACAGGAAGGCATGGCTCTTAACTTGAGTGTATTGCAAATATCAAGCACATGTTTTTGGGGTTTTTTTATTTTTATTATACTTTAAGTTCTA
>NW_012104120.1:1956200-1981754 GCF_000951045.1 Mandrillus leucophaeus | reverse complement strand
TTCCTTTGGAGGGGGAGATGCACTCTGATGTTTTGAATTTCCAGCTTTTCTGCACTGCTTTTTCCCCATCTTTGTGGTTTTATCTGCCTTTGGTCTTTGAAGATGGTGACGTACTGATGTGGTTTTGGTATGGGTGTCCTTTCTGTTTGTTAGTTTTCCTTCTAACAGTCAGGACCCTCAGCTGCAGGTGTGTTTGAGTTTTCTTGAGGTCCACTCCAGACCCTGTTTGCCTGGGTATCAGCAGCGGAGGCTGCAGAAGGTAGAATATTGCTGAACAGTAAGTGGTGTTGTCTGATTCTTGCTCTGGAAGCTTCATCTCAGAGGTGTACCCAGCCATGTGAGGTGTGAGATGTCAGTCTGCACCTCAGTTGAAAATGCAGAAATCACCCATCTTCTGTGTCACTCACGCTGAGAGCTGGAGGCTGGAGCTGTTCCTATTCGACCATCTTCGCAAGATGGATTTTTTAAAAGCCACATGATCTAACAATATGCTGTCTAGGAAGACTTTAGATTCAATGGCACCAATAGGTTGAATGTGACAGAAAAAAGTACTCTATGAAAAGAATAACCAAAGGAGAGGGGGAGTGGCTACACTAAAATTAAACAAAATAGACTTTAGGACAAAAATTATTACAAAAGAGAAAGAAGCATAATATATATTAGTAAAAGCATTAATCTTTCCAGAAGATATAACAATATAAACATATATTCACCTAGCTAGAGCACCAAAGTCCATGAAGCAAAACCAGAAAGACTTAGAGAGAAAGAAATGGTGCAACAATAATAACTGGAAACTTCAGTATCTCAATTCCAATAATAGAATAACTAGTCGAAAGGCCAGCAATGAAATAAGACTTCAACAACATTATAAATCAACTAAACCTTTTTTCTACAGTCACCACTCTATGCCCCAACATGCCCTGAGTTTGAAGGCTGAGGTCACCCAGGACCAAATGTAGTATCTAGATTTTCTATGTACTGTGTAAATGTACTATGCCAGATTTTCGATGGAGGATGCTAGGATAAACAATAGTGTGATTTATACTTTTAACAAATCTGGCATATCTAAATCCTCCACCATTTGGAGTACACAATAGTTACCATTTACTTAAATTATTTTCTGAATAAGAATCCAACTTAAGGTATTCAGTGTGTAATTGAATAAATATTGTTCAAATATGAATTGCATAGGAAGCTGAGTATATAAGATTTTAAATGATCTGAAAAGTATTATTATCAAAATGACAGAGATGACAACATGTTTACATGAGGCAAGTTTAAACCAACCAAAATAAATGAGGCAAAAATGCAAAAATAAGGACAACTTATTGCAAAAAAAATAGAGAAATATAAAGCTGTAATGGAGATGTACATACCTTTAAAAAGATAACTTACTAAAAATGCAAGTGTAATGTACTTTCATATACAATGAAAGAGTCTTAAACAAAGGTATGTAGGAATAGCCTGGATGGCTGTGCAAAGGCAGTCATGTATTGGGTTTTCTGGAAAGAGCAGTCATCAGTTGCAAGTAACACACCAAGCTTACTAGAGTGCTCTGCACATCCTGTTCTTCACCTCTTGATGTGGGACCCCCACTTTTGTGAAGTGACAGTGAAGGCCATGGTGTTTGTGATTGGCAGCCTGAACTCCTCCCTCTGAGGAAGGTAAAGCAGTAAGTCCATGGAGCCTGGGCCTCAAGCCCCAGTGCACTGGTGAATTTGACCAGAGAGTAGGGAGACGTCTTGTCATGGATGTTGAAATTAATGTGAAACTCCAACCTAAATGTCTGTCTATGGGCAGAGGGGTGGCTCCCTATTCTGCACCCTACGTACTTTGTTCACTACCTCTGTGAGAGAACTAACATTCCCTCTCTCCACCCACGGCCTATGGGCTAGTTCCTCTCCCCATGCTGGATTCCAGCTCAGACCCTAGCATAGCTCCTGAGCAGTACAAAATGGCATAGTCAGAGCTTTGGGAGGCTGGAAACTGAGCAGAAGAGTTGGATAGTCTAGGCAAGGAATGATCAAGGCCCCAACTGAAGCAAAATGGAAATGATTTCCATAGTCAGGTGAAAACAACTGTGGCACTGCACAGTGGGAATCCATGAAGATAAAGAGCCAGAATATATGAGTGTGACTCCTGGCTCCGTCACTCTTGATCTGAGTGACTCAAGAAAGTCCCTCAACATCTCTGAACCTGCTTCTCCATCTGACCAATAGATATGATAATGTCTGCCCTACCTATCTGAGATGGGCAACGATAAGATAGGAAGACAGTGTATGAAAAACACTTCAGAAACTGTCAAAACTTAAAAAAAAAAAATGCACAAGCATGTGTATAAACACACTGCTCCATTGCTTAGGATGAGCAAGAATCAACTGTGCTCCAACCCAATAAACTCTATGAGGAACCGTATTGATTCATTCTTTCCCAACACTTTGGCCCAGAAAGCTGTATTTTCATATATTGAAGTAAATCTATTTTCTTACTGATCAAAGGTAATACACTTAAGTGTATCACACATTAAAATAGTTTGCTCGTTAGCTTTCCAGTTTGTTTGCAAATCAAATTATTTGGTGTTCTTTTGTTTTTGAAGTATTTGAGTTCCTTGTATATAATGGATATTAATCCCTTGTCAGATAAATAGTTTGCAAATGTTTTTTTCCATACTGCAGCTTGTCTATTCATTCTTTTGGTTGTCCCCTTTGCTTTGCAGAAGTTTTTTAGTTTGATGTAATCTTATTTGTCTATTTTTTCTTCTGCTGCCTTTGTGTTTGAGGTCTTCTTCATAAAATCTTTACTCAGACCAATATCCTGAAGTATTTTCCTGATGTTTTATTTTAGTAGTTTTTAAATTTTAGGTCTTACATTTAAGTCTTTAATCCATTTTGTGTTGATTTTAGTAGATAGTGTGAGAGAGAAGTCTAGTTTCATTTATCTGCACATAGATCACATAGATATCCAGTTTCCCTCAACATCATTTATTGAAGAGACTGTCCTTCCCCCAATGTATGCTCTTGTGCCTTTGTCAAAAATCAGTTGGCTGTAAATATGTGGATTTATTTCTGTGCTCTCTATTCTCTGCCATTGGTCTATGTGTCTGTTTTTATGCCAGTATCATGCTGTTTGGTTTCCAACCCTTTGAGTTTATTTTTAAGTTCAGTAGTGTGATGCCTCCAGCTTTATTCATCATGCTCAGTATTCCTTTGACTACTTGGGGTCTTTTGTGATTCCATACAATGTTGGGCTCATTTTTTCCATTTCTATGAAGAATGTTGTTGGTATTTTACAGAGATTGCACTGAATCTGCAGAGAGCTTTTGGTAAGATTGTCATTTTCACAATATTAATTATTTCAATTCATGAATATATGATGCCTTTCTATTTTGTGTGTTCTTTTCCATTTATTTCATCAGCGTTTCATAGTTTTCCTTGTAGATATCCTTCACCACCTTGGTTAAACTTATTCCTGAGTATTTTTTCTGTAGCTGTTGTAAACAGGATTGCTTTCTTCATATCTTTTTCCACTAGTTCATTGTTGGTGTATACAAACGCTATAGGCTTTTGTATGTTGATTTTATATCCTACAACTTTACTGAACTTGTTTATTAGTTCTAAGAGTTGTCGATGGGGCTTTTAGGGTCTTCTAGATATAAGATCATGTTATTTGCAAAGAGGAACAATTTGACTTTCTCCTTTGCAACCTGGATGTTCTTTACATCTTTCTCAATTTATTCCTAATTGCTCAGGCTAGGTCTTCCAGTATTAATGTTAAATAACAGTGGTGAGAGTGAGCATCCTTGTCTTGTTCCAAAGCCTAGAGGAAAAGTTTTCAGGTTTTCCCTATTTAGTATGATGTAGGCTGTGGTTTGTCATATATGGCCTTCATTGTATTGAGGTACATTCCTTTTGTACCTAACTTAAGAATTTTTTATCATGAAGCGATGTTGAATTTTATCGAATGCTTTTTATACATTTATTGAGATGATCACATGGCTTTTGTCCCTCATTATGTTGATCTAATGTATCAAATTTATTGATTTGCATATGTGGAACCACACTTGCATCCCTGGGATAAATCCCACTTGATCATGGTGAATGATTTTTTTAACCTGCTGCTGGATTTGGTTTGCTAGTATTTTGTTGAGAATTTTTGCATCTATTTTCATCAGAGATAGTGACCTGTAGTTTTGTTGTTGTTGTTATTGTGTCCTTATCTGGTTTGGGCATCAGGGTATAGCTGGGCTCATAGAATGAATTTGGGAGAATTCCCTCCTCTTGAATTTTCTGGAAGAGTTTAAGAAAAAACATTGTACTATTTCTTCTTTAAATGTTTGGTATAATTCTGCATTAGGTCCTGGGCTTTTCTTTGATGGGAGACATTTAATTACAGATCCAATTTCATTACTTGTAATTGGTCTGTTCAGGTATTCCATTTCTTCTTAGTTAAATCTTGGTAGGTTGTATGTGTCCAGAAATTTACTTATTTCCATGAGATTTGAAAATAATTTATTTATTTTCATTTGTTGGCATACAGTTGTACACATTAATCTCTAATGATCATTTGTATTTAGGTAGTTTCAGTTGTAATGTCTCCTCTTTTGTTTCTGATTGTATTTATTTGAGTCTTTTTTCTTGTTCTCATACTTGGTCTAGCTAATGGTTTGTCAATTTTGTTTATTTTTTCAAAAAACCAACTTTTCATTTTGTTGATATTTTGTATTTTTAGCCTCAGTTGCACTTAAATCTGCTCTGGTATTTATTATTTATTTTCTTCTACTAATTTTGGGTTTGGTTTGTTCTTGCTTTTCTAGATTCTTGAGATGCATTACTAGGCTTATTTGAAATCTTTCTACTTTTTTGATATAGCATTTTTTGCTGTAAACTTTCTCTCAATATTGTTTTTGCTGTGTCACAAAGATTTTTATATGTTGTGCTTCTGTTTTCATTTGTTACAAGAAAGGTTTTTAAATGTCTTTATCAATCCATTGGTTGGTCAAGAGCATGTTGTTTAATTTTCATGCGTTTGCATGATTTTGAAAGCTCCTCTTGTAATCGATTTCTAGTTTTATTCTAATGTGATCAGAAAAGATACTTGAAACATTTCAATTATTTTACATTGTTGAGACTTGTTTTAATCCTACAATGTGGTATATCCTGGACAATATTCCACGTGCTGATGAAAAGAATGTATATTCTGCAGCTGTAGGATGAAGTGTTCTGTAAATGTTTGTTAGGTCCATTTGTTCTAAAGTGCAGTTTAAGTTCAATGTCTCTGTTAATTTTCTGTCTAAATTATCTGTCTAGTACTGAGACTGAAGTATTGAAGTTCACAATTATCATTGTATTTAGGGTCTATGTCTCTATTTAGCTTTAATAATATTTGCTTTGTATATCTGAGTGGTCCAGTGTTGGGTGCATAGGGGATTATATCTTAATTTAGGACACTCTAGTTTGGACTAATGCCAACTTAATATCAATAGTATTACAAAAACTTTTTTTTCTATATATCTCTGTTCCCACCTGCCAAATTTATGTTACTATCACCAGTTACATCTGTATACATTGTAGGCCTATTAATGTGTATGACAAGTCATTTATCTGTTTTGGGGATTCTCTCCCTGACACTGGCTTTTGACAGTTTGATTATAATGTGACTTAGTACAAATCTCTGAGTTTATTCTATGTGGGATTCACTGAGGTTGTGATATGTAGAGTCATGTCTTTCATCAGATTTGGAAAGTGAACATTATTCCTTGAAAGTGACCATTATTCCTTTTTCTCTTTTCTTTCTTGGACTTCTTCTATGCATATGTAGGCATATCTAGGAGACATTGCAGGCTCAATTCCAGACCATCACAATAAAGTAAATGTCACAAAAAGAAAGCCACATATATGTTTGGTTTCCCAGTGCAAATGGAAGTTATATTTTCACTATATTGTAGTCCATTAAGCATAAAATGTATATAATTAAATTTAAAAATGCTTTATTGCCAAAAACTGCTGACACCATGACACTAAGTGAGCACATACTACTGGAAAATTGGCACTGATAGACTCATTTGACACAGCATTGCCACAGATTTTTAATTTGTAAAAAATGCAATATCTGCCAAGTGGAATAAAGTAAAGCACAATAAAGCAGAGCTCGATAAAACAGGATATTCTTGTACTTGACAATATCCTACAGGCATCTTAGGCTTTGTTCATCTTCTTCATTCTTCTTTTTTCTGTTCCTCAGACTGAATAATTTCATTTGACCTTCTTCACATTTACTAATTTTTTATTTTGCTAGCTCAAATCTGTTCTTGAGTCTCTCTAGTGAATTTTTTTATTTCAGTTATTGTACTTTCCCAACTCTTGAATTTCTGTTTGGTCTTTTTATATAATTTCTCTGTATTGATGTTCAGTATTTGATGATACATCATTCTCCCAATTACTTTTAGATCTTTGTACATGGTTTCCTTAAATCTTTAAATATATTTTAAATAGCTGATTTAAAGTCTTTGTCTAGTAAGTCCAGTATCTGAACTCCATTATGGACAGTTCTACTGATCGACTTTTCCCATTAAAAAAAGCCGTACTTTGTATAGCTTTGTTTCTGGACAATATTTTTTGTTTCTTTTCATGCTTCATAATTTCTTGTTGAAAACTGGGCACTTTGAATTATATAATATGGCAATTCTGGAAATCAGATTTTCTCTTCTTTCCAGGATTTGTTGTTGCTGCTTGCTGTAGTTTCCATCATTTATTGTTTAATAACTTTTCTGAAATAATTTTTGTGAGTTATGTATTCTTTATCATGTGTGTCCATTGAAGTCTTTGTTCCATTAGCTTAATGGTCAGTTAGCAATTTGACAGAGATTTCTTTAAACACCTAGGGGCAAGGGGTGCTCCCATATCTTTGCTGTGGGGTTGTGTTGAAGACTCAGCCCAGAAGTTTACAACTGTGTCTTAGTTTTCACTTTCTGCTTGAGCAGAGTCTAGAAGTTGGCCTTAGGTTAAAGTTTCAGGTCTTTTTGGGTCTTTCCTAATCATGCACACAACCCTGGCATGTGTATGTATATGTTAGAGCTTTTCAAATCCTTACTCTTCAAAGCATCTTGTTTACCAGTCTTTTCTCCAGAGCTTTAGGTTAGTCTATTTTTTGCTCCAAATATTATCCATTGCCTGAGACAGTAGTGAGTAAAATATTTTTCTCTAAATGTTTCTGACAAAATTCCACAGATATCTACTTTAGCACTGGAAGAGTTCTGGGTTAGGTGACATGAAGGTAAGCCTTTGAACCAGCTTTTGGGTAACTACCAAATAGGTCAAAACAAGTAATTTTAGCTATTTGCAAATGAGGTCCATTGTGTTTCCTACAGTAATGAAACTGCTACCAGGGTTGTCATTTGCAAGACTCTTGCTAATTAGAGAGTTGGAGTGGAACTAGGGTAAGTTAAAATGCAACCTTGCTGTTCTTACTGAGACTCAGCTGGGTTTTCCTGATAAAGCATTCCCCTGACTGATGCAAGCTGTTGGTTAGTTTCTAAAGTTCCAAAACACTGATTTGTCACTTTTTTGTTGTCGTTGCTGCTGCTACAGGAGACAGAATTTTGAAATGTCTTACTCTGCCATTTTAACTGACGCCATTTTCCTCAGCTATTTATTTTAAAAATGAGTGCTCTGTATTATATTTAGCAGGCTGAGTATGGGGTTTTTTTTGTTTGTTTTTTTGTTTTTTTGAGATGGAATCTCACTTGTCACCCAGGCTGGAGTGCAGTGGCGTGATCTCAGCTCACTGCAGGCTCCGCCTCCCAGATTCACACCATTCTCCTGCCTCAGCCTCCCGAGTAGCTGGGACTACAGGCGCCCTCCACCACACCCGGCTAATTTTTTGTGTTTTTAGTAGACACGGGTTTCACCGTGTTAGCCAGCATGGTCTCGATCTCCTGACCTCGTGATCCACCCACCTTGGCCTCCCAAAGTGCTGGGATTACAGGCGTGAGCCACCGCACCTGACCGGGGTTTTTTTCATGAGGGGATTTGGGGAGCATGTAATCCATAATGTTCCTGGAACTGGAATTCACCAGTCATTTTCACTCCACTTCAGTTTGGCATCCTACTCCACTCTTACAATGAATCTATTCTTGTTAAGGTTATAAACAACTCTCCTTTGCCAAATCCAGTAAATACTGACCTCTTCTCAACTGTCTAACCCTCTCATCAGCATTTGACAGAGTGAGACACTACCTTGTGAAAACACTAAACCTGTTTTGGCTTTTATGATACCATATTCCCCAGGGTTTTCTCCCATCTCTCTGCCCATATTTGGTTAGCTCCCTATCTTAGTCCATTTTATGCTGCTATAAAAGAATACCACAGACTGAGTAATTTATAGTGAACATAAATGTATTTGGCTCACAGTTCTGGAGGATGGGAAGCCCAAGAGCATGGCACCAGCATCTGGTGAGGGCCTTCATGCTATGTCAGCCCCAGATGAAGACAGAAAGGCAAGTTAGGGCAAGAGAGAGCATTCAAGAGAACATCAACCCTGCTTTTATAACAATCCAATCTCACAATAATGACATTAATTCGTTTAGGTCAGAGTCCTCATGGCCTGATCACCTCTTTAAAGACTCACATCTTAATAACATCAAAATGGCAATTAAATTTCAGCATGAGTTTTGGAGGGGACATTCAAACCACAGCACTTCCTTAAATAAACTTTCATCCTCCTTCTAATAATCCCTAGATGTTGGCGATTCTCATAGTTTGGTCCTAGCCTCTCTATTTTTCTTTTCTTGTTTTTTTTTTTTACATTCTTCTCAGTGGTCTATAAAAGTTATATTCCTAGCCAAAACTCTCCTCTAAACAGTATAGTCTTACATCCAATTCTTTTCTAAACTTCTCCACTTAGATGTACTTCTGTCATATACCACAAGGGCATGGCACCATGAAGTCTGGCCTAGGTCTAAGAACTAGCAAAACTGGAAACTTGGGTTTGGCTTAAGTTTCCTTCTATCTGGTTCCAATAATGGTCCAGAAATTAAGAAGATCAACTGATACAATGAATGCTTGGTTTAAGAAATTCAAACCAAGGGTTCTTCAAACGTACCATCTTCCTACTAAACTATAAAGCCCTTGTCATTTTTTAACCAGGATAGATTAGTACTGAGGGTATTTGGCAACTAGGTGCTCATCAGTGACCTCCAAGAAAACAGTTTCTGTCACATGACAGTGGTAGTGATTACTGAGGCCATATCATGATGACAGGTATAAACTGCTCCATTAAGAAGCCTATGATGGGCAAGAGTGCCTTAAAAGAAGAGTCACTGAGGCTTCACTAAAGCAAGGCAGCACATGTGCACAAGATTCCACAAAGGCCAAAGGTGTACACGGAGATGGGAGCTGGATTTTGAAACAGATGAGGACAAAATAAAGGTTGGGAGAAAAGAAGTGTTGGTCAGAGGTAGGAGGGCGTCATCCAGCAGCACCTTCTGGTGAGCTGAGATTACTATCAGTCCTAACCAAAAGTCCAGGGTTTCGAAGGATGGCCTGTAGTTTCCAGCCTGAGACATACAGTGATGAGGCTGACAGTATAACTGGGGAAATAGGGAAGGAAATGCCATCAGTGAGAGAATGGACAAGTGGGGAACTGCACCATCTGTGCCGATTTAAAAGGATTAGGAAGTGAGAGAGGAGAACAGGAATGGGGAACATGGCAGAGAGGCATAATGTGGGCATCAGTTAGAATTCTGTGGGTTGTGAGTCACAGAAAGGAAATCCAAACTAGCTAAAGCCAGAAAAGAGAATTTATTGGAAAAATCCTTTGGAAGCTGGAGGACCAGGTTGGAAAATGGACAGAATGGTAGTGGCTCCAGAGAACCTAAAAGCAAGAAGCACAAGTATAGTCTTCTTGCAGGAAGAGCCTGGGGAGGACACCCCTGCAGAGTGTCACTTGTGGAAAAGCCTCATCATCACAGCAGGTGTCATCACTGCCACCAGTGCTGAGAAGTCAACTCTGTCCATCTCTGGGTCACGCTCAAGATAAGATTCAAAACCCAGGCAGGGTCATCTGCTCAGCTGAGCCTCAGCCACATGACCATATCCAACTGCCTGCCAGAGATAGAACAGATCCATTCTTGTAGCTTCCGAAGAGGGAGATGAGGAATTCCTCCAAAACAGGGAGGGCCTAGATATGGTACAGCCAAAAAACAAGTTCCATTCCACTATAACAGATGAGGTGAAGAGGAGGCGTAATCTTGAGAGCAGGAAAGACTTGAGGGAGTTTGTCAACTTGGAAAAAAGCACCAATGAGGGAGAGATTAAAGATGCAAAAGGAGGGGAAATGGATAGAAAGGCAGGAGGAAGTTGACTGGGCACGGTGGCTCAGGCCTGTAATCCTGGCATTTTGGGAGGCCAAGGCGGGCAGATCATGAGGTCAGGAGTTCAAGGCCAGCCTGGCTAACATAGTAAAACGCTGTCTCTACTAAAAATACAAAAATTAGCTGTGTGTGGTGGCACGCACCTGTAGTCCCAGCTACTGAGGAGGCTGAGGCAGAAGAATTTCTTGAACCCAGGAGGCGGAGGTTGCAGTGAGCTGAGACCGCACCATTGTATTCCAGCCTGCGTGACAGTGCGAGACTCCATCTCAAAAAAAAAGAAAAAAGGAAAGGAAAGGAAAGGAAAGGAAAAAAAGGAAAAAGAAAAGAAAAGAAAAGAAAAGAAAGCAGGAGGAAGTTACAGGAGGGATCAAGGGTGTGGCATGTGTGCAGAAGAGAGGGGCAGGGAGGAATTTGACTGTGGTGAGAGGTGTGAGCAATGAGAGAAGGCGCCTGGGAAATTTCCACTCTTTCCATCTGTTCCAATCCCTGCCTTAACACAGCAAGCAGGTATTTTTACAAGGGAGAAGGCTTGTTTTTCAATAATGCAAAGCTGATCACAATGGTGATTTATCGTTTTCTAAAATCTGACTCTTTACCTAAGTTTCAGGGAAGGGAATCATTTCAGACCCGCTTCCTTGTTGGTACCATTGTGGAAGGGCAGGGGTTGCCTTTGGAGCCTGGGCAGCTGATGCAGTGACCGCCCCCTTCTTTTCTAGGAAGGGAGGTGGCTTTTGGGAATCTCAGTGCATCATGTTCCCAGGACCCAGAAACAGAACTGCCACAAAGCAAGGACACGTTTCACTCTTTCATCTCAGCCTCTGACTCCTGGAAGCAGCAACCCTGCCTAGCCCAGGGTGTTAGGCCTGGTAAGCTAGGGTCCTCTCAAAGCCGCTTCCCAAGGTACCCTGTGAGAACCCAGCACTCATAGGCAGGGCCTGTGCTACTATCAGTCCTATACTCTCTCTAATAGAAGCTTCCCCTTGTGAGAAACCCACAGACTTCACAGCTGAATAAATTCTTTATCTGAAAGTTGCTCAATTCAATGGGGAGCCCAGATAGTTGTCCAAGTGGATCAAAGAGTCCTAGGTGAGTAGTATTTCCCTGAATCCAACATTTACAGAGGCTTAAAATTGAGTCTGCAAGCTCTAAAGCCCAAGCGTGGTAGGCATGGAACTAAGCTGCTCTGAACCTGTTTCCGAAAAGGACTCACTGCCCAACTGCAGGAGTGAAGTCAGCTGACAGCTGCTAGCTGTTAGCTCTTTTAGGGTGAGGCTTAGCTTTCCAGCCAACTTCACTCTCTTCCTGGGTGGCTCCAAGCCAATGACTGCACAAGTCCTGGCCACCTCCGCCCAAAGCCAGGCCCCTCCAGTGGGTCATGTGCTCGGAGTGCCAGTTGGGCTGGCAGCAATACTGTCAGGTGTGCAGTGTGCTCTGATACCTTCCTCCCTGTCTCTGCTTCCCTCCTTTCCTGGGCAAAATATTAATCCCTAAAAAAACTCTTATCTCAGCATCTGCCACTGGAACCCAGCTGAGGCACCACTCATTCATCTATTCAGCACACACTATGCATCCTCTGACTTAGCTGTTGCAAAGTTAAAGGTAATGTGTGACAAGTGCTACAACAGTGGTTGGAACAAAAGGTTATGGTTATGGTGTCTGAGCCAATGCAGTACCCCTAAGCCACCTTTCTCACAGACCAGGGCTGAACAACTCTAGAAATCATGCCCAAGGGCACAGGTTGCAATCCAGGGGCTTTCCAAGCAAAGCCTCTCTGCTCCAGTCTGAATTCTCTTGCTCCATATATCTGGGTGGTTTCCTAGTGCCTAATTCTGTGTCTGTCCTTCTGTCCAGGATCCCAAGACAACAAAGACTCCAGATAGGTAGAAGTCCAGGTTTTACACCCCTTCTGGGGTCCTGGGCTGTCAAAGGGAGGGTATGCCATGGATGCAGGGTATGGGCAAAACTGAAACTAAAAGCCAAGGCAAGGGGACAGAGATGGTGGAGCCAAAGGGCAGAGACAGACTTTAGGCCCAAGGCAGCAGAGCTGAAGCCAGGAACAGTGGGTGGAGAGAAAGGCCATTACCTCTATGACAGAGCAGCCTGCAGTGCCCAAGTGCCCAACGGCAAGATGACCAGGGACAGGCTTACAGTACAAGCAGGGCAAGGCCACCAAAGTGGCACAAAAGTTCAACTTTGATGAATCCCACACAGTTTCCCAATTTAAATATCTAGGAAGAATATTTTTTAATTCAGCATATGATAGGTTTTATATGTAGATGATATTCAAATTATGGATGAGGGGGCAGGAAAAACTCATACTCCTCTAAAGATCTCACAACAGGCCTTGTAGAAGGTCCCCATGGCCTTGGGCATGGGTGATATGGGAAATGTTAAAGGTGCCGAACTCTAACCATAGAGCACTGAGCGAGGAGGTGGTGCTGGAACAAGGTCTAGAGGGATGCATCAAAGTTCAGAAGGCAAAAAAGGGCAGGCAGAGTGGAGTGTGTATCCAGTGAGAATGTTGGCTATAGTAATGAAGAGGACCAACTATGAAATGACTCGATACAGTATAAGTTAATTTCTCTTTCTCTCAAGATGTTTCTGGATTGACAGTGAGGGCTTGGCTCCATGCAGTCATTCAGGGCCCCAGACGGCAGGGATTCTACCATATTCTACATAGGAATTTCAAAGTGATCCTATCCCAGTCAACCAGGAAAGAGAAATGAGCTTAGAAGGGTGGCAAGAGAAGGAGTCCTGGAAGCCAAGCCTAGAAGTAACCACATCACTTCTGCTCATGTATAATGGCCAGGATGCAGTCACACCTAATGGCAAGGATGCTGGAAATGTAGAACATCTGTGTGTTCCCAGGAAGAAGGGGAGAACAGATTCAAGTGGAGAGTTGGTATCCTTTGCCTAGAACAGGGAGTCTACAGTGACTGGGGCAGACAGAGTGAATGTGGTGGAAACGGGCCAGAGGTGTGCTGACAAATGCTTAACAACCAGCTCTGTAGAAGAAAAACAAAACAAAACAAAACATTTAAGCTCTGATTTACTGCATTTGCTGGTTTTCTTGGTGTAAATACTCCCACAACATTCAATTTCAAACTACCAGCATGATGTCACTGAACATTAGAGTTGAAAAGAGATGAATGGCAGCAACCCAATATATATTATCCACCATGTAGAAACAATAGATGTCAATTACCTTAAGAATAATAAAATGTAGTAAAATGATTTGGAAATTACGAGTTTTTAGTGCTTGTTATCTTTGTCTTAAATAGTTTATTTAATTATAAGTTTATATATATTAATTTCTAATGACACTCTTGCTAAACAACTGGCTTACAAAACTCCTGAAAATGTAACAATCAGTTATGTCATTGGTACTCTCTAGCTGGTCCAGCCCACTACTGGGATAGACAGAAGGAGAAACCAAAGCATGAGGGTGGGAGCTGCCCATGAAGACCCGGAGTGACACACAAGGGAGCTGCAGCATCAGCCTCCTGGCAGCAGGAACAGAGAGCGTGCTAAGCAGGCAGGCTGGGGACCCAGGTGCTGGTGACCCCTGCGCAGGCATCACAAAGCCAGAGTAGCATTGTTTCTCTCCTCTGCCTCCAGAAGGGCTTACTCTGGTCCTCCATGCAGCTTCTGGAACAGGGGAAGCAGGGCTCTGCTATCTATACATCGCCTTTGTGCAAATTAGAGGAAAGCTCCCTCTTCCAGCTGCACAGCTCCCCACCTCCCCGTGCTGGAACACATGGCTTTGCCAATGGAGCCCAGATTCAGCCTCCTTACCTCCCTCTACTGGACACCTTTGCGCAGTGCACAGACTATCCAACAGCACCTGTGCCTCTGCATGGAGTTGTCTCAAGGTGGGGCTTCAGACAGATGCCCTTTCCACTTTCCGACAAGGAGATTTATTGGCAGATGTGCCTCTCCCTGAGAAGAATCTCCCTCAGGATGGCAGCCGGCAAACACCCCAAATGCAGTAGTCTTCTAAAGCCGTGGTTCTCAACCCTGGCTGAATCCCTAGAGGAGCTTTTACAGCTCCCAATGACAATAAACCCTCCAGACTAGTTAAATCAGAGCCACTGATGGTGGGACATGGGAATTCACTGTCAGAGCTCCCTAATATGTAGCCAAGGTTAGGAACTACTGTTTTGAAGGCATCCTGGCTCCGGGCCAGTTGATGCTGATTGGCAGCCATCCCACCGACAGGTGTGCATTTCAATAGATGCCTTCTGGGGAGTTCTGTCCATTCAGCGCTCTCCACATATCCTTCAGCTCCTGTCCCTGAACAGCCCTTAGAAAATACTGAATGATTCAAGGCAGGAAACCAGGTGAAGGCAGACCCAGGACCACTGCTGTTAAGGGGCAGCACCGTTTAGGCAGTCACAGGGCAGTGGAGAGGGAGGCATCTCTCTGTCGCCACTGCTAAGCTAGACCTGTGTCTCCCACTCCTTGGTCTTGGTGTCCCACTTATAATCGAGAAGACTAGGGCTGGTTCTTCAAATAAAAGCTTATAGGATGTCACATGTTCAACAGATCCCTTTGCCCTGCCCTTGTCCCCACTCCATCCTCCCACAAGCCACCCAAGAGGAAGTGGGAGGCTCCCAGGGCCCTGCGGATCAGGGCTGGTAAACTTCAGGAGGGAGGGGCTCCAATTCCTGCCTCTATGGACCCTTCATCTCAGGAAGTACTGAGAGTACAGTCTGAGGGTGGAGAGGAGAAATGAGCTACTTTGCCCACCTGCCCCATTCCCCCAGCCTTCTCAGATGCAGAATCCAGATCAGCTCCTGCCCTTTTCCCAGCCTGACTTCTGGGTGTGAGCCCAGAGCCTGTGGTTTTGTCCACTTCCAGGTCTGATCCCCAGAAAAGCAGGCGAGTGAACACAGTGACTTAATATCATCAGGGAAAACAGCTGCACAGGAAAAGCGCCTGGGGGTGGTTTCTTAACCAAAACAAGCGTGAGTGGACCCAGACTAAGTCTCAGGGCATTTCCTTGCCTCTGACTTGGATAAAGTGGTCCAGGCTGCATTACTCACAAATGGCTTCCTGATTGCTCAAGACATTGTTACAGGCCACAGGACTTGCCCTGTGACCCTGGTGTCGACATGAGATTTTCTAGCTTGATATTCTCCCTACTCCTCCTGGGTGGTCCATGTCCCAACCAGGGCTTGTACCTGGCCTTAAAGGAAAAGGAGGTCAGTTCTGTCATTCAGTGGTGTTTCTTGGATCTGCCCATCAAGCCAGAATTTCCTGTGAGGCTTCTGGCCTGAGTCAGCCTGGGGCTCAGGGAGGGCATACAAGAGGGGCAGTCCAGGGACACAGATAAGGACCCAGGGGAAGTGCTTAGCGGCTCATTCTGCTGGTGGAATCAGGAGAATTTCATTGGGGAATTGCCCAAAGAAGGACAAGGCAATGTGAGGAAGGGCATTCCGGAAAGAGGGAGCTACACGTGCAAAGACACGGAGGCACAGAAGAGCAGGGGCTGCACATGCAAGAACAGGAATACACAGGAGCGGGGCATGTGCAAAGTCAATGGGGCACACAGGAGCAGGCGCTGTATGTGCATATGGTTGTATAGCACATCAGCAAGAGATAGGTCAGAGAGGAGGCCATGGATGCTACCATGAAAGAACCTGGAATGTTATGCCAAGGTACTCATTCATCCCTCTGAGGAGCAGCTGAAGACCAGAACAAGTGGCTTGATGCTGAGTAAGACAGCTTTGTCTCCAGGGACTCCACCTTCTCCCACCAGCTCGGCCATGCGGCTCACCACATCCTGATGAGTCTTCCTCCTTACTCTGCAGTCCTTCCCTCTCCACAGGACACACTCTTCCCTAGGGAGGATTGCCACAGTGATCTCCTGGTGGGCCCTCTCCCTCTCCAGCTGCTAAAGTTGATTATACACCAATAGGAACCTTGGGGATCTGTGGACATGGGGCACTCGAGGGAGTGGGGAGGGTCAGATGGAGGGCATGGCTATCTGAGCAGGGGAGGGCATTGTTCAAATCCCTCTTTGCCAGCTACTGAAAGGGTCACACAATCCTCAGGCCCAAATGGCCAGACCCACGCTCAGATGCCTAAGAAGATACACGGAGTGATTATCAGGGGCACAGAGGCAGGTCACCGTTCAGCAAGTTCATTGGGGGCTCAAGCCAGGAGCTGTTACCATGCAGTGATGGGAATAGGGTGGAGAGGCTGGCATCACAGAGCAGCAGGAGCCGTAGACACAGCCCTGGGCTCCGGTGCCCGCCCTGCCGCTCAGTACTGTATGACTTTGGGCAGGTGATTCAACCTTGCTGTGCCTTGTTTTCCACATTTGAAATGCTATATATATAACACCTGCCTCAGGAGTTTGAGAGTTAAATGAGATATTGAATGTAAAGCACCAGCCTCAGTGCCTGACACATAGTAGGTGCCTAATAAACGATAGCTACTGTTATGATTGCATTCCTTGGGTAATTTTTAGCATCTTGAGGCTGGATTCCCCTCCTCACAAAGCCCCCGTATGCACCCTTTAAAATTATGCCAGTATCAAACAGAAACATAGCAATTAGCAGAGATTCACTATTCAATTCAGATATTCCTATGTTAAGAGCCCTGAGTTAAGTGCTTCCTGGCTTCTTATTACTGTCACCTTACTAAGGAGGCATAAATAGTATCCCTAACAGGCATCTTCCTGCTGGGAGTCTCCTGAGGAGTTTACATTGCCAGGCTGCTTGCTCCTTCCCAGACACACCCAACTTTCAACACTTAAAACAGTGAGCTCATAAGCGGGTCCCCGTGGGCTGGGCCCTGCGTGGGGGTCTCGGCTGCTCTCTCACCAAAGCGCTCTCCCACCCGGGCTCGGCAGGGAGTGCGGCTCCTAGGCGGCGACAGAAAGGCGCATTTCCTCCAGCCTCAGCAGAGAAGGGACGGAACCCCGGTACCCTCTCCCGGGCCAGGACCGCGCCGGGCGTCTTCGGCTGGCCCCGCCCCTCTCGGCCCCGCCCCGCCCCCGCGCTCAGCTTGGACAGCCACGCCTGCGCCCAGGCCAGGCAGAGGAACTGCCCCGCCCTGGTCCAGTGATTGATCAGCAGTGATTACTGAGGCTTTAATGGTCCGCTTGGATGGGAATTAATTCTGGGATGGATAAATAATGCATCGAGGTTTATGTAGTCCAAGGCGAGCCGTCCGTCCGGAGCCGGGAGAGGTAGCCGAGGGAGCCTGACGGGTGACGCCAGCGGCCATGGGGCCCCGAGCGAGCAGGGCATGAGGGGCGACTGGGCGCGCGGACGAGCAAAAGCAAGTGGATGACAGCATGATCGGCCCCGCGGGGCTGGCCGGACGGCTGCAAGAACATGCTGAGCCCAAAGATCAGGCAGGCCAGGAGGGGTAAGTCCAACTTTCTGGGGTTTTCTGGGCACCGCACATGCCTCTTGGCAAATGTGCGCGGCCACTTGGCCAGCTGTCACGCCGTGTGTCACATGGGGCGGGTGTTCTGGGACCATTGCCGCTGAACAGTGAGCATCCTCCTAAGGAAGTGCCCTTCCTCCTGAAACTCCTGGGCTGCGTGGGGACCCGACCTGAAGTTGCAAAAGGGCGGTGGCCGGCTTAGTGTCCAGTGGGTATGCACACTTCGCCCCACATTCCACATTTTGCAGGGGCCCTCGGTCGCTCCAGGTGACCTGGTGGCAACTTTAAGGAAACTTTGCCTCTTTACTGAGAAGGAAATGCCCAAGATTTGCCCTGTGGCCAACACAGAAGCACCACTTACCAGGGAAGGCAATGCCCTGGCTTCTAGAGACAGCTGGGTGCAAGCGAGGGTCTTCATCCCTGCTGTTGTGCAGGCAGCATTTCCTCAAGCAGGCCAGGAGCAGGCAGGCTTTCCTGCCAGGAGAACACCCAGAGAGCTGCAGGGCCTGGGGCAGGACAGGTGGATGGGGGAGCAGACTCAGACCAGCAAGAGATGGGAGTCAGGAGAGTCCAGGACTGGGCTAGTCAGCTTGTGTCCAGCCAGCGACCCAGCACAGTGACCTGAAGACTTGGCCACTGTATGAGGCTAGAGACAGCATCTCCATAGACAACAACTTCTTGGCCACGGAAAGTGTCATTTTGAATGAGAACATCTGTCTTTTACAAAAAGTAGAATGTGTCTTTTCAGGTGGCCAGTATCTGGGAGACCTGAGCTCCTTTTGTAAACAATGAAGTGGAGGATGGGTCTTTGGAGGTGGATGGAGCATTTGCCTGGGAGCTTGGAAACAGTTTGTGTCTCACCAGGTGTTTGCAGCTGGGAGCCTCCAGCCTTCTGTGGATTCACAGGGAACACACCCATCTTATTAGCACCTTGCAAGCGCTCGAATGATTTTCCTGGATGGGACCGGCCTTCCAGTGTGTTCCACAGCCGTCAGAACCCCTCTGTGGGGTGCTTTTGGATGGGCTGAAACCTGTGTACCCCAGTGGGCAAAGGAGGACCTTGCATGGCTCTGCTGAGGAGGGGGCAAGTCTGGTGATGACCCAAGGGATAGGACAGGCCAGAAGCCTCTGTGAGAGCTTAGTTCCACCCTCCCACTCCTGTGTAATGAGCTGGCCACTGGCTACATGTGGCTACTAAGCACTTGGCATGTCACTAGACCAAACTGAGAGAAATATATACCAAATTTTGATGATTTAGTACAAAAAAAATGTACAATATCTCATTAATAATTATTTTACTGAAATGACAACATTTTGGATATATTGGGTTAAATAAAATCCATTATTAAAATTAATTTTACCTGTTTTACATTCTTTTACTATAGCTACTAGAACATTTACAAGTACATATGTGACTCATAT
Source organism: Mandrillus leucophaeus (assembly GCF_000951045.1). Classification (NCBI taxonomy): domain Eukaryota; kingdom Metazoa; phylum Chordata; class Mammalia; order Primates; family Cercopithecidae; genus Mandrillus; species Mandrillus leucophaeus. The sequence continues at coordinate 1,962,562 of NW_012104120.1, read as the reverse complement.
TGTATTTTTTATATTTCTATTGGACAGTGCTGGTAAGAGACCAGTGCTTCAGCAAAGGGGCTTACAGGCAGCCTGTCTTTGAAATCCAAGGTTTCTCATAAATGTTTAAGTCAATAGTTCTCAACCAGGAGCAATTTGCACCCCCTAGGGAACATTTGGCATTGTTTGGAGTATTTTTGGTTATTCCAACTGAGGGGTGCTACTGGCATCTAGTGCATATAGGCCAGCCATATGGCCCTCTTCCAGTTCTCAGTGTTCTATGAACCTTCTACCATGGGGCTTTTGCACATCCTTCTTTCCCCTGGAATGCCTCCTACATTCACATTTGCACACATGCAAGCATGTATGTGTGTGCACATGCATTCATGCATACAAACATACACACACACACCACCCTTAATTCCTATTCACTCTCTAGTTATAGTATAGTTCAAGTGTTGCCAGCCAAGGAAGTCTTCCCACACACCCCAGTCTAGGCTGGATCCTCTGCGCCAGCTCTCCTTTTCTTTATGGTATTTACCATAGGTTGCAGCTGTATACTCCTGAGTGTGACTGTTTGGTGAATAACTGTCACTTGCATGCTCCATGAGCTCCGTGACAGCAGGAACCATTTCTGTTTGGGGGCATCATTATGCCCCCAATGCCAGGTACCAGGTGGACACTCAACCTGTGTTTTTTGAATGGATGAATAGCTGGATAGAGGAGAAAGCATTTGCCTGGGTGGCTGGAGCGCTGTCTCTACCCTAGCTGGCCTGGTACTTAGGAAATTTGACCTCGCCTTTCACTGACTCATATGTTGCAAATATTTTCCTAATTTGTTGCTTGCCCTTTATTTTTATATTAGAGTGGGGTTTTTTTCTAGATTTACATGTTTTTAACTTGCATACATTTTCCTTTCAGAATTTCTGTCTTTGTTTGCAGTGTTTCAAAATAAAATTGATGTTGCTATTAAGGAGGCTCCTTCTTTTAAAGGAAATCATCAGACTGATGGGCAAAGTTACAGGAGCTCTCACCATCTCCCGTAGCAGGAGTGTCAATGTCTTAGGAGTCTTGATGAATGTTCAGAGCCTGGTCAATACTTTGGGGGTGGGGAGAGAAAGCTCTATTAGTGTGATGAAGTAACTTCAATGGCCTTATTCATGTGATTGTCCCACAAGAAAGTAAACTAACATTTATGGTGTACCCATGCTCCAGGCACTTTTGTTGTACCTCATTTAATTCTCATAACTACACTCTAATGTGATATCATTGTTACCATTTTGATAGATGTAGAAGAATCATGGTTGCCCAGCCAATAAATGTGGGATGTAAATTTGTCCGTCCAATGCTAAGGCTTCTGCCTTCTCCCTAACCCAACACTATCTGAAGACCACTGCACCTGGCCCTGTACATCTCCATGACAGCTATAGGTTCTTTCAGTGATAAAATGCAATGATATTTTTAAGAAGGTGCATCTAAACACATGGAGATTAGATTTAGACAACTGATAGAATGTTTAAGGTTGGATTATTGATACCTAGCAGAAAACTAAGCAAATAAAAAAGCAAGGCAATTATGAACTCCAGGGAAAACAAAAGTGATTCATGAAAGAAAAATTATTATCATATACGACATACCTCAAGTGGGACTAGCAATTAAATGGTGCTAATAATGGAAATTCTGTTGTTAATCTAACCAAAATGATAATATAACTATATTGGGAGGGTGGAGTGGGTGCTTACGGATGGTGGGGAAAAGGGAGTAAAAGAAACAAAATCTTCATCTTTTATAGTAAGAAGTTAATAAATAACACTTAAAAGGAAAAAATCAAGAAGTAGCAATAAATAAATACTATCTGGAAACATAGAAGTGATACCAAAAGAACTAATGACAAAGGTTGAAAGTGGCTGCCTCTGTGAGGTGGGGGAATGGAAGTAAAGGGATAGGACACTGCTGGGTTTTGCCCCAAGACTGTAGGACTACTTGAAAAGTGGTTAGGGAATGACAGCCCAGAGGTCAACTGACCTCATACCTGCTCAGACTGGGGGATCCTTCAGATCCCTGGAAGATTCTGCCCTTTAGGGACACTCATAGGGTTAGCAGTCCTCCTCAGATTGCTTAGTTATGAATGTTGTGGCTTCCAGGATATGCCCTTGGCCGTGCCATGATGCCCCTGCCCAGGCTTGTCAGATACCATGAAGGCTCCCTATGAGAGTCCTCACCACCTTCATGGCCCTGAGAGTGAAGCAGTTAAGGAACAGTCACCTAATTAGGTGACACAGCATCTGACTTTGCCTAATTCAGAGAGAGGACGGAGGTCTAGCAGAGTGGTCAGTAAGGTATGCTGAGGAAGGGGCATATTAGAACCGCTCATGGAGGGGTGCATCCAGGTTGTGGGCTGGAGCTTAGCCAGGGACAGGAGGCCTCAGAGGAGCCTGCTCTGGAGAAGAAGGGCCAAAGGGAACTCACCCAGCAGTCTCTACTTCCAGGCCAGGCCCTGGCACCGCTGTTTGTAGCTGACACGTTCTGTGACAGCAGAGGTGCCCAAGCCTGGACATCCTCTGCCACTAGCCAGGTGTTCCACCCCATGGAGAGGACCAAGCGGTCTCTTGTCAGTCCCTTCTAAAAATTTGCTCAGAAGTGAAATGAAGTTACAGAGGCCCTCAGATCAGCAAAGGGTCCAGGACAAATCCAGGGGAACCTGATTAGAGGAAATAAAAGTTTCCAGTTTGGGGATCTTTGAACAAGAGTGGCCTCAAATCACATTGCAGCCTGATTTTTTTTTTTTTTGAAAACTCTTCTAGGATTTTCATTGTTTATGTCTAAAAATTTTAAGATTTTCTTATTGAGGCATAATTTACAGAGTAAAATGCACAAATCTTAAGTGTTCTCTCAGTGACCAGCCTGAAGATCAAGATATAAAGCAGTTTCCTTAAGCCTAGGAGGTTTTCTCCTATGTCTTCCCAGTCACCCCGACCCTTCTCCCAACCAGAGCGACACCTTTCTGATTTCTAGCACCCTACAGTGATCTTACCTATTCTTCAATTTTATATAAATGCAATCAAGGATATGACTTTCCACTATTCATACATTAAAGGCCACGAACTGTCCTTTCACTTTCCTCTTTAAGGAAGGAAGGAAAGTGAGAGAATCTCTATTGAGTGTTTAGAATGTGCCGGATGCAAGCTGGACCTTGCGTTACATGTAAATGTCCTATTTTAATCTTTACACCAACTCTGTGAGACAAGGGAGAAAATAGAGGCAGAGTAATATAAGTAAAATGCTCAAAACTGCACCACTAATAAGAGCAGAGCAGCTTAAACACAAGACTCAGGTCTGAGAAGCCTCCCTCCCAAATCTAGTGCTGCACAGAGGCAGATGGAGGCTGATGTGTCAGTGAGCAGCTCATGCCCCCAGCGATGCCAGCAATACAAAGCTGTCAAATCCTGTCCAACCCTCACAAGCACCTGTCTCCATGGAAGGCACACACAATGCTATCACTAGGTGCGGGGGCCAAAATGAAAGTGGAGACAGGCCACCCACTCTGTCCTGGCCTGTCCCGGATTTGTTCCCCTGAAAGTCAGCCTGGCCCAGCAGCAGGCTAGTGGGAAAGGGGAGGGGAATTGGGATTTTATGGGACACAGAGCAGTGGGCATCCTGTGGAGTTAGCTCTCGCCAGGGGTGCCAGGTGTTAGCCATGGTTGCAAAGGTGTGTGGTGAGCTCAGATGGGCTTGGTCCCTGCCACCTAGTGATGTTGAGGAATCCCAGATTTGGCTGCTGTTTTACTTCAACTCCCATATTTCTGAGAAAAAAAGATTGGCTATTCCAAATGCTGCAGCCTCAGATAGCTTCCCCTCCCTGATTTAACTCTTCATGTGCTTACCAAGTGCTTAAAATCGCAACAACCACACTAATGCCTGTTGAGCTCATGGGACACTCTGTCAAGCAAGCACAGCACATGAAATGACTTTATTTGTGTCCTCCAATGTCCCCACCTGGCAGGCCCTGGGTTAACTCTGGGCATACCTGGATAGAGGTGCCCTAGGGTCAATTTTGTTTGCAACATAGAAGACCAGGTCAACATTTCTAGGTCCATGGTAGCTGGCTGTGACCTATCTCTCTGAAAGCATGCTTCCTAGTTTGTCCCTCACTTTAGAATGTCACATTCTGTGTGGCTTGGAGCCCTGTTGGAACTTCCGGTTTGAAGTCCTGTTGCACCTGTCATGTGCAGGCACATGCATTATCTCCCTTCATCCTCAAAAGATTCCCATTGAGAAAAAGACCACTGTTGCCCCATTTTTCAGATAAGGATTTTCAGGTAAGGATATTGAGTCCCAGAAAGGATAAAGAACTTGCCAGCCAGGAAGAGTACCCAACCAGGAAGGCGCACTGCTGGGATCCAGAACCCAAAGGCTTCTGAACATACAGTGCATGCCTTCATATTTACATGCCAGGCTCAGATCCAGGCAGCAAGAGAGAAGAGCCATCCCAGGTTGTGAAAGCCTCTGTGCTAAGGCCCAGAGGCAGCAACCTGGGGCAAGCAGTGTGCCCCTATGGTGGCTGCAATGCAGGAAGGCAGGGGGAGGACAAGGTGATGTAAGGGAATGAGCCTGTCCCACGTCCAGGTAGGGTTTTAGACAATGGAGTGGTGTGCCTGGCCGGAGCCTTAGGCAGGCCTTATGCAGGCTGCAGTGGGGGCAGCAGGTGCACAGGGAGTGGCCCTGAGGGCAAGGAGAGAGGGTAAATGCTAGTGAAAGCAATGGTGTTTCCCATCTGCCACCTGCAGAGAAGGAGAGGGAGACACAGGGGCCTTTGTTGAAGCAGATGTATGGAGAGCTGGGTTCCTCTGCTTCCAGACACTCTTCCCCCAGTGCCAGCTGTGCGCTGGGCAGCAGCTGGCACCTCCCCACACTGCAGAGTTTGTAAGTACCAGAGTGTTTCAACACCACAAGCTGAGAACAAACACTCCCAGCCACCACCCTCCAACCAGCCCTTAGGCCACCAGTCCATCTGCTGCTGCCTGAGGTTCATGCCAGGAGATGAAGGTGGCTGTTTGTACCCAGAAGAGGGGAACTGTGAACTCAAGCCTCTTCCCCCACCAACCCTCATGTTCTCCTTCTTCCCAGACAACTCAGACCAACTGATGGGAAAAGAGAATTTCTCTTCCCATGGAAGATGTTAGACATCCATAAGTGCCCCCACCTGACCAGTGCTCTTAGACACTCAGAACACACAATGCTGCTCAGTGCTGGGCTGGAGGAGCTCCAAGCTGGCCTTGTAGCCCCAGACAGCTGGAGAACTAGCCATGACCTTACTGTTTGAAGATAGGGATAAGTGATTTATTTTTAGCAAGACAGGCCTGAACTGAGTTAGGCATGGGCCAAGAGGCCACCTTGGACTCCACTGTCCAAGGCAGCAAGGCAGTCTGGACCCTGCCCTGATTCTGCTGAAATCCTCACCAGCCCCCATGATTACTTAACCAAGGGTAGAGAATGTATTGATCTAAGCTAATGGCTCATAGGCAGGCAGAAAATGAAATTTATAATCGACATGCAATTATATTGATTTTACCGATCCCAGGCTCTTGGTGAATGGCCTGCTTATCTGAACAGAGCAGAAACAGCAGGCACCTGGGGTCCTGGGCCATCAGCCCCTGAACAAAGTCCAGAAGAGAGGAGAGAGCCTTCGAAGGGGCACAGCCCACGGGAGCAAGAAGCAGGGCCAACACTGTTCACTCAGCACTTCACTGCTCTCAAAGAAAATTGCTCATTCATTCCATCCTCACCACTGTCTAGGAAGCAGCAGGATCCGTATCTGGCGCCCATTTATAGATAGAAACCTGAGGCTCTAAGAGGGTAAAGGGCCTCAGGACTCAGAATCCTGTGCATCTTCCATGACCTCCCACTGCCTCTCCATACCCACTGCTAAGCTACAGTTTTGCTTTTCCATTTTCCTGCTTGCTGCTTCTCTGATTATGGACTGAGAATCAGTAATCTCATGCCCTTTAGTTTTTCATGTGTGGAAACAGGCCGTGGGTAGGAGAATCCTGTTGGCAGATTTCTCCCAACCCAAGCGGATCATCTACAGAGGCACAAAGTCTCTTGGATTTGATGAGTTCTCATCCTCTTCAGACTTGAGGATTCCTGTCTCACATTCACAGACATGAGATACATGTTTATGAAGGAGAGGTACATGTCCAGCCAGAGGTGTCAGCAAGGTCCCGGGGGCAGCATAAGGGATGGAAGTCAATCATTCGGCATTGAGAGCCTACCAGAAGGGTCTTCATACCTTAGGAAGTAACTGCACTGACACTGATGCTTCAAGAGTGAGTCAGGATTCACCAGCAGAGTCATGAGTCCAGGGAAAGGGAAAGGCAGACATA
>NW_012104120.1:1894417-1954670 GCF_000951045.1 Mandrillus leucophaeus | reverse complement strand
ATATATAAACAAGTTTTTAAAAGTAGGGGCACTCAAGAACCATTAGGTAATAAATCATCTGATGCTCATGCAGAATTCCCAGGACAGTGTGGGACCCTGAAGGAGGTCCCCTTTGGCCTTGGCGGCAAATCGCATTAACTTTATGAAACCATCTCTTCCCACCCCTCCAGAGTGCCTCTTCCAATACCTCATCTCTCTCTCCTCAATCAGTCTGTTGGCCTCAATACTTACCCTTTAAATCAATTCAGCTCTGAGATCCATCTTGCTCTTTTCCCAGCCCGGCTTTAAAATCTCATTGACTTTTATAAATCAATTGCGTTTTAGCTCTCCTGTCCTGCAGCCACTTCTCCATGCTCTAGGGGCTGCACTCACAGAGCTGCAGATAGGAAATATCCCTGGCCTGCTGCAGGGCGCCTCACCCCAGGGAGCATCTCCAGAGCTGAGAGCCCAGCAGCTGCCCAAAGGCACACAAAGGCTGCCACAGTTTATTCAAAAGGCCCTGAAAACAATTGAATATGTTCAGTGGGGATCTCCAAACCAAAGCAGACCCTGAGATAGTGATTCACATGCAGTAATCCATTAACGAGACCCTCAGGGGACACAGTTGGGGGGTGGGGGAGGGGATCTGAAAGCAGGACATGAGCGAGGTCCTGTTACCCTTTCAGGTGTAACAGGAAAGGGAGGTCTCAGCCCAAGCCCCCAACTGAAGTGTGAAGTACACTCCTGTACCTAGCTAGAAATAAGGTTGATTAGGGATTTTCAAGCTCCTAGGTTGGGGGTGGGGGGGGTGTTGGATGATATAAACTCCTAGGCACTCCCAGCCCTCCCAGTACATGGGCAAAACAGGCTCCAGTAGCCCAAGGCCAGTCTTCCAAAACCTGCCAGCAATCCTGAGAAACCACCACCCACCCCTGGGAAGACTGTTGGAAGGACAGCACAGTTGGGGGTGGGGAGGGGAATAGACACAGGAAAAGGGATCCAAGAGAATTTGGGCAGAGCTCCGTCATGATCCATGTGATCTCAGAGAGCAATGTCTGAGCTTTGGCAGCTGCCAGGTGCTCTGTCAGTGCAGGGCTGGGCCCATGAGTGATCCACACACCCTACTGAGCCCCTGGTTGGCAAGAGAGAGACAGGATGGAGGAGGCAGGCTGGAGTCCCAGGCTCACCCAAGCAGCTCACCTGCAGAGAGAGAACAGCGTGCTCACTCACAGTTCCCTGATGGTGGTCCCATGGAAGGACCACAGATGGGCTTGGTCCAGGCTTCCACCAGCATCCTGGCCTGTTTGTTGTCAGCTGATCAGTGTTAGTCTCTCCCACTAACTCGGGAGCTCCATGCAGGCAGAGGCTCTGTCCTTCTTGCTTGTTGTGGTCCAGAGCCTAGTGTGATGCTTGTCTCAGATAAATACTCATAAGCATGTATCAAATAATGATCCTTTAATTGCTATTTTAGATGTCCTGTAAGGGGATCCAGCTCCACTCCAAAAGAGCTCTTTCATTTAAAACTTTTAATTGTAATTTATATAATCAAAAAATTCATTCCCTTCATGAAATGTACAATATAACAGCTCCAGGCTTCCCTTTAGGAACATTATCACCGTTCTAGGCGGGATGTGTTCCTTCCAGACCTAACTGTGTACGATCACCAGCACCCACTGAGAATACATTGAAATGTCTTTTGTTTAGGATTTTTGTTTTTCTTTCCTTTTTATTTAAAGTGGTTCCTCCATATCCACAGTATCATGTCTGTAGTTTCAGTTACCCATGGACACCCACAGTCCAGAAATAAACAATTCAAAAGTTTTAAATTGTATGCTGTTCTGAGTAGCATGGTGGACTCTCCCGCTGTCCCACTCTGTCTTGCCCAGCACATGAATCCTCCCTTTGTCCAGCGTCTCCATACTGTCTAAGCTACCTGCCTGTTGTCACTTAGTAGCCATCTCAGCTATCAGATGCACTGTTGCTGTATCACAGTGCTTGTCTTCCAGTAACCCTTACTTAATAACGGTTCCAGAGCACAAGAGTGTGGTGCCAATTTATTAATTAAATTTTGTCATAGATATGTATGTACAGGAAAAACTGTATACAGGGTTCAGTACTACCTGCAGTTCCAGGCATCCCCGAGGGGTCTGGAACATCCACTGGGGGTCTAAGAACATATCCCCCCTTGGATAAGGGGAGACTATTGTAGTTTTGTATTTTGCATGTTGTTCCGCAACTTACTTTCTTCCATTTCTATAATATAATTGAAGTAAATGCTGAGGTAAAGCAGGAAGGAGAAATGGAGCAGTGGGGGATAGTTTCTAAAGAGTGGTAAGAGAGGCGTTGTTGAAAAAGTGATGTTTCAGTAAAGAGTGAAGGGGCTGAGAGAGGAACCCTAGGGCATCCAGGAGGGCCCAGTGAGCAGAGGGCATATGGCAGGTATAGAGCCAGATGCTGGGCACATGTCTGCAGGAACAGCAGGGGACAGTGCGGCCAGGACAGGAGAGGACAGAGGAGGCCGAGAGGCCATGTGGCCGGTCCCCAGGACCCTCATAGGCCATAGTGTCGGATCTGACTGTTGCTCTGAGTGAGCTCAGAAGCCTGCAGGGTTTTCATAGGGAGCAACATGATCTAAGTCCCACGCTTAAGAACTCTTGCTGCCTGCCCTGTTTTGAAGAGGCTGCAGCAGTAACTCAGGTGAGAAACAAAGCAGCTGGGAGCAAGGAAGGTCTGAGGATGGGGTATTCACTGGCTGAGATTATTTCTCTTACGCTCTGAGAAATAAGTGAAACTATTCAGGTCACCCACCTAGCCCTAGCTCTGGCCGTCACAGGCTCTTGTGCAAGTCCATCCCTTCCATTGCCCACCCACCCCAGCCCCACCCTGCCCATGCGCTGAGTTTCTTCTTTCTCTCATCTCACCCCAAGAGGAAGCCATACCCCCATGTCCACCTCCAGCGTTACCAGGATGGCCAGGCCAGAGTCATGCAGCAAGCGCAAAGTCTACCATCCTCAGTGACTGGGAAGGCGTGCAGCCCACTTCCTCCCTCACAGGCCAGATGGCGGGGCTCAGCGCGACCTGCACAGTCTGGACCAGGCCACCCAAGGGTTTATGGGCACCCTGGCACAGATGCAGGTCAGGGCAGCAGCAATATAGAGGCATGGGATGGGGACATTGTCAGAATGAGCACAAGGAGGGTTATGGTGAACAGGTAGGCTCTCTAATCCCAGCAGGTAGGGCCACAGCTGGTGAGGCACTTCGGAGCAGAGGAAGGCCTCATTCCTGCTACAGAGCACCTCCTTGCCCCCTGCCACAGCCGAGGAGAGTGTCTTGCCATCTCATGCTAACCTCCAACCACCTGAGCTCAGGCTCCATGTCCTGTCACCTCCCAGGAAGCTTCCTCTTGACTCATCACCCCACCCGACCCTCACCCACAGCCTCCACCTCTGCCAGTCCAAATGCACTTAAACCGGCTCAGGTCCCTACCATTCTAGCAAGGGGCACCCTGCCCCACCATGCCACCCTCCCCTCCAGCACACTCCCCGCTTCTCTCCTGCTTGCAGGGAACATTCCTGAAAGAGTTCTCCGGGCTCCTTTGCTGTACTCCCCCCCCGTCATCCCTACTCTCTCTCCGTAAAGTGGCCCTTGTGTACCCTCACCTCTCCACCCAAGACACTGTGACCTTAACTCTCTTCCCTTGGCGTGGTTTACCTGCTTTTGAAAATTTTGTTTATAATTGACACACAATATTGTACATGCCTGTGGGGTGCAGTGTGGAGGGAGCTACACAGAGGAAAATCCTGTGCTGCGGAAGGGTGGCGATTGCCAGGCTGGGGCTGGATTTTCCTCTGTGCGTAGTAAATATCATAACTACTTCTGTGAAGGGTAAGATTTTTTAGAACTCTGTGTAGGAAGATCTGTGTGTAGCTCCCTTAGTAGCTGCATATCTATTTTGGAGAATCTTGTGGAAGGCAGGAGCTAAGAGTCAGGAAGTAGCCCAGGCAAGGGATGGTTATATACAAATGGGTTCAGTAAAGGGGAGATGAAAAGAAGGCAGAATGCACAGAGAAAATCTTCAGATTTGGAAACTAAGGGACTCTAGGGCTTGATGGGGAGGGATTTGTCTGAACATGTCCAAGCTGTTAAGTCTGGTTGGTTGTGGAGCCCTGAATGAGAATGGGGAGGAGGAGTGGGCTGGGGAGAGACATGTTGAATTTGGACATAGGCCCAGATAACCATGAGACATTTCTCTGGAGTGTCCTGCAGATGGTTTGACACATGAATCTGAAGCTCCTGAGTAAGATCCGGGCAGAAATAACGCCCTGGGATTCATAACGAAATAGAGACAGCTGGGACAACCCTGAGCAACAGCAGGATTTGGGAGGATGGAGGAAGTTGAGGCCAGAAGCAGGCTGGGGAGGCGGAAAGAAACTTGGGCAAAAACACTGGTATTTGGGCTCTGCAGAGAGGGAGGAAGGAAGAGCTTCCAGAACAGAGAGTGATTAACAGTGTCTGAGCCACCACAGGGCACTGGAGGATGAGACCCTGAGATCCAATTCAGGTTGGATTTGGTCAGAGCAATATCAGGAGAGGCCAAAATCTCCAAATGCAAGGAGTTGGTGGGGACTGCCGGGTGAGGAAGGAGAGGCAGGTGTGTGGGCCACCCTCTCAAGATGTGCCTGTCAGCAAGAGGAGGTGGCAGTGGCCCCTCGGTACATGCACTCATGTGAGCCAAGAGATTGCAAGTGCCAGGCTAGTTTCTTCCTCCCAAGCCTGAGCCCCACCTCCCCTGAGGTCATCCCACACTCTAGTATCCTTTGAGGCCCGGCCTGGGGGCTCCCTCTGCAGGGGTGGAGGGACTTCAGCAGAGGTCTACAGCAGAAGGGTGGGCACCTCAGGGTCAGCATCCACAGCCTTTTCCTGCCCCACAGGCCTGTGCTCTTTCATCCCTATGTGGTGGTTGTGATTTACTTCCCCTGCCAGACTGGGGGACCCCACGGGGAACACCATCAAGTCAATTGGGCTCTGTACCTGGAGGAGCTCCATAGATTTGGAATAAATGGATGAGTGAATGGATGGTCCTTCGTGTGCGTGGAAGAGCCACCTTTGGGGAGGTTGGAGAGCGAAGGGCACCCTCCTCCTTCCTGGGTCCTGAGCTTGCCTGGGGCCTGCTCCTGGGGCCCCTCCAGAAACTTGGATCCGTTCTGGAGACTTAGAATGCCAGAGCTGTTTGACTTGAGGCCTGGTTTAAATACTAACAGGACCAAATAAATTGATTAAAGGAAGTGCTGATGACAGGAACAGTGGTTATTAATAAATCATAGCAATGATTATTTTCCTTTCGAGAAGCTCCATCAGCCTAATATGATTGATCAGCTGGGGAAAATCCCAGGCTGGTTTGGCAACTTCAGTAGCATCTGCAGTAAGTGCCTCCCTGTCAGAGGGGCTGGAGCCAGCCTTTCCTCTCCTCCAGGGTGGGGCAGGTGGGACCCTCGAGGATGCCTGCATCTGCTGAAATAGAGACCACCCAGAGCTTACTGCCTACCGGCTCCCTTGCCCCAGTGAACATGGCCCCCTGTAGCTGCTCCCTCCTTACCTGAAGCTCTCAGGAGGTCTGATGCCTGGGCCTTGGGCATCAGGGCACAGAATGTGCCCACCTTCTTTGTCTTGCCACATTGACTACAGGCCAGTCCTGCAGTCAGCCACATATTGATAGCACAAGGTCCTGCTCTTGGCCAGGCTCAGCATCCATGGTCCTATGCACAGGGAGCTCACCCTTCTTGGGGCAGGCATGGCTGGACAGAGAGCACCTCACAGACATTGTCCACCGCCGGGACAGAGGGTGCAGCAGCGCTCAGAGGAGTTGGACTGTGCTGATAAGTCACCGAGTTTTTTTTTTTTGAGCTCCTAACGTGCGACAGCCCTGCACAGGATGCTATGGGGGATGCGGAAGGAAGAGCAGGTGCATTTAATGAGCCAGCTTCAGGCCCTGTCATAATAGAAGACAAGAGACAGAATCAGGGATGTAGCTCTAGAACATTCCATGACTTCAGTCCCTCTTGAAGACCCCAAAGAGTGCTCTGCAAATATCTGTGGAAGGACAAAAGGTTCTCCATAGCCCTTGAAGATTCTGTGATAAGAGATAAAGGAAAATTCAAGAATAGACAGTGGAGGCCTGAGCCAACCCACCTGCTCCAGAGACTCCTCACCGCCAGGGGAAACAACATCTGTCGAGTCTCATGGTAGGAATCTCACGTAATTAAACAACAAAAGCCCAGGCACTGGTGACCTAATTTGGCCAGCAATTCTCAACTCATTAAAGGAATTTTAAAGATGAGCAAGTTGAGACCCAGATAAGAAAACTCAGTAACCAGAGGGGCACACCTGTCCCTGTCCTCCTCAGTCCCCTGGCCAGGCTCCACTCAAGCCCAGCAGTCCTGATAATCCTTGTCAGCTCCACCTCACAGGGCCCAATGCAGCCCCCACCCTGGAAAGGGACTGGTGAGTGCTGCTGAATCCAGCCCTGCTCAGCCCTTCACTGGCTTGAGATGGAGAAGGGGAGGGGGCAGCCCTGGAGCAGAAAGGCCCCTTCTGATGCTGTTCTGGCACTTCTGACACAACCCCACCTGTCTCATCAGAGGCTCAGCTCACCCTCATCTGGGCAGGGTGGTTTCTTCCAAGTCTTTGTCCTCCACACAGGGCTGCTGAGGTTGCAGAGCAGCCAGGGCTGTGCAGCACAGATGCAGGATAGGGTGCTACAAGTGTCTGGAAATACAGGTGTCTGGAAATTCCAGGCTGTAGGAAGACTTGCAGGAAAGGACTGGGGCTCCTGTGGAGAGAAAAAGGGGGCCCGGTAGCTCTGGGCCTCCAGGACTCCGGGTTTTTATGCCACTGAGTTTGACCTGGTGCTCCTCCTGCTGTGGGCAATCAGCTAAATAGGCAAAGGGAGTGAGCAGATGTCTCATACAATTAGTAAAAGCCGATGCAAAGATGTTCCAGCTGATTAATCAGAACAGCTAAGATAATAACTACGTGTCATTTTATACCTACTAAATTATGGAGTAGGAAAGCTCAAATTATACTATTTCATGTTGGTGGTGATGGGGAAAGTGGCACACTGGCATAATTGTGTGGTGGAATATAGCCACACGCCATCTCTAGAAGGCAGTGTGTAGTGGCATTTAAAGGGCCAGGGCCCAGAGAGCGGTCCATTCTCTGCTCTGTGACCTCGCTGCTGGGAGCCCAGCTTTAGGACACAAATTCTGCATGGAGACATCCACTGCACCATCTCCATTATCCTAATCCTCATCACCATAGTAACCCGTTGCTAGGCACCCGTACATCTAAGCACTCTGCAGTTATGGTGTCTCCCCTTTGCCAGCTTGTCCTGCTGGGTGAGGTGTTGTCATCTCATATGGGCCCAGTTTTCTGACTGGAAAACTGAGGCACAGAGGGTTCACAGAGCTGGCAGTGATGCAAACCAAGCCTTAGTCCAAAGCCTGTATTTCTTCAGTTGGGTTCCAACATCTTTTTAATTAAATACCTCACATTGAGGAGAATGCCAATACCCATCAATGTGAAAATCTAAAGGCAATGTGTGGTGTGTCCATTTGCAGGGATAGTAACCAGTCATAGAAATAAAGGAGGGAAGCACACTCTAAATCCACATGAACAAGCGTGGGGATCAACCCCACAGAGGGGAGGGAACAAAAGTGCCGATCATTCTGAAACACAGATAAGGTGAAGCTCAAGCCCAGGTTCAGGGCACTGTTGGGCTTCAGAGGGGGCTGTTTTCCTTGAAAGGCCTGGGCCATGTGATCCACATTCAGCTCCCTGAATTGCCTTCCCTTTAGTCTCTGGAAAAAAAACACTGTCCTGAGGAATCACCAATCCAGCTTCAGTGGGCAGGAGCAAGCATGCAAACAACCCACTTCCTCTCTGGGCCAAAACACAGCCAAGGCAAGGCTAGAGCATTCAACCCTAACCTCTCCAGCAGCAGAGGGATGGCAACAGGGAATCAAGGCAGAGTGGGTGAGGACGTAGACGGTCTGACACCAGGCTGGCTAGTGGTACCCATAGATCTATTTCACAGCTACTTGGGTGCCAGAGAGAAGAGATGAGGCCTCCCATGAATGCCGCTGTTGTCCATGAGCCAACCCCTTCCAGAGCAGGGGCCCATGTAAAAGTGATGGATTCAGTATTATACCCCAGGCTCTATGACACTTGAGGTGAAGGTGTGAACACCAGTGTTGGGGTGATTGGACTCAACACCAGGCCGTGGGGGCTACGAAGTCCGGCAGAGTCAAAGGAATGAGAAAAGACAAGTTGAGAGAGAAAGTGGGACCAGGGGGCCAACGCTAGTATGGAGGCTGTGAAGGCCCAGAACTCTGGGAGCCCACACTATTTATTGCTGATCAAACAAAGAAACAGGTGGTAAGGAGGTGGGGGTTGAAAGGAAGCAGTATATCAAGTGAATGAGCTACAACTGTGATGGTTTAGCATTTTCTTTGAAACATATGGCTACTTGAGATAATGGGAGTGCTAGAAGCAAGGAGCCAGCAAGTCTAGACATATTGCAAAGGCCACAAGGGGTTTTAGACCCTGGACCCTGGACATGTTGCAAGCCCTGCCTCAGCTTCTCTCCCAACACTCAGCTTTTCTCCCAACACACCAGGCTATAATGTGTCCTTAGACACTGCCTGAGTGCTATGTAATATTTAATGTGGTTAAGATACAAAAAATACCTAACAATAAGGATGACCCTAAGTATCCAGTGATATTTGACCACCATGACTTATGTCTATTCCCTGCCCCCCACAGTGATGAGGACATGCATGTAGAACTAGGTAAGACATCATCTCCTCCAGTCCCCACCCTTCAGTTCAGAGTGGCAGAAAAGCAATCACACAGATAATCACCAGCCATGGGCCACCTGTCCTGGTAGGGGAGGGAGTGACTATTTGTAGGAGATTCAGAAGGAAGGCTCCATGGAGGATGTGTCCTTTGAGTTGGCTCTTGAAGGATGTGTAGAAGCTCACCATGTGGCTAATGCCAGGGTATGGATGGGAGAGGGATGGAAGAAAAGTCCAGGCTAGTGGGAACATGTGGGCAGAAGTAGGCCAGGCTTAGAGAACTGCAGTCACTAGTGTAGTGGGAAGAGCTTACACACACACATACACAGAATCACAGATACAGTGCAAGAACTGTAGGTCACAGGCACTGTGCTTTCCAATCACAAGTTAGGATCCATGGTCTAAGAATTACAGGTGTGATTACATTTGAAGTCAGAATTATTTCTCCAGAGTTCAAGATGGCCCCTCCTACTGATCACTGTGGCAATGGCCTTGATACTGGCCAGAGAGAGGAGAGGAGCTTCCCTGGGGACAGGGGAGAGTGAAGGAGGGGGACAGAAGGGGAAGGGGTAGGGGCAGAGGGGACAAGAATTCAGTCGTCCCTGTGAAGGGCAGCACCAACCTTGGCAGGGTGTGGCTCAACACCATCAACCAGAAGGACCTGCAGGGCTCACGGGTGCTCAGAAACTCTGGGGTAGGAGTGCTGGCCCCTCTGCCCTCCCAGTCAGCCACCAACAAGCCACAGCAAACAGCTGAAGCAGAGGTCCCACTTTGGGATGGTCCCAGAGAACAAATACAAAGGCTTTGGGGGGTCTGATGCCTCCACAGGAGAGGGAGTAAGCAGAAGCCAGATCTGGGTGGGGCCAGCTCCCTCTGGACCTGAGCAACAAGAATCCTGCTAGACTGTGAGCTCCACGAGGATACAGATGTTTATCTGTTTTTCATTTCACTACTTTGTCCCCTGGAAAACTGGAACGGTTCTGTGCACATAGTAAGAAATCAATAAACAATGGCTGAATGAATAAATTAATCATTGAACAAATGAACGAGTGGATGGATGAATCCATGGATTCATGGATGGATGCATGGATGGATACATGGATGCATGGATGAACAAACCTAGAGGAATGAAGAACCCAGGATCCCAGCGACAGAGCAGAAACTAACCAGGTGGGCAGGCTGTACCCCTACCCCAGGGGGATCACTGCGGGCTGCTGCACAGATGCTCCAACCCATGCCCCTTCAATGCCAAGGGGAAGTAGGCCCAGCTGCTCACATCCTGCTGGCCTGGGCTCCCATGCTTCAGTCACGAGGCAGCTAGGACACTGGGATGGGGGCAGGACTGATAGCAGGCACGCTGCCTTCATGCTCATTGTGTGTGTCCTTGGCTTTCAGCCCGCTCCAAGAGCCTGGTGATGGGGGAGCAGAGCCGGAGCCCCGGGCGGATGCCATGCCCTCACAGGCTGGGCCCCGTGCTGAAGGCGGGCTGGCTGAAGAAGCAGAGGAGCATCATGAAGAACTGGCAGCAGCGCTGGTTTGTGCTGCGTGGGGATCAGCTTTTCTACTACAAGGACAAAGATGAGATCAAGCCCCAGGTGAGAAGTGCATGTGCGGTCTGCCGTGGGCATCACAGCAGGGCTCCACAAGAGGGAAGACCATGCCCAGGAGAAGGGAGGAAGGCACAGAGTCACTGACTCCATCACAGTGATGTTTTGCCAGGATTTCCAAAGTAATTTTCATTCTTATCCCCCATGTTCCTGGTATCACAGGCTGTTTTACTGGAACATGTCCACAACTTCTGCAATGAAAATGTTTCCTTAAAATGTTGATAGAGAACGTCCCTGCCCAACTTAAGAAAACAACTCTTCCATGTCTTTTTGGCCCCTTCATGCTTCCAAGAAAGATGTACATGCACACATTTCATTACTTCTATCTTGCAGGAAAATGGATCACCAGACACATCTAGCCTCAAACTGGAACCTGGCTCACTCTGAAGCCCTTGTGCCTATCCCACATAGGGTTTCTGTGTCTAGAACTGTGAGACCTACATTTTAAGCAGGTGCTTTAAATGTCTGCCTTTCTATCCAAATTGCACTAAGTTTACTCCCTCAGAGCAGCTAGTAGCCCCACCCACCACAGTGTAGCCTCGTCACACAACAGCCCATGCAAACATCGTAATAAGATACTCTGTGTGCTGCCATCCAAGACACTTGAGCCAGAAGCACTTGGGCAATCCAGTCCCTGTGATGGGTTTCAGAGAGAGAAAGGGTATCTCTTGGGCAGAAAATGCGAATGAACCTTAAAGGACTTGTCCCAAAAGCTGCTCCTAGTCACGGGTCCAAGTCAGAGTTGGCAGATCCCCTTGTTTGGGGTCACAGGTCACAGAATCTTGCTGGGAAGGGGCCTGGTTCACATCCCAGCCATCCCCACAGTGTGGGGGCAGAGAGGGGACTCTGGGATGGGCAAGGAGTGAAGGGGGAGCTGGGCATGAGAAAATGTCCCTTTCTCTCCTCTTTCAGTTCTTCTGAGCATGTCAAGGATGAAGTGTCAACCCTGTGAGCCTACCTTTGACACTTCTCAAACACTTGGATCCTCCTTTTAAACAAAATATGGGGGCGTGGGGGTGAAAGGGGAACAGGCCTCATCTTACTTAGAGCCTTCAGTGCAACAGGAACTGACTGCTCATGAATAACTTTCTGCCTTCATTCTGTTCATTCCAATAGCTACCTCTATGGAAAGTAATTCTGGTTCCCACTTGTGGTAGAGATATCAGTTTTCCTTTCTAAAATACTGTGTATTGACATTAAAACCAAAAAGTGTTTCACAGCAACGTGAATGCGCTTAATGGCACTTACCTATATACTTAAAGGTGGTTCAAATAGTAGACTTTGTGTTACACATACATTACCACAATAAAAATAAATTAATTAGAAGACTGCTTCAGGAAAACTTTTACACAAACAATAGCACAGATGAAACATGAGTATGACAAAAATCAAGAAGATGGATTCAGAAAACCCCTATGTTGTCCAGCCTTCTTGACTGTATGAGAAAGGAGAACTCTGAGCAGTTAAGTGAGCCGGATAGGAACTCTGGAATCAGCTAGATCTGAACGAGACCTAGTATGCCAGCTGTGCAGTGTGAACAAAAGTTTTCTGAAATGGAACATGGAGGAAAGAGACTTTATTCCAGTGAACAGTTTGCAAACTGGGGACACGCAGCTTCCCTGTAAAAGGTGAAGGTGTGTTCCAGAAAACATAAGGGAGGGTTTTATAGCAAACATGCCAGCCCAGGTTCCCAATCAGGTCTGTTTATGCAAATGAAGAATTCAGACTCATTTAGTTCTGAGGATTGATACAGCCGAGCACTGGAAGGTGAGTTCTGATTGGTTGGTTCAGGTGAACTCTGATTGGCTGGTTCAGGTGAGCTCTGAAAGTCCCAAAATTAAACAGGAGTCTGGTCTTTAGGGGAAGGCAGAGTACGTGTGTGATCCCTAGTCATCCAATGTCCACTTGGCCCTATTTTAAATTTAGGCCCAGTTAGCCCCTGGGGACTCATCTTGAAGGATTGGCTGTTTCAGGTTCACATTTGTTTACAATGGCTTGGAGGGGGTCCATTTTTTTTTTTTTTACTTTAGATTGTATCAATTGTAAAATGGAGACAATATTACCTCCATCACAGGGATGAGCTGGGGTTAAATTGTATAACATACACATAACTGGGTACAAATCCTAACACACTGGATACTCAAATCTGAGCCCACAAGCCCACCCAGCCCTGCCCTCACCTGGCCCCCAACTGCTCCCCAGGCTCACCCCTAGGCTGGGCACCATGCTTCTGGTTCCCCACAGTCATTTCCTTCTGGCCTCCCAGTTTTGTAGACCAGCCTTGGCCCTTCAACAGTGTCTTGGCTTTCCTGGCTGACCTGTTGGTGACCTGTCACTCTGATTACTGTGAACAGAGTTGCCAGAGTTGCCCCCAGCCTTTCAGAGCCCTGCCTGGAGCCTTACTGTCACCCTCCTCCTGGCCAGGCCCACAGCACTGTCTCCTGGGAGCAGGATTTGTGATGCTGGGAGAGCCTGGGTTCTCATGACCCTGAGGCCACCCAGGCCACACATGGACAGAGCCTCCTCTGCCACAGGCGTCCCCACGTATTCCTTATAGTGGGCCTTGAGGTGGCCCTGGGAGCCCTCACCCATCAACTAGCTCCATAAGGAACTTCTCTCTCCTGAAATTTCTGAGCCAGACACTCCTCTCCCTCCCCTGCCACGTTTTCCAGACCTCCGCATCCTCTGGTGGAAGCAACTAATAAAACGGAGGCATGGACATCCACAGTCAACAGCCTGCACACAATAGCAGCCCTCAAGCCCAATCCAAACTGGACCAGGGCATTTATTGTCAGGGAGCACGCTGGATCATGAGAGGGGTCAGTGTCTCCCAGCAGGTGCCAGCATTTGCCCTCAGAGCTCTTGTGACCTTTCTGGGTCTGGCTGGCACTCACTCCCAATGCCTCTTGGGACATTAAAACTTCTCCCCATTTCCCCCAACAAAGCCTGGCTTCTATGGCACCCCACTGCCCAGGTTCCCAATCTCAAGGCAAATGTCGGTCAATGTTGATTCATTCAGCTTATCAGTATGATCTCAAACTTGCACAGCTGCCGGCAAAATAGCCTCACAAATTTCTGTTTAATTGCATGAACTGCATGTAATAGACTAATTCTCAATATCTGGTTCCTGGAAAAATATGCTCTGCTCACTGTTCTCAGTGACAGGGGGCCCAGGCGGTCAGCACGCCCCTGTAGGACGGGCTGCACCAGCAGATGTAACTGTCGGGAAGAGGGATATCCAGCCACACTTGATGCTGCGCAGAGCTCACAACACAGGAGGAGAATCACTCCCAGCCCACATTCCTTGTTCTCTCTCCAAAGCCCTATCTCTTCCCCTCTCCCCATCTTGCTGGCAGGAGGGTCAGCAGAGGACAGAGAGCATACAGACAAGACAGTTCAAGACGGAGAAAGAGGAAGCAGTTTGTGCAAGCTCAGATGGAAAGATCAGGCAAAGGCATGTCACAGCAGAGCCTGAAAGTGCGCCCTTGTTCCTCCAGCTTTTCCCAGCACCTGTCCCTGAGGGTTTCCAGCAGACAGATCCCACAGTTTCACAAGTAAAGGCTTCCAGGTTTTTTAAACCTTAGTGATTTTAGCTTGTGCTTGGAATGTTGAGTCATGAAAACTCCTGCCACATTCTTTGTTGATCAGCCTGGTCTATTTCCACTGTTGGGAACTCACTTTAAGTCTAGTTATCTTGGTCCTTTATTTGTTGTGGGTTTCTTGGCTTTGTATAGAAATGGAACAGAATAGACATGGAAAGTATAACTTCCAAAACCTAAGACCAAAAAAAAAGTAAAAAATTAAATGTGATCAATTGAGCAAATGGGACAAAATGGGGGAAAGGAAAAAAAAAAGAGAGAGAAAGACAAGTAAAAAACAAATAAATAAGAGAGCAAAAGAAGGTACAAACATTTTGTTTCTCATAATAAACATGAATAGGTTAGATTCATCTATCCCTTAAAATAGAAAGTGTGAACTGGGTCTAATAAAGAGAGAGGAATAAACAAAAAGATTAAAAAGCAAAAGAATAAAAAAAAAGGTAAGAAAGTAAATGTGAGCAAAAAGAAAGCACATTTAGTGACATCAAATAAAGTAGAATTCAAGATGCTAAGAAAAAAGGGGAACAGAGAGATATAGTTCCCAATATAGATAACCTACTGAGAAAAGAGAGCAGCTGTGAACTTTACTGCTCCTAATGACACAGCTTTGAGGAAGACATAAACAAAGAACACTCATTGTTTTCCCTTAAAAAAAACAAACTTTTTCAAAAAAATGAAATCAGAGATCCATTCACCGTCAATAATGCTAAAGCAAAAAAGACAAGTTAATAACAAAATGACATTGAGGAGAGTGTGCAGGCATGAGAGAGCAAGGATCACACACACACAAACACACACACACACACACACACACACACACTGCGTAATACCTCTGCAGTTAATGAGAAAACCAAAACTCAAATTCAAACTTCCAGTTAAGGGTGACATTTAAAAGTCACATTTGGCTTCTCTGCATCACAAGACTTCAAGATACAGCACTAAAGGGATGTTTTTAAAGGCACGAGCACAACTAGATGGAAAGAACATGAGGGGAGACAGCGTTCTGGATGCAGGAAAACAGATGAGGGAGAGGCTGCTGATCTATTCAGCTGATCCAAGACAGCTAAATCCCAAGCCAGCACAAAGGAGAGCACGGAAGCTGTCTGGTTTGCAAAACAAAACTCCTCAAAGACTTGGGGCTTGGTAGGACTAGACATCTCTGGAAATGAGGGCAAAAAAGGAGCTTAGGGCAGGAGCACTGGGTGAAGGTTAACTTAGAAAAAAGCAGTTAGGGCCGGGCGCAGTGGCTCATGCCTCTAATTCCAGCACTTTGGGAGGCCAAGGCAGGCAGATCACTTGAGGTCAGGAGTTCGAGACCAGCCTGACCAATATGGTGAAACCCCGTTTCTACTAAAAACACAAAAATTAGCTGGGCATGCTGGCACATGCCTGTAATCATAGCTACTCAGGAGGCTGAGGCAGGAGAATTGCTTGAACCTGGGAGGTGGAGGTTGACACGAGATTGCGCCACTGCACTTCAGTCTGGGCAACAGAGCAAGACTCCGTCTCCAAAAAGAAATACCAAAAAAAAAGCAGTTATATCTCAGAGTTTCTGAACAATCCAGTGCCAGGAGGTGACTGCCTGCCCCCACTCAGCTGTAAGGCTGGAGTTGTATTCTCTGAGCATAAGAGGGAGTCCTTCAGACTGGGGACTCTGGCCCTGTTCTTGGTGGAGTATCTTAGAGAACAGGAAGGTTGGGTGAACACCAATGTGCAGACCAGTTGCTTAGCCCCCAGTCTCCATCCACATTTGGTTCCCAAGCTCCAGCAGTCAGTAGTAGCCCCCAGGAAGGAAACTGATGAATTTTCTCCAGTAACTTTCTCCAGAGGTTCTCCAGTAAAATGGCTGAGGTGGACCTCCCTGTGTATGCCCTCCCTGTCCTCAGACACCACACAGTCAGCTCCTAGAGAACCATTCCCAAGTGGGAGTGATAGGCCTAGTGCAGCAGACATTCGAGGAAAGACTCTCATTTGAGGAACCGAGACAAAAACAGGAAGAAAACAAAAAGCAAGTTGCAGGCAGCAGATAGTGTGCAGGGGGAGGAAAATTGTTATACAAAACTACTGTAATATCCTCAGAGAGAATCTGTAAATACGGAAGAGTCAGAGGTGGAACCCATCCCCAGAAGTCAGAAATAAGATATTATGAATAAAAAACTCCAAAGAAGGTCTGATGAAAACTTGACACTCCTAGGAAGAAGAGGACAATAAGGGAGACAACCCAACGTCCGAATAGAAGGAGTTTTAGAAAGAGAGAAGAGAGAAATGAAGGGAAAGGAGTCTTTAGAGAAATGCTTGAAATAAATTCCCCAGGATGGGAGTATAAACACTAAATACTAACTGAGATAACCAAAATTACCGTAGAGGTTTGGGAAGGCGTGTGGTCGGGTGGCGGTGGGTGCGGGGGTGATGTGGGTGGAGAAGGGGCAGAAAACAAAGTCTCGCCACACATGCTAGGAAATCCATAGACAATGACTAAAATGTAAAATCAAAAAAGAGTAACATAAGCATACTAATTAGAAATAAATATCTTTAAAAAATGATAAGAAACCTCATCTGAGAGCATAGAACATGGTGACAGATTCAGGCAATGGCAGAGGAAGAATTTGCTGCCTCGTGATAAGCCGTGTAGAACTCTTGATTCTTCAAACTATGTGCAAGTATAACTTTCACTGTAAAAAAAAAAAAGTGAAATAAGATGGAAATAATTTATTTTTGAGATTTTGAGAATATGAATAAGTCAAATCAGAGCCACGGGGCAGGGATGTAGGGCAGGGGAGTGAGCTGGTGACAGAGTCAGCTTGCATTTTTTTCTGTGTTATTGTAATTTCTCACGTTGAGATTATCTTCATGTAAGTCTGTATTTTAAAGTATTTTAAAAGTTTAAACAAGAAAGGAAAAAACTAAAACCAAAAAAAGAAAGAAATGCAGCAGGGTCACAGTCCTAGAGGGTTCTTTGGATGACCAGGAGAAGGGGGAGGCCAGGTGAAGGGCTTCCTCTTCTAGAAAGGGCCACTGAGCCCCACACTGGCCTCTGAAGAGGCCCTGGCATATTGGAGGATCTTGGAAGATGTGTTCAGAATGAACCTAGGGATGGGGTGGAAGGTTCATGGATGCTGTGTGTCTGGCAGCCCACACCCAGTGGGGAGCCCATAGTCTCTGAAGCGTACGGCATAGGATGCTCATCCTACAGGTGGGAACACAAAACGCAGATGTAGGACCAGAGGACACTTGTAGAGGGGCTTCACTGCCACACCCAGGATCTAGTTCCTCACTCCATGGGCTACGATAGGGGTTGGTGAAAGTTGTGGGTTGCTAAGACTTGGCCATCAGAGCCCCAAGAGGAGAGTCATCCTGCAGCAGCACAGATAGGGGCTGGCCAGGACCAGACTGGAAGCAGAAAGGCCACTTAGGTGGGGCTCGTGTTCTAATATCAGCTGAGGCCAAGAAAATCCTCATCATGCTGGAACAAGGGCTGGGGGCCTTGGAAGAAGCAGGGGAGGGAGCGTGGCAGGCGGAGTTTGGAATCCACACTTCCCCCGCCCACCCACCTGCCATGGTTGATGCAACATTATATTCTAGAAGAAGCAATTTAAAAATCACTTTGAGAGTAGGCTAGGTTTCTGTTGTATGCTGGGTTTTTTTTTTTTTTCCAGGAGAATAATTGAGGGAAGCTCAGCAATAAGGAGCCATAGGAGATTGATTTAAAGTTTGATGTAATTGAGTAAAAGCTTGGGACTAGGGGAGAGGAAGACAAGATGGATGGCAAAGCACATGCACTTCTAGGAGTGGAACATTAATATTGGACAGTCAGAAACCAGAAATCTTTAAGAAAGAGGAAACCTCAGGGGAAGAAAGAGAGGTCATCCTATCCCATAGCTTGAAGGTCACAGGAATATTTCAGCCTGCAGGAAATCTTCTCATTTCCTAGCCCATTGTTTAGCAAACTTGTACGTCAAAAACAAAAACAAAAAACAAAATGTTGCTTTCATGAACTCTGTGTTAGTCCATTCTCCCATTGCTATAAAGAAATACCTGGGACTGTATGATTTTTTTTTAAGAGGTTTAATTGGCTGATAGTTCTGCAGGCTGTACAGGAAGCATGATGCTGACCTCTACTCCGCTTCTGAGGAGGCCTCAGGAAACTTACAATCATGGCAGAAGGCGAACAGGGAGTCATGTAACATGGCCAGAGCAGGAGCAAAAGAGAGAGCAGGGAGGTGCCACACACACTTTTAAACCACCAGATCTCATGAGAACTCACTCTCTATTTTGAGGACAGCACTGAGAAGATGGTGCTAAACCACTAGAGAAACCGCTCCCATGATCCAATCACCTCCCGCCAGGCCCCACCTTCAACACTGGGGATTACAATTCAACATGAGATTTGGGTGGAGACACAGAGCCAAACTCCTTCCTGAGTCCTTGACCTGCAGTAGATGCCTGGGTTGTCTCCATTTCTCAAATGACAGAACTGAAGGGCTGACATCAGGCCAAGACTAATAGGTACTCGCTCTCAGATAGCGCCTGAAAGCTGACACAAGTTCAGTGAGACTGCTAGGACAACCCCCTGCTGTGCCATTAATGTCTGCCCAGAAAACCTCACACCTTTGGCAGGCTCTATCTTCCATGGCCCTCATCTCAGCACCACCTGGGGGTGTGATAAAGATGCCATCAGGTGTCAGAGCTCATCTTGTGCTCACAGCTCACAGGACTGCCCCTGTATCAGATGCCCTTCACTTCTAGACCTCATAACTTCCACCCAGCTCAAGTTGATTTAGCAAACCCTAACTGTGCATCCTTCTTAAGTTGTAAATTGTTACTCAACCAGCCAAGAGGATGTCATTACTATTATTATATTACTGCTTTGGTATTGCTCTTGTTATTTATAACACTTCCTCAATTTAATGTCTGTTCTCCATTCTAGATCATAAACCTCATTCAGGTAGGGTTTCAATCTGTCTTATTATTTCTCTTTTCCCATCACCTAGCAGTACTTGACACATAATTGGTACCCAGTAATATTGGATGCTTACATGAATAATTGAATGAATGAATGAATGAATGAATGAATGAATGAAGAAAAATAAATGAAATGAATGAGTGCATAGTGTGGCCCAAATTTGTATTAGATCCTCAATGGAAAAATACTTTATTGTTTTTGTAAAGTGCCTGAGGATTGGCAAAGAGCTTATTGACTGCCTTCCCTATTAGATTGTAAGCCCAAGGTCAAGTTTTTGTCTATCTTGTTTATTTCTGTGTCTCAGTATCCAGAACAATGCCTGACACATAGTAGAAGCTCAATAACCACTTGTTCAATAAACATTCACATAGCATCTCTACAAGGCCAGGCACAATCAATTTCCATTGTACTGGTGAAGAATGTAGGGCTCAAGAAGGTAGAATGAAAGCTTTTATACTATAATGGAAAAAACCATAATATGGCTGGGCGCGGTGGCTCACGCCTGTAATCCCAGCACTTTGGGAGGCCGAGGCGGGCGGATCACGAGGTCAGGAGATCGAGACCATCCAGGCTAACACGGTGAAACCCCGTCTCTACTAAAAAATACAAAAAAATTGGCCAGGCATGGTGGTGTGCTCCTGTAGTCCCAGCTACTTGGGAGGCTGAGGCAGGAGAATGGCGTGAACCCGGGAGGCGGAGCTTGCAGTGAGCCGAGACAGCCACTGCACTCCAGCCTGGGCTACAGAGCCAAACTCTGTCTCAAAAAAAAAAAAAAAAACAAAAACCATAATATTTGGAACCAGAATACCTGGCTTCAAGTCCCATTTATACCACCTACTAGCTATAGATTTGGGAAGATCATTGAAGCCCTTTTATTCCTACTTTTGGTGTGGTCCTTTGAGGCTGTGGTTTCACTAAGCATTGGACAAATGGAAGTTGCTGTGGTTGATAGTGTTGTCAATGCTGCCTAAACGCTCAGAGATAAGACTGTTATAATTCTTAGAATGGGTTCTGAAATGAAAGACCTTCAAGAAGCATGCAAAGGCATCTAATATGAAATATAAAAAGGAAGTTGCAGACCTAGAAAACAATGATTGCCTGAGCATGCAGGGCTCCCTGAGACCAGCCTCTCAGAGAGTTCTCACTCCCTTTCTTGATTAGGAGTCCAGACTAGTGGGTGGTAGGTCTGCCATGAATACCTGGTGTCTAAATTTTAGCATGTCATATTACAGGATCTTGCATGATAGAGAAAAATGGCAGATTTCTGGTGAGTAACCAGGATGGTTCTAGCTGGTAACTAGAAAAGATATTTCACTCTCTGAGCCTCAGTTTCCTCCTTGTAAGTTGAGAATAACCACACCTACCTTATAGGACTACGATAAGAGCTAGCTCAACCATTCAGGAAGTACCCTAGTGATGGCCTTCTCCCCTGGGTGGAACTTTACCCAGTGAAGGTTTAGCAAATCATTCAACACAATCAAACAGTGAAGTCTAGGGGCAGGCAACATGGCTCCAACCTCGTCTCTGCCTTACTTTATGAGTTTGATCAACAGTTTGAATCTAAATAAAAGCTAACTTTTATATATCTGATGAACCAGGCTTTGTTGTAAGTGTTTTGCATGTATTAACTTGCTTTAATTCTCACAGCAACCCCGCAAGACACATGGTAGGGAATCCCAAAGATTGTTACCACTCATTCCTGCCCCTTCTCCCAACAAGCAGAGTCTATTTCCCTTCCCCTTGAATCTGAGCTGTCTTTGTGACTATTTGACAAACAGAATAAGACAGAAGTGATGCTGTGCCATTTCCAGGTTTGGTCTCTGTTAACTTAAAAATCACACAATTTATGAATTTGGAAAGGAGATCTTATTTTTCATAAAGGGTTGCAACCTGCAGGCTGACCATCTGCAGGCGAGGAAGCATAGCCTCTGGTAGACCCCAAAAGGCAGGCACTTTGAGGGAATAGATGGTAAGGCAGGAATTTATGCTGAACAGATTAGCTAAGCAGGGTTACAGGAGGAGCTATGAATATTCACAAAGAGGGTCCTGATGCATGCCTACTGAACACCCATATTACATGTGACCCATATTCACTCTGGAGCAGAGATTTAACATTTAAATGCATTGCAGGTAGGCCTTATACAGCAATAGGTGAAGCAGGGACATGAAGGCACTCCGTGTGCAGCCTCCTGTTAACTGGTCAGAGCCAGCCCATGGTTGGTGGTCTTTTATCAGGAGAAAATTACTGACATCCATCTCTCATCCAATCAAAGCTACAGTTGCAACTTGTGGACCAGGGGTTGGGGATCAGTTAGTCAAGGTCTAATGGTGAACTACAATTGTTTTAGCACTTGTTTCTTGGGGCCAGTGCCTGTTGAACTGCTAGAGAAAAAGAAAAACCTGTGACACTTAGAACATGGTTTATTCTTTAAGTGCAGGGGTATGTGACTTAACTTTTGGTTGGAATGGCCTTGGGTCTTATTTATAACTTGGTATCTTATTGCCATGAATTCAGTCATATGATCACTACTGTAACATTACTGCTGGTCAGATATTGTGTCTAAACTGAAGAAGGATGTAGCAAGGCATGTTTGACCTCCTATCATGGCCAGGAACTCAGTTTTTAAGGCTTCTCTAGGTTCCCCTTGGCCAAGAGTGTATTTATTCGGTCAGATGGGGGCCTTAGGATTTAATTCTAGTTCTCATCCCTAAGAAGCCAAGCAAGTTTCTGCTTTGCTCTGAAAAGCTGCCACCATGCTGTAAGAATGCTTGACTGGACCACAGAATGATGAGGAAGCGTGGACAAGAAAAAAACACACGGCTTAG
This sequence comes from Mandrillus leucophaeus, assembly GCF_000951045.1. Lineage (NCBI taxonomy): Eukaryota > Metazoa > Chordata > Mammalia > Primates > Cercopithecidae > Mandrillus > Mandrillus leucophaeus. The sequence continues at coordinate 1,932,844 of NW_012104120.1, read as the reverse complement.
ATGAATGAGTGAGGCCTTCCTTCCTGGACTTTCTAACCCAGCTCAGCTGCCGAATGCAACTGTGTCAGTGACTCTGGACCATGCTATATGGAGCAGAAGAACCACCCACTGATCCCTTTCACGGTATCATGACAAATAATGGATCAATGTTTTGTAGGCAATAAGTTTTGGAGTTTTCTTACACAGCAGAAGATTATTGAAATAATTTAGGAATGAGTACTATCACCACTGTCCCAATAAGGAAACTGAGGCACAAAGAGGTTAGGCAATTTTCTTTTCTTTTTTTTTTTTTTGAGACAGAGTTTTGCTCTGTCGCCCAGGCTGGAGTGCAGTGGCTCCCTTGGCTCACTGCAAGCTCCGCCTCCCGGGTTCACACCGTTCTCCTGCCTCAGCCTCCTGAGAAGCTGGGACTACAGGCGCCAGCCAACACGCCCGACTAATTTTTTTTTTTTTGTATTTTTTGGTAGAGACGGGGTTTCACCGTGTTAGCCAGGATGATCTTGATCTCCTAACCTCATGATCCGCCCGCATCGGCCTCCCAAAGTGCTGGGATTACAGGCGTGAGCCACCACATCCAGCAGGTGGCTTTGATACATAGAAATTAGAACAAGGAAGGGGAAGCCCCACCGAACTTTTCCATGGTCAGACCAGGTCACTTCTGGAGAGGGATGGTCCCCTCAAGTCACTATATTTTCAAGAACAGGGCAGCAAGGCTGGAGAGGAGTCCAAACTCCTGTCCATATGAGGAATAACTGAATAAGTCATCTGGAGAAAAGAAATCTTGCCAAGGGGCAGTATATAAAGCTCTGAATCCTCATATGAACAAGACCAGAAGACAAATGGACAGACTCCCCTATTTGTCTTCTACACTCCATTCCACACTTCATTCTGGAGTGGTCTACTGGGTGGTAGCAGACTCCAGTCCCTGGTTCTGGACAAGTAGAGGCCAGACTATCACTAGGCTAAGTGGCTTGGAGAAGAGCTGACCCCTGGGTAGCAAGTTGGCCAGAGATGATCTCCAAGAGCCCTCTCAACTCCAAAATTCAAAGTTCATCCGAGACCTTCTAAGGCAAAGAGGAATGGAGGAACAAGAACTACATTCAGCCAAACCCTAGCAGTTTTCAGAAGTTCCACCCTAGGTGAGTCAAAAATGAGGCCCAAGAAGTAGGCATGCTCTGGGGGTCTGGCCCGAGCAGGGCAGTTTCCCAGAAGTCCCGCTGTGGGCGCCCCTGGCAGTCCTCAGTGGCCATTTTGTGCACAGCGTTTGGAACCCTGACTCCACTGTTGAGCCAGGTGAAGGTCTCTGGGGAGACACAGTTGGTGGTAAGAGAGCTGACAGATGCAGACCTTGATGCCAGGGGCCCTTGAAGATAGGGTCACTCATGGATCTCATTGCTCTTGGTGAATTTGCCCCTGATCTTCTGAGAAGCCCTGAAGAGTCTGACTTCACTCCCTCCTCCCTACTTCCTACCTCCTCTGTCCACAAAAGAACAAGCAACTAATTACCTCCCAAGCTGCTCCCGTAGATCTTGCCACAGCAAATTTCAGTCTATCTATCTGCTCTCAGAAAAAACAAACCTGGGCATAAAAGACAGGCTCTGATGCATCCCACAGCCCCTGTCTGCCCCAGGATAAGCCAGCGATTATTGAAAAGTGTCTTCCGCAGCACGTTAGAGAGCACCCTGAGTTAATTAGGAACTGAGCTTTCCACTCCCATTAGTGCTGCAGAAGAAAAATTAAACAACAAATATTTCCTTTTTTAAAATGTCCTGGGGGACAATTTGAAATGCTTCTTCTGTGAAGATTTACTCATTGGAGTCATAAAAAGAGAGAGGGGTATCATTTATTTAGGTTCAACAATGAGACTTTGTGGCTTCTTTAAAGGGATGCTATATTTTTGTAGCTATTTTAGAACCGTAATTCCCCACTATTAAACATATCAAAATGAAAATTCTATTCAAGTCATTTTAAATCAAATATAAATTTATTTACTAAATTGAAATTGGCAGTAGCAGCTGTGTCTTAAACAAATTTCAAACAATATTTAGTTAAAACCATTTTTTCTGCATGTCAAAGAAAAACACAAGATTTAAGTAATCATGCAAAAATACGTTCTAAGGTTTATTTTATACCATCCTGCAGGGTTCTGAGAGCAGGGCCCTGAAATGACAGCATCAGTAATATCTGGGGACTAATGTATGGATAGCGAAATTCTGCCACTGTTCTAGGAAAAGGAAATCAAGTTAGAAGAAGCCTGATGACACCTCAAGACCAAATAAATCACAAGTGACAGTGTCTTGGTTGCCCCCAAATTGTTTTGCGCCCAGAGCTATATTGCCTACAAGACGAATCTTCACCTTCTGAAAATGACTTTTGTGTTTCCTCCAGTGTTGCCGGTAGTAATGAGCTTCTCTCAGGGTCTGCTAATTTAAGTCAGCACAGATATTAGTTTACAGCACTTAAAGGTCTCCCACTTATAATAGAGCAATCCTTTGGCTTTCATTGCAACCCAGTTAATTTACAGTAATAGGTAGAAAACTGATAGTTAAATTATGAGTTTTATCAATTGCAAGGCAGAAAGATGAATCAAGTAACATTGAGGCAGCATGGGAAACATATTTTATTCATTGTTCAGAAGAGCATAACTTATGTTTCATTGTGTTTGGAGGATTCTAGCTCCTTAATGCACTGGTGGAATACTGAGTTCCAGCTGATCAGAATAATGGAGGTGGTTTGGAAGGGCTGCCGAGGACGATGAGTACATTTCACAAATGGACTGTGGCCTTTGCTAAAGACAGGAATGAGGTGTGCCTTCCTCAGCAAAATGCAGCCAGTGCCCCTTGGCAGTAGTTGGCTCAGATCAGCCTGGCACAGCCAGGGCAGGTCAATGCAAAAGTGTCTATACCATGTTACTCAGACTAACCTGTGCTCAACTAAGCAGCATGGCAGCCTCTCTCACAGAGACACCATATACCCCAGAGCATGGCACTAGTTTCAGGGTCTCCCAGAAATAAGACAGAATCAAACCATTTTCAGCCAAAGGAGGGCCCCACCCACTCCAAGGAGGGGCCCTGGCCCCAGCATCAACATGTCCCAAAGGACATATTGAGCAGAAAAAAACCTTCCAAGAGTGTGCTCTTAGGCTCGGGACGATACTGGGGACAGCACCAGTGCTCCCAGTCTGAGCAGCTGGGTCTGTTCATTGTGGACAGAGAAGGCCAGAAACACTGTGCAACCCTGGAAAACATGGCAGGGACCATGGCATGGAAGAGCAGGCCGGTGGTTCAGTGCAGCCAACCCAGGCAGTGCAGAGGCCCTGTGTCCCCATGGGCTCCTCCTGGTTGGGGTGGGGGCCAGGCAGCACCTACCAAGAGCTCCCAATTCTGGAGGAACAGGAGAGGCTGTTTCACAGCCAGCCGGCAGGCTCTAAAGAGCAGGGGGGAGGGTGAGCATCACAGTGGTGCAGCAGTCAATACCCATATCCACCTGAGTCCCAGATCAGAGAAAATACTAAAAAGTGGATGGTCACTCCCTTCTGGAGAGGCTGAGAGCACGTGCCCTCTGAGGGCTGGTTCTCTGTGAACACACCTGCCTCGACTGCAGTGTCTGATGCAGCCACCAAACGCCATGGGCAGCCAGAGGGATTCAGCTCATCTGAGTTTCCCCCTTAGCCCCTCCATATGGAACACCAGGTATTTCAGGGGGCAAAGAGGCCTACCTTATGGTCCAGCAAGCCAAGGAGGAAACAGGGTCATTTGCACACTCCCAGGATCTCATGCTGCCCAGGGCTTGGGGTCCACAACCCCTCTTGGACAGTGATCTAGATCAGTCTTTTCTGGGTTCCCTCCAATGCCCCAGTCCAAAAGGTCAGGCAGGAAGCAAGTATTACACGGCCATCACAGCTTGAGCCAGAACCTAGACGTGCCATGCTCAGTGCTTCTAACCATCAGAGTAAGACAGTTCCCATAGGCCCAAGGCCCCCAGAGTAAAAGTAGATGAGCCTGACCTCTCCTGTCTTTTTCCTTCCCAACATCCAATCCAAGGAGTAAGGAAATCATCATTGTTAGTTAAACTGATTTACCAGCATGGAAATATGTTTAATTAGTGCTATGATTTTATAACTTCTTTGTTCATGTGGCTAGGTGATCAGCTCAGGACAAAATTCTCTAACACTTATTTTCTCAAAATAACATCTAATTAGTAAAATGAACAATGTTAAATGTCCTCGAGATCCCAGCAGCTAAACACAATAAAAGTTTACCTCTTGCTGCAGTAATGTCCCTGGTGGGGCCAGATGTTGGCCTCGTCTGTCTCTGTGGTCACCAAGGTTGACTTAGCGGGAGAGGTAGGAGAGAGGACTGGAGGTCACTGGCAGTTTTTAAAGGACCAGGCCTGGAAGCAGATGCTGTCTCTCCTGCCCAATCCCACTGGCCAGAACCCCATCACATGCCCCCAACCTAAGCACAAAGGACACTCAGAGAGCAGCCTGTGGAGATGTGGTGACACTAACGGTCTGTCCCAAATGTGTTGTAAAATCACGTGCACCTTGGCCTCTCCTCCCTTCTCCCGGGGCAAGCTAAACACTAGAGGATTCAGGAGCTCCCTTGGGTAAGCATTCTGTTCACTGGTCACTTCCACATGAATCCTGCTGCATCCCTGTGGCACTACTCAGCACCCAGCCCCGGGCTGCCACTAAGGCCGGGACACTAGTACTAGTGACTCTTCCCAACGTGGCATGGCATCTCATTCCCACGAGCATGGTCTCAGGCATTAGAATGTTCACATGAATGACAGGACTGAGAGAGGCAGAGCCCAAGGCCACTGGGTGAGGACCAGTAGTGCAGCCTCAACCGCAGGGTCTTCTGCAGGGCTCAGGAATCCAGTGAGATGAGGCTACCTGAAGGGGTAGACCCCAGGAGTGACTCAGGGCAAGTCAGGGGCACGCTGTTTGGCACAGAGTCTAGCGCAAGGTCCTGGCTTACCGTGGAACTAGCCACAGAGCAACCAGGAATTTTCAAAGAGGACCCACTCACCTTGAAAAGGGCACTCCCTGGGGTTTGGAAGAGGCTGTGAACTTTGAGACCTGAAGGTTCTTGAGGACTCCACCAGGGTTTCCAGATTAGGCTGCAAGTCTATCCCAGGTCTCAGGCCCCAGGCCCTGGGCTCATTCATGGCTCCCAGCTGGACTTCCACAGGCTCAGGGCCTGAGCTGTGCAGCCCTGGGAGTGAGGGCTTTAGGGGCTGTGGCCAGTTGGAAAGGATCGGGAAGGTGCAGGGAGCCGGTGTTCTGACTTCAAAGCCCCTGTTCTCTGCAGAACATGGTGCTGACCTCAACACACTGTCCCTGTGGCACACCGCATGTGCTGAAGAGGACCACAGATAGCCTCAGGACACAGTGAAGAAGCAGGGCATTCCCAGGGCCGATCTGCTGACTGCAGACCTGTGGATCATAACAAGAGCATTTGGAGTTCACGCATTCACAGGTGGCAGCGTCACTGTGGAATCTGTTGGAAGAAGCTTCAAGACAAAGTCATCAGCAAGGAAAGAAGCTGGACAAGTGATGTATCTCAACTCCTTAGGGAGGGAACGTTCCTCCACCAAGCACTCATTTGTCTCCAATTTTTACTATCCTTTTTAAATCTGTATTCTGGACAGTCATGGGGCATGGCTACAGGCTTGTGTGATAAGGAAGCAGGGAGGATGCTTCCCTCCTTGGCACCGAACTTCATTCTGATCTGTATTATTTATGTACAACTCAGAGAGGTTCAGTTCCTTGGGTATCAGGTGGATAAAGGTTTTTAAGATTGATCTGAGGCCCCAGTCAGAGTTAGCAGAGATAAGGAACCCTGAGCGATTGCTTTCTAAAACATGCCTGCAGTTTTCCAAGATGCTGCCTGTGGAGGATTTTATCAGGAGACTCGGTAAGAAGCACTGCAGAAGTTGTTTCTTCAGGCAGTCTCCTAGACAAGGTGAAAAATGAAGGCTTCCCAGAGAGCCAGTGTTTGATCAGGTTGAAAATAGCTGAATTCAGACTGCAAAGACCTCAAACTATCGCAAACTCCAAAGGTAGGCCAATAGGAGGATTACAGACATCCGCGACCTGCAGGAGGTCCCCGTGGACTGTCATCACACATCAGGAAGCAGGGCCCTGCCTTCACCATGCTGGGACTCCTGAAGTCTGTTTCACACCTTATTTCATGGCACAAGCAATGGTACTATTAGGGGCGGGGAGGTTGTTTCTACAAACAGACCAAACAGATGATACAGTGACCAAAATGAGTTTTGAAGTCATAATTATGATAATAATTCATATTTATATAGGCCCTTAGTGCATATACAGCACTATCTCAGATGGCCCAGTGACAAATCTTGAACAAATATTTTCATTTTTACAGATAAAGAAACCAGGCCTCAGCCTGGTGGAACAGGCTGGAACACACCTGTCTGTGTTCTACCTAAGCCGCAATGTCATAGTAATTACAAACCCTATAATAATTCTAAGGTTTCTATCTATTCCCACTCCTATAAAATGTTCATGCACAGAGTCTACTCTTTGGCCCTATAATAATGCATGATCACAGCAACAGCATGTACTCTCACTGGGCACTAAACCTGGGGAAATCCTCAAAACACCTCCACATTGCAGAGGGGGAAATGGAGGTTCACCCAGGTTGTACAGGTGGTGGTGGAGGAGGACCTGTCTGACCCTGACCCTCAGTCATGAGCTCACACAAAACCTCTGCAGCACTGCCCTTTATTAGGGTGCTGCCATCCTGGGTACCTGCTACAGCCCAGCTCCATTCCACACCCTCTGCTCACTTGATCCCGCTTAATTCTCAGAGATCTGTGAGGGAGATGCCACTACACCATTTAACAGAGAGAGAAACTGAGGCTAAACTTGTCCTGAAGTTTACTATCACTAAGCAGTGGTGTCAGGATTGAAACTAAATCTGTCTGATGCTAAAACCTGCGAGGTTTCCATGACGGTCTTACAGGATCTCGGATTTATTATGTAATGGGTGCTTATCTTTTTACGATTTGGGTGAGTTCTGGGTGTGAGACATCTGACTAGAGACATTGTAGAAATCATTGTCGCTGTTGCTTTGTTAATCTCATTTATTCCTCTGGACCTAGCTGAGGCTTCCAGACCATCCGGTGTTCTGGCAGCTGTTCCCAAGACGGATCGTTCTTTGCAAAATGAGCTATGGCAGTCTCCTGATGTGGGCAGGGGCTCTCTGCAGGCAGGGATGTGTGCAGACCCTGATCAGAGGACCTGGAAAGTGCTTGCCACTTTATTTCAGTCTGAGGAAACCTGAGGGGACTGTCACCCTAAATCCTTGCGAAGAGAGAGAGAAAATCACTCTTTGTTTCCTGAAAATGATGGATGGGCATTCCGGGCAGCAGGAACACTGTGCGGGCTGGCCTGGCCCCGACACATTAGGTCGGAGAGTATGATGGTAGTCAGATGGCAGCAGCCCGTGAGTCAGGCATGGGCAGTGCTGCATGAATTAGCTGACCACCTTCCTTTTCAACTTTAACATTATTTAAATTTTATATTGATGCAAACATCACAGGGCAAAACATGAAAGCTCCTTCACCATTCCCACCACTCCCTCCCAGAGTGTAAGGTTACAGGACATTTTATTTTAAAGTTGTTTTAGACATGGTGAAATTGCTTTCAAAAAGTCTTTGTCGAATTATGTTTCATCAAAAGTGTATGAGAATGCCCATTTCTGCATGCTCTTCCCATTGCATGGTCATTAAGTACTGAGTGTCCTTTATAAATTGAGAATCTTATGACATATTTATTGACCATTTATATTTCTTCTATTAATTCCTTGTTAACACCCTTTACCCATTTTTCTATTGGGTTGTCTTTTATTTTAACAACATATTTTATTTATTTATATTGGATAACCCAATATGTCCAAAAATCAGCATTTCAACAAGTAATCAATATAAAATTATTAATGAAATAGTTTACATCTTTTATATCAAATCTTTGGAATTCACTTATAGCATATCAGATTTACATTCCAAGTTTTTATCAAATATATGTGATCTTTATTTAGATCTTGTCAAATTTACATTTGAGGTAGATTCATGTACCCAACTTGTTTCAGATATACTGTAGTATACTACAGTATAAGGTAGAATAATGGCTCTCAAAAAAATATGCCTGTCCCAATCTCTGGAACATGTGAATATGTTATGTTATATGACAAGCATTTATTTAAGGTTGCAGATAGAATTAAGGTTGCTAACCATCTGACCTTAAAGAAATTATCCTGGATTATCCAAGTGGATCTAATATAATCATAAGTGTTCTTTATAGTGAAAAGGGAGGCAGATGAAGAGGTCAGAGTCAGAGTGATTTGAGGATGTGAGGCTGCTGGCTTTGAAGATGGTAGAAGGGTGCAGGAAGCCTTTAAAAGCTGGAAAAGTGAGAAACAGATCCTCCCCTAGAGCTCCAGAAGGAACAGTTGTGCCAGCTATTGACTGTAGCCCAGTAAGGCCCATTGCAGACTTCTGACCTCCAGAACTGTAAGAAAATAAATTTTTGTCATTTTGAGCCACTACCTTTGTAGTAATCTGCTAGGAAACAAATACGTATTTCTAAAAGTTTTTTGATAACTGAATCAAATACCAATTTTTCTTAACAGCTTCATTGAGGTATAATTGACATACAGTGAACTGCACATATTTCATGGGCACAGTTTGGTAAGTCTTAATATAGATGCACATCTGTGACACTATCACCACAATCAAGGCAGCGAACATATCCATCACTGCCAAAAGCTTCCTTGTATCCTGTTATAATCCCTCCTCCCACTCCCTTTGCCTCTCCTGACCCCTGACCCCTGACCCCAGACTGGTCCACTTAGTTCTCATTTTCAACGGTTTTATAGAAATAGAATCACACAGTAAGTACTCTGGCTTGTTGTCTGTCTTCTTTCCCTTGGCATAATTATTTAGAGCAGCATCCATGTTGCAGCATGCATTAAGAGTTCATTCATTCGTATTGCTGAGTAGTATTGCACTGCATGCAGGTACCTCAACTTGCTTATCCATTTACCTGGTGATGGCCATTTGCGTTATAGCCAATTTTTGGATATTAGAAATAAAACTGCAATGATTTGCATACAAATCTCTGTATGGAAATATGCTTCCATTTCCCTTGGGTAAATATGTAGGAGGGGAATGGCTGGGTCATATCCCAGGTGTATATTTAACTCTTTTTTCTTTTTTTTTTTCTTTTTTTGAGATGGAGTCTCACTCTGTTACTCAGGCTGGAATGCAGTGGCTCAATCTTGGCTCACTGCAACCACCAACTCCTAGGTTCCAGAGATTCTCCTGCCTCAGCCTCCTGAGTAGCTGGGACTACAGGTGCATGCCAACATGCCCCACTAATTTTTGTATTTTTTAGTACAGACAGGGTTTCACCATATTGGTCAAGCTGGTCTCGAACTTCTGACCTCATGATCTGCCCACCTCGGCCTCCCAAAGTGCTGGGATTACAGGCGTGAGCCACTGCCCCCGGCCGTATGTTTAACTCTTTAAGAGTCTGCTGAACTATTTTCCAAAGTGATTGTCATTTAACATTACCACCAACAGTGTACAAGAATTCTCGGTCCTCTGCACCCACACCAACGCTTAGTCTGGTCAGTCTTTTTACTTTAATAGATACGTAGTGGTATCTGATTATGGGTTTAATTTGCATTTTCCTAACTACTAATGATGTTGAAGATCATCTCATGAGCTTATCTTCCAATCCTATATCTTCTATAGTAATTATCTGTTTAAATCTTTTGCCTATTTATTTAAATTGGATTGTTCTCTTATTATAGAATTTTGATGGTATTTTATATATTTTGTGTACAAGTCATTTATCAGATACATGATATTCAAATATTTCTCCCAGTGTGTACTTTGTCTTTTCACTCTCTTAATGTGTTTGAAAAGCAGTTTTTTTAATTTAAATGAATCATATTTACCAATTAGTTCTTTTTTGAGTCAAGCTTCTGATGTCATATCCAAGAACTCTTTGTCTCATCCAAAGTCATAAAGGTTTTCTCCTAGAAATATTATAGTGTCAGATTTTGCGTTTAGGTATATCATTCATTCAAGTATATTTTTATATATGGTGTGAGGTATGAATTGAGATTCATATTTTGCACACAAATGTGCAGTTGCTCCACTGTCATTTGTTGAAATACTATCCTTTCTCCAATGAATTGTATTTACACCTTCGTCAAAATCAATTATCCATATATGGAGATAGATAGATAGATAGATAGATAGATAGATAGATAGATAGATACACAGACAGATAAATAGATATGGAGGTATATATGAGTCTATTCTGACCTTACTATTCTGTTTTATTAATCAGTCTCTTTTAATGCTAATATCTCATTGTTTTGATTACTGCAGCTTTACAATGTCTTGAAATCAAGTAGTATTAGAACTCCAACTTGATTGATCTATTTCAAAATAAGCATACTTTCCTTTTCTCTTTTCCTTTTTTTTTTTTTGAGATGGAATCTCACTCTGTCACCCAGCCTGGAGAGCAGTGGCAAAAATGAGCATACTTTCCAATGCATTTTATGAGGTTAGCATTACCCCTATATAAACCTAGCCAAAGACATTACAAGACAAAGACACTATAGATCAATATTCTTTGTGAACACAGTTGAAAAAATTTTCAACCAAATTTTAGAATATTGAATCCAACAATACATAAAAAAGAAAATACATAATGACCAAGTGGGGTTTATCCCAAAAATCCAAGGTTGATTTAATGTTTGAAAACTATTAATGTAATTCATCATATTAATAAATGAAGAAAGAAAAAAAATCATCTGATGGATTCAGAAAAAGCACCTGACAAAATTCAATACTGATTCCTGATAAAAATTCTCAAAAAACCAGGGATAGAAGGGAGTTTCTTTAAACCTGTGAAAAGCCATCTATGGAAAACTGAAAGCTAATATCATACTTTATGGTAAAAGACTAAAAGCTGTTTCCCTATGATCAGGATAAAGATAATGATATTTATTCTCACCACTTCCATAAAACACTTTCATAGAGTCCTGCCTGGTATAATAAGGCAAGAAAAAGAAATGAAAGTTGTTCAGATTGGAAAGGAAGAAGTAAAACTGTATCTATACCCAACATAATTGTTTATGTCAAAAATCTGATGAAGCCTGCAAAAAGGTACTAGAACTAAAAAATGAGTTATTATTGTTGGGGAAAATGAAAGCTCTAAATAAATGAGGAGTTATACTGTGTTCATTGGTCAGAAGACTTATTATTGTTAGGATGTCAATTCTCCCCAAATTTATCTATGCAATCCCAATCACAATCCCAGTAGGCATTTTTCTATTAATAGAAATTGACCAACTGATTCTAAAATTCATATACAAATTTAAAGGGCCTAGAATAGTCAGACAATTTTGAAATAAAATAATTAAGTTGGAGTTCTAATACTACTAGATTTAAGGTCAGATGGTTAGCAACCTTAATTCTATCTGCAACCTTAATTAAATGCTTGTCATGTGATATAACATATTCACATGTTCCAGAGATTAGGACAAGCGTATCTTTTGGGGAGCCATTATTCTACCTACTACAGTATATCTGAAACAATTTTGGTACAAGAATCTACTTCAAATTTGATAAGATGGAAATATAGATCACATATATTTGATAAAACCTTGGAATGTAAATCTGATATGCTGTAAGTAGATTCCAAAGATTTACTATAAAAGATGTGAAATATTTCACTAACAATTTTATATTGATTACTTGTTGAAATGCTGATTTTTTTGACATATTGGGTTATCCAATACAGATAAATATGTTAAATAAAATATATTGTTAAAATAAAAGACAACCCAATAGCAAAGTGGGTAAGGGATGTTAACAAGGAATTAATAGAAGAAATACAAATGGTCAATAAATATATCATAAGATTCCATTTAAAAGGACAGTCAGTACTTAATGACTATGCAATGGGAAGAGCATACAGAAATGGGCATTCTCATACACTTTTGATGGAACATAATTTGCTAAAGACTTTTTGAAAGCAATTTTGCAATGTCTAAAACTTGCAAACACTGAGCCCTCCTAGATGCAGACAGAATGGCACATACTTTGTCCCTTAGCTACTTACACCAATGGGCTGCGTTTGTATGGAGCTAGAGATGCATTAAGTCAGCTGCAGCCTCTCAGGAGGAACTTAGATACATAGGCTGAGCAATGCCCTAAGAGAGCAAATTAACATGAGCTCGGACACATGGGGAAGGGGGAAAGGGCCCAACATTTGTGGAAATCTATCATGTGCCTGGAGTTTGCACACTGTTTCTGTAGCCAGGTGCCTGTCTGCAAACTGTGCAGTTCTAGGTGCAAACTGTGTGCCTGGTTCCTTCCCAGATACAAACAGTTAAGCCCTGACCTGGCACTATAGTAGGAAGGCCAGCTGGCAAAGTGCTGACACTCACTTTGTGCTCCTCAAAGAATTCCCAGGACCCTCATAGTTGAGGGCACTGTCTGTGGTGCTAGAAGCAGGTGCTGGTTCTTGTAACCTACATGCGTCTAAAGCACAGAATCTTGGCAAAAACCAGGCTCTCAAAGGCCACTGGGGCCAGATATCGAATCATTTAATCCTCACAACAGCCTCATGAAGCAGATACTATTATTGTCCTCATTTTCCAGGTGAGGAAACCAAGGTGCTGAGTGAGTTCATGAAAAAGGCATCATCCTCTGGCCACCTTCCCTTAGAGTCCCTAGACTAGTGGTTCTCAAAGTGTATTCCCCAGGGCTCGCAGCATCAGAAAAATGGTTAGAAATGCAAATGGTCCTACTTTCCCCAGACCTATAGGGTCAGAAACTCGAGAGTGGGGTCCAGCACTATTCTGATTGAACACTTACACTATTAGAAATTAAATCAGGCTGGGTGGTGTGACTCACGCCTGTAATCCCAACACTTTGGGAGGCCGAGGCAAGGAGATTGCCTGAGCCCAGAGTTCGAGACCAGCATGGGCAAGATAGGGAGAACCCGTTTCTACTGAAAATTAAAAAATAGCAAAAAGTAGCTGGGCATGGTGGCATACACCTATGGCCCCAATTAGAGGTTGAGGTAGGAGAATCACTGGAGCCCAGCAGGTCGAGGCTGCAGTGAGCCATGATCGCAACACTGCACTCCAGCCTGGGCTACAGAGCAATACCCAAAAAAGCAAAACAAAACAAACAAAACAACAACAACAAAAAATTAAATCACAAAAAACTACCAATAAATGAGTTATAGTAAACACAAAGGTTAGAAGGTACTCAAAATATATCATTTCCTAACTTAATATACTATGACTTCATGTACTATGTCTTAAGCTCTGGAGGTTACTGACATCCATTGCATCCATGTGGTGCAAACACTATGGTGCATCTCTTCTCAGCTCCACATGCAATGATGTCATAAAATGGGCCATGGAGGGGGAGGGTATTTATATCACTGAAGTTAGCAAACACTCCAAATCAGGGTACTTTATAGTTTTCAGAGACCCCATTATTAGACACCACCAAAACACCAGGCTCTCCGTGTTTTAACAAGCCCTGGGGTGACTCCAAAGCATGTTCAATGTTGAGATCTACCCTGAGTGTCTCAGCTAATGCTATATTCTGACTCCATTCACGTCTTTTCATCACAGTCTTAGCAAACGTCATACCAGGGCCTGGAGAGCAGACAGCCTCTGCTCCCCAGGCCCCCACCCCCCACCCAGTCCCGGAGCCACATTCTTGACCTGTGGGAGGCAGAGGAATCTGGGCAGCCGAGGGACAGTGCTAGGGCCCCTGCAGTGGTGGGGGGCACATTGAGATTCCCCTGAGAAGTGACCAGTGGATCCCACAGTCAGAGCCTGGCTCTCCACTGTGGCTTCTTGTAAACAAAGTCAGTTGCTGGCTGCCATGATAAAGGTAGGGAAGCAAAGGGTAAAGCCTGCGGCTCCAGCATTGGGCACACCTGAGCCAATGTCTCCAGCACACCCTTGTGGGCGGTGGGCACAGGGCTGGTTGCATCACCTTGCTGACCTCCGTCTGCTTGTCTGGGAAGACAGGAATGGTAGTACCTACCCCCTGGGGCCTCTACATTAAATCCAATAACTTAGGCAAAGAGCCAGGAATATAGTACAGTCTTCATAATCAGAAGCTATTACTGCATTTCCATTTAGCTGTAGTAGAAAGCAATGTCAATGTCAGTATTGTTACTCTCCTTGTATGGATGACAGATTTTAGGACACAGAAAAAAAACAGCAAAGTATCCAGAATGACACAGGGACTCTGTTACTGAAACAGCAAACGCCCGAGAAGCATCCCATTAGCTAGTGATGGATCTCACCCATGCCCTTTAACGAGCACATTTCTCCATCCTGGGGCTGAGATCCTAATTTATTTCCAGTAGCTCCAAGTTCTCTAGCAAGAAAGTAACCGTTAATTCAGTTACAAAGATTACCAGCTGGTTCTCTGGTTTATTGCTGTAATCCCTCTAAAGCAAGCATCTGCGGGTAAGGATGACGTTCTGCCTTTCCGCATTAACATTGCTTAAATGAGAAGAGGCATTTCCATGTGTCCTTGCGGCACAAGATTCTAGCAGCAGGTGGGAGGTTCCCATCACCCTGTGAAAGCCAGGATTTGCCTGGAAAATACTGGGGGGGTGTACTCTGTGAGTTCACATGGGGGTTGGGGCAGGAGGCGACCTGGATGCAGCAGGTGACTTTGCCCCTCACCTGGGTAAATGCAGACACAGGGATACGGTGACCCACTAGGTGTGGAGCCCTGACATACAATAATAGCAGGCATTTATTGAGCAAACACTGACACAGTGAGAACTGTGTACCAGGCACTGCTCTAAGAACTTCCAAGTACTAATTCATTTGATGCTCCAAACATCCCCACAAAGTACTTTATTATTCCTGTTTCACAGATAAGGAAACTGGGGCACAGACAGGTTGAACCAGGATGTTTCTGTAGCTGAGCCAGGATTTGAACCCAGGCAGTTGGTTGCAGCAATGGAATTCAAAATGGGTTTCCCATTGAGAGGACCAAAAATGTGTAGTCAAGCCATACCAAGTCTGAGTTGAGCAAAACCAAGCAGAATGAAATAAAGACCTCAGCAGAGCTCACAGTCACTGACACAGAAGGAGGATAAAGGAGGCCCTGCCTAACCTGGGGGTTGGGGAAGGGTCAGTCACAGCGGTTGTAACACCTCATTCTCTTGAGTAGGACTTACCACATGGGAATCTGGCATCTCAACCCTCCTGAGACGTGTGACTTAGTGTCCCATTGTGCAGACATGGAAACAGGTTCAGAGACATTGAGCGGGTTGCCTGAGATCACACAGCCTGGAAGTGCAAGGCTGGGACTCAAAGCCAGCCTCCGGATCCCCACAGCCCATGCTCTTTTTCTGCATCTTTCAGCCCAGCTGCCAGACCTCAGCACTAGAGAGCAGGTGGAGCCACCCTTTGTCATGCATACACATGCATCCCAGGCACCTGGCACTCTCTGTAGCAGGGTACCGTACGCATGGTAGCTGACTCCTACCTCATAGGTAAATAAATGAAATCTCACCTAGCCAAGAGGTGGCAGGACTGGATGCACACAGATCTGTTGATCCTTTCCCCCATGTTGCCTCAGTAGCCACAGTACCAGGCTTCTCCCTGACCCCTCTCCAGCCTAAAACCCTGCTGGCCCAGAAAGGCCACAGATGGCACACTGGATCAGGCACTCCCAGTGGTGGCAGCCTCCCTCCCTGCTCCAGAGTTCCCCCTGCCTGTGGGCACAGCTCCTCCAAGCATGTATGCAGACAACAGTGTCTACCTTAATCCACCTGGGACCCTGAGTAGGCCTCATCTCTGCCTGGGAGAGGAGGTGTGTGCCTCTCGCTGAGGCCCAGCCTTCCCAGCCAGGGCCTGGAAGGCCCCAGGTCCTAACCTCTCCTCTCTGGGGACCCTGACGACAGCAGTCCCCTCCCCATCATCTCATGCTCCCTGTGTTTGTGTTTGCCTCCTTTTTAGGGATTTATTTCTCTACAAGGGACACAGGTGACCGAACTTCCTCCTGGCCCCGAGGACCCAGGGAAGCACCTCTTTGAGATCAGTCCAGGTAGGCCTGAGCACCTTCCAGCTCTGCTGCCCTGGTGGGGGTGTCTCCATGCCCCTGGCCTGGGAAGGGCGGACCTTCATGACGCTCCTCCCACAGGAGCCACAGCACAGTCTCCAGGCATGACTCGGAAATGTGGGCCAAATCGACAGGATACTCACATGGGCAAGAAATTAGAAAGTCCCATCAATTATCTGGACAATGAGCTTTTGGGTAATGTGAAATGAGGATTTCTAAATTCACGATAAATACAAGGAAAGAAACCAGTCAATGGGAACATCTCAGGGTGAAAGTCCAAACACAATACCTGGAAATAAAGCCAGGGAAAAACACTAGCACAGATTGAGAATATTTAAGTATGGATGATTATAAATTTCAAGGCAGAGATTTGGGATGTGGCAGGAGGAAGGGGAATAATTTTCCTAAAGAACTGTTCTACTGTCACGTTAGCAGTTATAAAACAATATTTTAAACTTCCAAGTTGACAATGTCGTTGCTAACAAACTAAGTAAAAGTGCCTCGCAGAGAAGCCAACGTACATGGCAGGGCTGGCTCTGCTGTCAGCCAGTGTTTTCTTTAGCTTGGGCTCCCCCAGAAGCAGAGCCTGAGACAAGGATCTGGCATGAGGAAGGGAGTCAAAGAAGGGAGGAAAGCCAGCCAGGGCGTGCTAGTGAGTGGACTGCTGCTGCAGGCACCCTGGCTCAGTTCCCGCAGGGGCTTCTGGACACAGTGCAGAACAGGCCTCAGAGGGGTCTCATCCAAGAAGTGAGGCTGGGGCTCTACCCACCCACTCCGACCACCCAGTCCTTGAGAACTGCTTTCTGGGGAGTAACCGACATTTCCGGCCTACCCTCTCACATGGACCAAACTCTGCAGACAGAGACAGCCTCCAGGAACAGTTGCAGGTGCTTGAGGAAGCAGACCACTGCAGCGTGATGGGAACAGTGAGTGCTGAGGGATCTGAGTAAGGCACCAAGAGTGTCAGCTGAATTTAGACATCCTGAGAAGCGGTGGTTATGAACTGAGAGTGCTAGGGCCTCACTGGGGCCCTGTGAACTAGTAAGTCTATGACTGTTCGCAAAGCAGTAAAGCCAGTCCAGCCATCCTGAGAAATGATCTACTGGCTGTCCACTGAGGTAGCACCCCAGGCTCAGGGCACGAGCAGAGGCTCTTTGGGAACAGGTATGAGCAGATCCTGCCTGGGACAGGGGCATGTCTGCCTTTGTCCTATCCGTACTAGAGTTCCCAGGGGCACAGGCTGAAGTTGAAGTGCAGAAACACCCTTTCCAACTGTATGCCCCTGTGCAAAATTCAAGTACCTGTGGTTTCACTTAGGTATTCCTTTTCATCTAATGCAAAAATCTTTGAAGTAAAACTGCACATCAGAAGGTGGTAACAAAGGGATCCCGGGGTATGGAGTAGAAAGCAGAGGTTGACTGTGGAACCAGGAGAAAAGATCTCAGCTGTTAAGATAGAGAAGAAATGCAAGTAGTGAGGTAGGCAGGGCCCTGCCATCTAGGGGAGGGGTGCGGCCCCTGGCCCCAGGGAGAGGGGTAATGAGTCAAGGCCAGAACTAGAAGGTAGAGGTCAACACACTCCAGTTATCAATTCAGAAAGGCACTGAGTGTGTGCCCCATAGACCAGATAAGGGACATCACCTGTGTGCAAGTTCATTATCTGGGTCAGAGCTATATACAAGAATTTATTTGACTCTTGCCAGTGGTGTTGGGGGTATAGGGGGGCGGTAGGAGAAGACCCTTTACCATATAAGGTAACATAGTCACAAGGTTCCAGAAATTAGAAGATGGACATCTTTGAGGATGATTATTCCGCCTCCCACAATACTCCCAACATCCCTCTAAGATAGGGAATGTCGTCACACCTATTGCACAAAAAGAGACCATGGGGATTAGAAAGAATCCCCAGCGAGACACACAGCTAGTGGCGGAGTTGGGGCTTGAGCCCAGACATTCTGGCTTTTAGCTACACACTTCCCTTGCCCTCTAACACAGGCACCTGGCCATCTGAGGACCCCTACAGATTCTAGCATTTTCCCTACCTGGGCTGGGGACGTCTAAGGACTTTGTTACAGGAAGGAAAGTTCCTGAACTCCTTTGTCTCAAGCACAGCAACAGTAGCCTGCCTGCTCATCAGGTTCCTACAGATCCCCAGAGCTGCCCATCTCTGCCCTCCAGCCTTCATGCAGCTGCTGAGCAGCTCAGGGAGAGCAGGATGGGTGGTGGGCGGTGAGTGGTCTAGTCAGCCTTTGCGGAGTGCGATGCAGCTATCTGCAGAGCACAGCACAATGCCAGTGCTGCCGGAGGCCCAAGAGTGGTCCCCTCTGCTCCCCTCCCACTGGGGGCTCCAGACTTGGGGTACTTCCTATCAACCTGCTCAGATGGGACCTGGGAGGCTGCACTCGAAGCTCATGCTTGGTTCTGGCTGCAGCTGGCAAAGCTCCCCGTCCTTCGTAGCCCATGAAGGTGTCAGGCCAGAGGGGTAAGGTGAATCTTGCGAGGCCAAACAGCTGGGAGGTAGGGGAGCCTGGACCCTCCCAGGTCAGCCTGACCCCAGAAGGGTGGGCTTCCTGTTACAGCAGTTTCTGACTGAGGCTTCAGCTGTATGCCATATTGGAGCTAAAAATGAATAAGAAGATTGGATGAACCCACCTTAAATCACAGCAACATGCAGTCACAGGAAGGCCAAGAAACCCGTTCACGTCCAACTCAGCAAACCTGTAGTGTGACCTCAGCTTTGAGCCAGCCTTGCGGGGCACTGAGATGAGCAGGGGTCAATTTCTGCCCTTAAGGAGTCTGGGGACATTTTCTTCCTGAGCTCAAGGCACAATAAGTACTTATCCTCACGATGCCGAGCACAGTTACCTGGGGGCAGGAGCAGGAAGTATCACCAAGTGGGCCATGCCAGTGTGCACCAAGCACAGCCCCTGGGGGAAATGTGCAAAGACCAAGAGGAAATTCAGGCTGGGTGGGTGAGGGGCAGCGAGTGCAGCTGGGGGGACAAGGGCTTCTCCTACAGTTCAGAGGTTGCCGGGTGGCAGGCTCTGAGAGCAGTGAACTAACAGGCTCAGGAAGGAGCCTAACAGCCCAGCCTGGGGTCTGGGCCTAGGCCGGGAAATCAGGGCAGGATATGAGGAAGGAGGACAAACCCAGGGTCACTTCCAGGCTATGCGTGTGCTTGCCTGTGGCACCAGTCACACCACAATGGTCCCTCACTCTCCAGCCAGCACTCCCAAGAGGAGGGAAAACTTGGCAACTCTTGGAAATGTGGCAGAATTCCAAGGATGGTCATGCGTAGAATCAGCTATGTAAATTTTCAGCCATAGTTCTATTTGTGCTCTTCAACGGTATAAAAAATGACAATATTTTCAAAGTAGAATTAAAGTGAGGAAACATTATACTGTGAGTGCCATCTAGTGGAGAGATCTGCCAGTTCTGGGCCAGAAAGTGCAGGCCCTGTTGCCCACCCCCAGCCTTTCAGCCAGCACAGCTAGATAGGAGTGGAGCTTGAGACTAGGCCATCTGGCTTCCAAAGCCACACACTAAAATTGCCCTCCAACACAGGCATCTGGCCATCTGGGGCTTCCTACAGCTTCTAGCATTTTTCCCCTCTGAGCTGGGAGGTCTTGGACTTTGATACAGCATACACCTCTGGTTCCAAAAGCATCTGAGAACCTGCACATCCAGCCGCTGAGCAAGACACAGAGAAAACACAGTCATAAGGGGGCTTTCGTGCCAGTGGGACTTCCGTTGTCTTGTGGCTGTGGCCTGCCACTGCTTCCCCGACATGGTCAGTATATAAAGCGTACTGAGAGGTGGGAGCAATTGCTTTGGGCAGAGGTGAGGGTCTCCTCCCTGAAGCTGTGGGAACATGCAGGAAAACCACTTGTAAAGTTTAAGGGAGGCTGAGAGAAAGGGTGACTGGCATTTGTGTCTTGCTTGGACAGTTGCTTACACACAAGATTTGCTTTTCATGGTTACCAGGCAAGGAAAATCTAGTTGAGGACTGATGGCAAATGGGGTTCTGCCAAGCAGAGAGTGGGGCCAGCCACACCTCCTGCCATAAGCTCCAGTTCTCAAGAGGAGCAGAATGTGAAGCCTCTGTGGGCCCACAGGCCTGGGCACTGATGGAGAAAAGAGGGTGACATGGGCCATCAGACTTTCTGGAATTCTCTTAGTGCAGGGCAGACAGGCAAGATGCCACCTGCAGGAAGTGAGCTGAGATTTGAGGTCAGAACTCACAACAGATCACCAGTGGCCAGAGGAGCTGGTTGGGAGGGTGCCCCTGCGCCAGTTCACAACACCATTCACCAGGCAGGGAACTGCAACCTTGCCTGGCAAGCAAAGAAATGTCTGCATTTCCCCTCTGCCTCCTTCCCACCCCAGTGCCCAGGGTGCAGTTCAGGGAAGAGTCTAGGAGAAGCAACCCCCATCTACGCCAGCACACCCCAATCCCCGAGGGCCACAGTGCTGGGGCAGCAGCACGGAAGAACTTTGATCCAGATGTGAGGGAACAGAATTAAGGATTGGAGACATCCTTAATGAGACTGTTAGAATAACTAAGAGTGGCACACACTCTGGACCCTGGGAAAATCACCAAGCCAGCAGCTACTCAAAGGGAAGGTGGGAAGTGATACGCATAGTTATTGGGGAAATAACTTTCATGTTTATTCTCCAGTGAGCTTAGCTTTTTGTATTAGGGTAAGTGAACTGCTGGAATAACCCCCAAATCTCAGGATCTTGACACAAGAATGTATTTGTCTTTCATATAAAGTCAAAAAAGAACACTTGTGATTGGCAGGCAGTTGGTCTCCCAGAATCTTCCTGTTTCTTGGTTTCACCATCTGAAACCTGTGACTTGCAAAAGCATCCTAGTTGTTTCCATGCTAGGAGGCCATCATGCCTGGGAGGCCAATGGGCTGGAAGTGGCCCCATCATCCCATCACAGCCCATTGGCCAGAATGCAGTCAGATGGCTACACCTAGGAGCAAGAGAGTTGGGGAAATGGAGTCCAGCTCTTTCCAGGAGGAAGGCAAGCCTGGTTTGGTGAACAGTCAGTAGTCCTGCCATTCTGCATAATTATCTGTTACCTTGGAGTAAGAAAGACACCTCCCTCCCCTCACAGAATTAACAAGGTCAGGGAGACAGGCAGGAAGGCAGACATTGACTCACAGGATGAGAAGGGCTAAGAGAAGGGTAAAAAGGCAGTTGTGTGAGCCCAGAGGAGGGGACGCTAATGCACGCAGGGAGTACATGGGACTTCCAGGATAAAGTGACAACCACCCTGTTCTTTGAGGGTTAAGTGAGGGTCAGCCAGGTGAAGAATCAGGGAGAGCAGCTTGGCAGAAGCAGCAATGGGCAAGCACAGTGGGCACAGGGGCTGTGTGTCTCCTTCACACCTTAGTTTCAAGGTGCTCAGCATATAGGTAACTGAATTTAATGTAAGGATTGGAAGCAACAGGAGGTTAAGCTTTCTGCCAGAATGAAAAATTGTCCTCTGTGGCAGGAGAATGGCATCAGGCAGTGGTTCTCAAGCTTTAGTGAGCCTCCGCCTCATCTGGAGGGCTTGCAAAAAACATTGCTGAGGGGGCTCAGGGTCCAAGGTGGAGAGGCCGCCCCTGGTGTAGAGACAGTGGAGTACTTAGAGTCCTGGAAGGGTGAATGAGATGGGCCTCACAGGGGAAGTGAGAGGAGGTTTGAGTTAACTGGGGGCAGGAAAAGCTATAACCACGTTTTATTTCTAATAATTATTATTCCAGGAGGAGGAGGACCATAAAATACATAAGATGCTGGTTTGTGCTTTGATCTCCTGGCCCTTTTTTCTCCCTAGGCCACTTGCCTCGGGGGAAGGTGAGGTCCCTGGAGCAGAAAGGAGAAATCCCCTGCTCTCCCACCCCAGATAATTGATGTGGACGGAGTCAGAAGGGAAGTATTCCCCTAGACTGGTCACCCTGCCCCCAGCAATGCCCCAGGAAGGTGACAGGCATGGTGCCACTAGGAAAACTGGCTCCAGGCGCCAGGGTCCCACCTCAGACAGACACACCATGGTCAAGAAAGGCAGGGGAGCTACCTAGCTTCCAGCCCCAAGTGACTGCAGGTAAAGACATCAGGTGACCAGGAGGGACCGAGAACAGTCCATCCTCCTTTTCCAGACCCCATGTAAACCTGACCACAGCAAAGAGGCCCCCTTCCCTCCATCTCAATAGTAGCTGGGACTAAACTCCCTTCCAGCCTGGGAGCATAGGGCTTGGAGAGAGAATTAACATGATTCTTTCTAATAAATATCATATTTGTTGAGTGCCTGACGTTGTAGACCAAGGTGTGTGTGAGTGCTAGTGGGCTAAACATTCACTGAGTTCCTTCTAAGGAATGAGGCTGAGCACACCACGTTTATCCTCACCACACTCCTGGGACTAACATCTACTAACCCATCTAACAGGCAATGCCCCTGGGACTCTGACAAGCTAAGTAACTTGCTGGGATCTGAGGGCCGGTGAACGGTGGAACTGCAGCTTGAGCCAGCTCT
Source organism: Mandrillus leucophaeus (assembly GCF_000951045.1). NCBI lineage: Eukaryota > Metazoa > Chordata > Mammalia > Primates > Cercopithecidae > Mandrillus > Mandrillus leucophaeus. The sequence continues at coordinate 1,910,149 of NW_012104120.1, read as the reverse complement.
AACCCCAGAGCCCTGCTCTTCCTCAGCATGCTGAGGCTGGCTCCCCCGGGGCAGACATGAAAGAGCCAGGCCCCACAAAGGGACTGAGACTCGAGGACCCCCAGGTCCTGCCCACCTGGTACTTCTCTCTTGCCAGGGCAGCTGCCTGGCAAACCCTGCCCCTCCTAGCCCTTTGAAAGCTGTCTACCCCTTGCAGACTTGATCCTGGGGGCCTCTCAGACCTGGGCTTTTTGCTGATGTTGGCATCCAGCCCCAGGCTTTAAATCCACAAGGAAGGGGTGGGGAGTGGAGATACCTGCTTTGGCACTCTGGGCAAAAAGATTTGCTAAGATCCCAGAGAAGACCTGTCCCCAAAAGACGGCCGTGTTTGGTGAGACGAATTAGGTCATCTGTTAAGCTTTGTAACTCGTTGCTAAAATCCATCTTCTGGAATTAGCACAATGCTATTGAAGGGAACCAAGTGGGTTGGTGCTATCAAAAGGAACCAAGTGGGTTGGCTGCAGGCTTGAGACCAGAGCCATAAGTCCTTCTAGTGAGTAACTGTAAATGGGGTGGGGCCGGGGGAGTGGAGATTAAGAGTCCTGGAGGGAGCGGTTTGCAGAAGCCAGCTCTGGCTAACTCTAGCAAAGGGGAAATTCACCAGAAATCAGGGATGGGATGGGAGTGAGACTTGTGGACGGGACAAGTGACTGGTCTATCACGGGGTCAGGAGCTGGGGCTGGCAGGTAGGTGGTGCTCTGTGCTGGGAAGGTTGAATCTCGTCTGGCTCTGCAATCCTGGCATGGCTCACTTGCTGAAAGCCCCAAGTCTTGGGTTTTCAGCTCCAAGCAGTCTTCAGAGACCACAGTATCTGTGCTTAGGCTACATGACCACCCCTGACTACACTGGGATGGTGAGGGCCTGTCCACTCTGGCATCTGGACCAGCCCTCCCAAGGCTTCACCTAGTGGGGGCAAGGAGACTCCGAAGGAACTTGGGTGCCTTCCAGAGGGGAGAGTAGATGACAAACAGCCAGGCTCTGTCAAATGTTCACTGCTCCAGATGGTCCATGAGTATATTTCTGCAGGACTGAGTGAAATATCATTGGCCTTGCTCTTTCCAAGTGCCAGACAAGGGGCCAGGACGGGGTGCCTTTTCAACAACATTGCACTGAACCGATGGCCCCCCACACTCAGGAGCAATTCCTACTTGTGGGGAAGGACCTAAGTGTGCAGTGCTGAGGATTAGCCTGAAGAAGATGTGAATGGCCACCCTGGATCTGAGGAAAAGGAGGAGGAGGAGACTGCTCTGTTTCCTGGTGCAGAAGGATGTGAAGGGTACCACAGCTGCTCTGAGGCCTGGGTCTAGTCCCCATCCTGGAGCACCTGTCTGCTTTGGGCTGGGAGCCCCATATTTCTCAAGATCAGGGTCAGGAGACTCAGGCACCAGCTGCACCATTCAGAGGCCTGGCAAACTCCCTGCCCTCCCACAGAGGTCCACACTCCTTCCCTCCCACTGGGCTCCTTGGGACCTCCCTCCAACTCCCCAAACACAGGATGGGCATCCTGCAGGCAATAGGAGGCCTGGACAGGGATGGCTTTGAGGTCTTGGGTTTTTAGCTCCAACCAGTCTTCAGAGACCAGGGTAGTAGCAAAGCTAGCATTGTGTCCTATGGGAATCAGAGTCATGGGGTTGATTGTCCCCAGACGCACCACACACGGATGCAGATGTTGCCTGGGCAAGCTGGTGTCTGCATGTAGAAAGGAAGCTTCCGAGGAAGAGCTGGGGAGGCGAGTCCGGGAGCCATCTTCCTGTTCGTGCCCATTTTCCATGCACTCTCAACAGACACCAAGGACCTCACAGTGTCTAGTCAGTGCTGTTCCAGACCACCCATCTCTCCAAGCCAGAGTCAGGGAGAGCTGGATGGAAGCATAGCCATGCCACTCAGGGACTGAGTAGGTTTTGACAAGTCACAGAGGGCTCTGTGCCTCAGTGGGGTGGGAATATTGCAAGCACCTTGGGTTGTGGTGAGGATTCAGTGAGAACCCAGATCCTGGCTCATAGTAAGTATCTGGTCTAGATAAGCTCCCCTCTCCCTGCATGCTCTCTAATCATTAATCGTTATGATTAATAACAGCAACCCAATCTCATCACAATGCCGTGTGATGAGTGCTCTGATAGAGGTGTCCCTGACTGAGAGCCCAGAGCAGCCGGTAGGACTTGTTTTCCCCAGAGAGTGGTTGGGGATAGTTTCACTCAAGCTGAGACTTGACACAAAAGCAAACATTATCCAGATGGGCAGAGAGGAGAGGGGCCTTCCCAGAGTCAGGGCTGGAGTATGCAAGACACAGAGGCTGGAAAGCTCTTCAGTACAGGAGGCTCAGGGAGCAGATGATGCGGGTAGAAAGTTGAACAGGACCAGGTCACGAAGGGCCTTGGATGCTGGACAAAGAGGCTTGAACTTTAGTCACTGACCATGTTCAACTGACAGGGGGGATGGCTAAAACCCAAACTGGGCCTTTTCAGAGATATTTGCAAGGTACCTGAAGCAAATTTGCACCAAAGCAGCAGCTGCATTGCTACACTTTCATCTTCAGCTTCATGATTTCCCTTGGCCAACAGCACAGTAAGTAACCTCCGAGTTCAAAGTATTCAGCAAACAATGGAAAGGTAGAGCAGCCAGAAATGTACACATGATTTTCATGACAGATATGGTAATGCCATGTTAGCTAGGGGAACCTCCTTCTCTACTGCCCGGATGGACCTATGTTGCAACACAAATTGTAATAGGATGGAATCTGTGCCCTGTTGCCAGGGTCACCCCTAACGGAATGGAGACATCAGTAATCATCCCAGTTGGTGTCATACTGAGTTGTTTATAACCCAAATCATAATTGATGTCACGTAAAAGCTCCATGTACCCGTTAAAATATGGCATTATAAAGAAGTAAAGTATATTTGAATCCTTAAAAATAAAACCAAAACTATGTGTTAGAAAGATCACTCAGGGTAGAGTGACTGAGGGGCTTACAAAGGATTGTAATGTCTGATGCTCATCTCCACCAATGTCTATTCTATGCCCACCCCCACTCTGGCAGTGTTGACAGAAAAGACCACACTGCCAAAGGAGTAACAGAGACCCCTGTGGGAGGCAGTGCAGAAGCCAGGCTGCTTAAAGCAGAGCCCTGAGTGCATTTACAAGTGAATGTGCCAAGTTCTCCAGGATCAAGCCAGGGAGTCCTGATCACTAACAACATCTCTGCCTCGGGGCCTGTTTAAGTGGCTTCCAGACTCAGCTCAGACCCTAGCTCTCAAGGGCAACCAGATTAGGTTTCTTCTCTTCTCTGAATCTCAGTTTCCCCGGGTGTAAGATGAGAGGGCTGGCCCAGTGACCTCTGAGGTGTCTGCTTGACCTAGTAGAATGGCATCAGCGGGCATTCTATAGCAAAGTTTGCCCAGAGGGAGCCAGTTCCTGCCTTTCTTATGGCTACACAAGGTCATTGAAGTCGCCCTCAGGCATGGAGCTTGTAGCTGCCTGGCCTTATCCAGCCTGCCCTTGGAGCAGATAGGAGACTGTTGCCTGCTGTTCTGAAGGAAAGCCTGACCTTGAAGGGGAGCCAGTGTGCACAGATTACTCCGCAGAGGAGACTGATACCGTGCGTCTGACATGCCCAGAGCATCCCTGATCACATTAGCCGCCGCCTGAGTGGGGAGGATGCTGATACCGGCCTGTCTCAGCACCTGGTACCAGCCAGCCTGAGTCTTGGCCTGACCTCGCACAGCCCCTGCTGAGGTTGTCTGCAGAGCGCCAGATGATGGGTAATGACAGAGATGAAATTAGATGAGAAGTTTGTGAGTGATCCCCACCCCTGAGGTGGGAGTGGCTCTTACACTTCCTGGCCTTGCAGTGGGATTTTCCTGTCTTAGCCTCACTTCTCTCAACTTAGCACAGGACCAGGTGTGGGAAACTCCTGCAGGCTCCCTGGAAAGAGGCCCGTTGAGCAGGATCATTTCTTTGGCCAAAATCGTGTCCTAGAGCAGCGCTCTTCTATAGAAATGTAATGCAAGCCATGTTTGTGGTTGTAAATTTTCTAGTGAGTACACATGTAAAAACATCTACATAAATATATACACCTACTACATACTCACAAAGACTAAAAATTTAAATTTTTTTAAAACTAAAAGGAAAGAAAACTAGTGAAATTATTCTTAATAATGTATTTTATTTAAACTACTGGCTCCAAATACTATCATTTCAATATGTAATCAAAATAAACATTAGTGAAATATTCCACATTCTTTTTTGCTTCCAAGTCTAAATTGGTATTTACACTTAAAGCACATTTCCATGCAGACACTAAATTTTCACTGAAAGTACTTGATCTATATTTATTTATTTTAATTTTTTAAATGGACACATAATAATTGCACATATTCATGGGGTACATAGTGATGTTTTGATAGATATATTGTACAGTGATCAGATTAGGGTGATTAGCATATCACCATCTCAAGCATTTACCATTTCTTTGTGTTGGGAGCATTCACTGTCCTCCTTCTAGCTATTTGAAATGATGTAATATATTAATTAACTATAGCCATCTTTCATAGTCATTTAGATTTCATAAAATGTATGATTGAAAAGTAGTAGAGTCACATACCCAAGTTATTCCAAACATACTTAAAGGTTTTTCAGCAATGGAACTGAATGTCAGTTTTTAAACTAATGTAAATTAAATTAAATTGACAATTCCGTTGCTAAGGCACACCTGCTTCATTCAAGTGCTCAGGACCCACATGTGTGGTGGCAGCATATTGGACAGCACGGGCCTAGAGGAGAATACCAGCATAGAACAGGCGCTCTACAGGCAAAAATGAAAGAAGAGAAGGGAGAAAGAGAAAGAAGGAAGGATGAACAAAGAAAGAACAGCAGGGATGGGGAGGGTGTGGGAGCCTCGGTCTTGGAGTAAGACAGAGCCAGATTCACATTTGAGCTCTGCCACTCACTCATTAAAAGAACCTGGACCAATAACTTAAATCCCATGAGCTTCATTTTCATCATCTGATCATAGAAGGGAAACTGCCTACTTGGCAAGACGGCTGTGACCATCATGTGAAGTACAATACGCAGAAGTGCAGACGGTTTCTCCCCTGGCGCCACACAGTCCTTTCTCTTTCTTTTTTTTTTTTAGACAGAGTCTCGGTCTGTTGCCCAGGCTGGAGTGCAGTGAGATCTTGGCTCACTGCAACCTCCACCTCCCTGGTTCAAGCAATTCCCCTGCCTAAGCCTCCCAAGTAGCTGGGATTACAGGTGCACACCACCACATCTGGCTAATTTCTTTGTATTTTTAGTAGAGATGGGTTTTCACCATGTTGGCCAGACTGGTCTCAAACTCCTGACCTCAGGCAATCAGCCCACCGCGGCCTCCCAAAAGTGCTGGGATTACTGGCGTGAGCCACTGCGCCCAGCCTCTCTCTTTTTTTTTTTTTCCCCCAGTTCTTCTTTTATCTGTCATAGACAAACACGCTTCCAATGAGATTTTAATATTTTAGTTGTGTTGCTTTAAAACAAACAAAAAACTTAATAATTATCGCTTTACAGCTGTGCTTCTCAAATTTCCTGGCATGTCAGAATCCCCCAGGCTGCTGGCCCTTCCCTGGCTCCAGAGGCCTGTGGTGGGTCAAAGAATCTACATTTCTAATGAACTCTGGACAATACTGGTGCTGCTGGTCTGAGAGCTACTTACTGACAGGTCAAGAGACAGCAGAAAAAAGTGAAAAAACTTTATATTTAATCCCTTTAATGGCACTTTTTTTCCTTTTATAATACAGGGCATTTTAATTTTTGCCTTGAGTCCCCAAAAATTCTCTAACTGGTCCTGAGCAGAGTGGGTGAGCCACCCCAGAGGCGGGGGCCCTGAGGCTGCACTCAGGGTGGTGTGAGTCTGGGATGCAGAGAGATGCCCCTGGACTGTGTTTGATTCTGGGCACTGTGCTCAGGAGGGCTGTCCCCAAGGCAGTGAAGAGCCTGGAGGCCACCCTGCTTCCCTGCAACTCTGAGCTCCTCCACTGTGATGGAAGGAGGACTCTGCAGGGCTGAATGGCCACACAAATGGATGTGAAGGGCTGCACATCCCTATGTGGGCCTAGGGGTAGCCCCCGCACCAGGTTTTTTAGTTGATATTTAGCTAGTGTGTCCCTTTGGGCACATGGATACTCAAGGAGTGAGAACAGACCCTCACGGACACCCAGGGGCCCCTAAGTGGCTCCACACATGCCCACCAGCAGCCAGGTACCTCTCCCATCAGTCACTGGGATCGGGGTGCTCTGCTGAGGGTGTACTGAAAATGGGCACCAATAGGGAGATGACTCCTGGTCTCAGCCTCCCCAGCTCTCCTCTGGAGCCTTCCTTTCTACATGCAGACACCATCCTGGGCAAGGAAGTCCAGCCAGGCAGCTCCTCTTCCCACAGCCTGCTACCCCTAGCCTGCAGTGGACGGGCCACCTCCAAGGGTGTTCAGCCTCCACTCTGCCAGGCACTAGGCACCTGGATTGGGGGTGGGTGACAGACCCATCCCCACAAAGACACCCACCCTGTGGCACTGGCACTGCCAACCCTAAGCGTACTCCACCCCAAAACTCTCTGGGGTGCCTGCCCCCAGCCCCAGGCCTCCTCATGCTTGTGCTCAGGCCTCCGCCGGGCATAAGGGGAAGACAACAACAGCCGCTGGGCAGGGCCTGGAGAGACGAGGCAGTGGCTTGGGAACCAGGAGGCTGGAGGGAGCCAAGAAAACCCACTCACAGGAGGCGGAGGCAGCAGGAGACAGGACCGCAGAAGGGCCCCAGCCCTCGGCATACGCTCCACTGGCCCATTCGACGTCACTTAAAAAACACGGATTTAAAGATAGAATGATTAAGAATTTCAAGACAGCAACCGCAGAGCATTCAATTCTAAATGCAGGGCCCTTCAAGAGGCAGGGTTGTCACTGAGCACACGCCCTAGTTGAAGGCCATGAAACTGGCCCTGACCATGAGCTTCTGAATTTAAATGCAGAACATGGCCCTCTGTTCCGTCCTGCTGGGCTCCATCCTGCGGGTACAACCTTCGAACATTCCTTGCTGGTCTCTTCCTGCAAATGCACTGGCCCTCAGAGCTCAAGTCCTGAATTTGGTGGACATCTTATCATGGTCCTCATCTCATTCATAAACTTGACATCCAGAGAGGGAAAGTGGCCTCTCCAAGGGCCGGGCATGCACAGCTCCCACCACATTCTTGCGCTGTGCTCTTCCCTCCAGCGCCCGTCCCCTGCCCTACAGCCTTCTGTCCAACCTGCTGATAGCAAGGCTCCAGCACACACTGCACAGGTGGCTCTTCCAGATCCAATACAGCAAAGGAGCCTTTAACCGAACTTCCCCCAGGAAGCGCAATAGGGAATGTCACCCTTGGAGGGTGGCCTGCACCTTCATCCTTGCAGATCAAGGCCGGGGTCTCAATTAGGTGATTAAACTGCAGCCAAATCTCTTGAATGATGCCAACCGGAAGGCGCCTTTAGTGTCTCACCAATAGGACAGCCCGCCTGGACCAGCCTGGCTTCCTGGGTGCATAACATGGTCTATACTCCAGTGCACTGGCCCAGCCTCTCTTCTTCAGTGTGACACTCTGCCTGCCTGACCCCACAGGCTGTTCTACACAGGGGACACTTCCATGACCTTTAGGGGTGCATCCTGCCCTGCAGTGGGCTAGCTGCATGGTTCTAGACTCCAGGTTGACTCTCAGCAGGGTCACACTCTTAGCAGGAGGCTCACAGAAGATCAGGCTGGTGCTGGGCACCACGGTTCTGTGACACTGAGACACAGAAGGATGTGAACAGAAATCCCTCAGATGGTGATAGCTCACCGGACAGGAAGGGGTGATGCGCAGGAGGAAGTATGCTTGGTGCCAGTGCAGAACAAAGATGTAGATAAAATTCTTTACGAGTGATCTCAGCTAGACTAAATCCCTAGATAAATTAGGATGTGGGGAGGAATGTGGCAGGGGATTAGTAGGTGGGGGTTGAATGACCCAGGTCACCTCTGAGAAACCAAGCCCAAGTACAGAGGCTCCTCCAACCATCAGCTCAGGAACCCTGTGAGACACAGGCTGCTCCTCAGAGTAGGTCCTTCCTATGCAGCGTGTGGTCCATGGGCCAGCTGCATCAGCATCACCTGGGAGCTTGCTGGAAACACAGACCCTAGGGCCTCACCCACGCCACCTCAAACAGAGTCTGTTCTTGCAGTATGTGCTGGGTGCTCTGTGTGCATCTTAAGATTGGAGAAGCAGCACTTTCAAGCAAAACAACATCAAGCCTACCCAACTCTGGACTGGGAGCTCCTGAGATGTGATCCCCTCCCTCAAGAACTCCTAGTCCAGGGTTGGGTAGCCTTGATGTTGTTTCGCTCCAAAGTGCTGCTTTTAAGGTGCATGGTTCTTTAAAGGTGCTTGATAAATTAAACCAATGAAGGAGCAATCATCCAAAAGCAGAAAGAATGCTGAAAGTCATGGTTGGGAGAGGCAACAATAACAAGAAATGGGGTCTAGTTCTCAGGCTGAAAGCTGAGCTGCAAACCAGGGCTGACTACCCATGGGCTGATTCTGGCTCATAGACATATTTTGTTTGGCTCATGCAATATTTTTCAATGCACAGGATTTTACCCACTAAAAATATATAGATTTCTATAAGGTAAATTTGGGCCTACTTTCACCATATAAAGAATTGACAGGAGCTGACTGGGCGCGGTGGCTCACGCCTGTAATCCCAGGACTTTGGGAGGCCAAGGCGGGCAGATCACCTAGGTCAGGAGTTCGAGACCAGCCTGAACAACATGGAGAAACCCTGTCTCTACTAAAAATACAAAATTAGCTGGGCACAGTGGTGCATGCCTGTAATCCCAGCTACTTGAGAGGCTGAGGCAGGAGAATCATTTGAACCCGGGAGGCAGAGGTTGCAGTGAGCCGAGATTGTGCCATTGCACTCCAACCTGAGCAACAAGAGCAAAAGCTGCTTTTTCAGTTTATCTTACCTGCCTGATCTCTATGGGGTTAGAGTCTGTGTGTACTAGTGCACATAATAAACTCAAATGCAAAGATGGCTAGAAAATGATGGTTATTATGTATTGGCTGACTTGTTTGACACCCTTTATTATTTGTACTGTGGGGTCATGGTTAAGGGCGAGGTGCTCAGTCATACTGTCTGATTTTCAATCACGGCTCAGCCTCTTCCCAGATCTGAGGCCCAGGGCAAATCACAGAACCCTGTAAACTTCAGGCTCCTCATCTGAAAAATGGCTGTGACAAAAGTAGCTCCATATAGGATGTTAAACGTGTTGCTTGGCACATTGTTAGTTATTGGTAAGGGCTCTAAATTAATTTAAATAAAACATTTTATTATAAGTCAATGTATTTAAATTATTTTACAGCTCTTTACCAATAGCTGATTAGTACAGCATTACAATTGCAGTACCAGAGCAAAACAACACGAAGGAATACAAGTATTTATTCCCTGCATTGCTAAAACACCAACACTGATTTTCAATATTTTCTATGAAAAGGTGTTCAGAATACCTAACATTTTAAAATCCAGCTAAAATATTAGACATTTCAAATAAAAAGTAAATATTAGAAGCATTAAGTGAAAACAAAAATCTATGAAATATAAATGTTAAAAATGTTACCCTTCTCATACTAATTGTTAGCAGATGACATGAATAAAATACTATTCAAAAGTGATGAACTAAACCCTATAGGGTAAAGGAACTACTGATAATATTTGGAATGAAAATCTACTATTTGATGTTATATGAATCATGAGCACATTTTTGTGCCCATTTTTTCCAGCCACTGAAATCTTTTCTTTTACTCTAGGCTGGTCAAGGCAATGGTGAGATGTTCCAAGCTAAATTTCAAACTAATTTCCAGTATTATCCTTTGAGTTTTTCATCTTCAAGTAATTCCATTTCTTCTTCCACACTTTAGAAGATATCTTTTATTTTAAACTCCCTTGTTTTTTTGTTGGCAGGAACTACATTTTTTTATTTGATCATGAGCTTTAGTTTCATTTCAGAGAAAGCGTTCCTGGTTTGTGGTCATCCTCTCCAGTGTTCATGTGGGTAGGTGGAGATGCCAGTGGGTCACCTGGGGCAAATTCCAGGCTAGAAAGTCTCTGAAGCAGAATAAAGATTTCTATCGTGATGGAGGCAGCGTAGTTCCCCTCCTCCTGGGTTGTAGAAGAATAGAAAACTGCTTTCTAAACAAGCTTTCCTTTACTGGATCCAAACGCCTACTGTAGTGTATTCCCAGGTGTAAATAGTTCTAATTTTTTAAAAAAACGTATCACAAAAATACTAATAGTTCAGCATTTCTCAAAAGCACATTATTCTGGAATACCAGAATCCCAAAAACTGGAATTACAATTACTGAAAAACACCAGGTCTGGAGAGTCTTTTGCAAGTCAGTTGCCTTTGTGGGTTCCAAGAACATAGTGTTGACTTGAGACTGAGGGGACAGAGTTTGGAAGGCCAAGGCTGGGAAAGAAGGGAAGTTGTTGCCTCGAGTTGAATAGTGTCCCCCAGAATTCATGCCTGCTGGTAACCTCAGAATGTGATCTTATTTGGAAATAGGGTATTTGTGGATGAAATGAACTAAGAGGAGGTAATCCTGAATTAGGGTGGCCCCAAATCTGATGGTTGGTGTCCTTATAAGCAGAGGAGAGGACAGACAGGATGCACAAAGACACAGAAGGAAGAAGGTCATGTGAAGGCAGAAGCAGAAGTTGGGGGATGTGTCTACAAGCCAAGGATTGCTAGGGAACCTGGAAGTCACCAGTAGCTGGAAGAGGCAAGGAAGGATTACTCCCTCGAGCCTTTAGAGCTCCACCGTGATCCTGGACTTCTGGCCCCCAGAACTCTAACCAAAGAAATTTCTGTTGTTTTAAGCTACCCAGTTTGTGGGAGTTAGTTGTGGCATCCCTATGGAAAACTTATACCATTGTGGCATTGGGAGTGACACTGCCAGGGCCACTAGCCCTCCGCAGCAGGGCCCATGCTCACTAACCTTGGAATCCAGTCCACACTCTCAGGGGCCAGAAGACCAAGCTCCTGTTCCTGCTGTCCACTCCTGGCGGGTCCCCCATCTTCCTGCACCCTCTCTCTGCCTAGCATCTCCATCCATGCAGCATGCTGCTCCAGCCATGCTGTATCGTTTGCTTGGCCCGAGGCACAGCCCCTGGGACTTCCTGTGCTGCTCCCAGAGGCCTATGGTCAGGTGGGAAGAACAGAGCTGCAGGCATCCAAGAGACCCAGAAGAGGACCTGCTGCTTCCCCCACCCCCTATGTGTGCCACCTTGGAAAGTCACCTCATCTCCCTGAGTCTCACTGGATGGTGACAGTAATGACCTTTGCAGGCCCTTGGCAGAGATTTTGGAATACAGCAGTGCCTGGTACACAGCAGATGCTCAATAAACATGAGAACCTCCCATCAAGTCAGCACAGGAAAGACTGAGAATTCCAGCATCCTGGAGAACCAGGCCTCCTCTGATGGACTTCGGGGCAGAGCTGGAGCATGTGGGGACAGGACCAACACATCCCTAGCGAGGCTGGATAGGGATGTGAGCCACCTGTCCTCATTACATGTACACAGCCGGAGGATGAGGAGAGGGCTCTAGGTAGGGGCTCTGGTCCACAGTCTTCCATGTCTGGCACAGAGCAGGGGTCCACGAATACTGGTCGCAGGAATGATGCTGGAGAAGCAGAGGACCCTCTGGCTGACGCAACAGAGCAGAGTTGCAAGACCAGTCATCCCGCAAAGGCTGCCCTGAAGGAATGTGAAAACCAGAAGGATTTCTTCCCTTTCATTTTTTAAAAATTAAGAGAAGCTAACCTTCTTTGTCCTGTGAAGGGTCACTTAAGTGGCCCTCTTAGATATGCAAATGCAAGGCTAGAAAGCAGCTGGCCTCCTGGGATTCCTGTATCAGCGAAATCTTTGCAGCCCTTGGTGATGGGTTTTATTTTTTATTGAGTGGCCTGGCAAGGATGGTGCCCTTCTTTGGCCTGTAGAAGAGGGGTGATTGGTTGAGAGAGCTGGGTGAGGAAAAGAAATTTGTGGACTAATTTGCACAAAGAGCCCAGGTTTTCTGAAAGGAATGAGACAAATACACCAACACAGTGTTTTCACACTTTTTTTTTGATAAGAAATAGACATTACATTGCCCCCTGGGAGCCCAGGGCAACGGAAGCTGAGGCTTCAGCAAACACTGCTATTCCTATATTCTGCGTCTTCTGGAATGTTCTGTCCTATGTGAGTCTATCTCTTTCGTAAAAATTCCAGACAAAGTCCACATAATTGATTTCATGACCCCTCTAATGAACTGGTGTCCACAGTCTGAAAAATGTTTTTTGAGATTTGGTTTATAGGAGGTCTGTTGGGTGGATTGAGGCCTGGCTGTAGGAAGTGGGGAAACAGAGGCACTGGAGGTTGAGTGAGTCAACCTGGTACTGAGTAACTAGCAGGTGGGGGGACAGTGGTCTTCTGGAGCTATGCAACAGTAGAGCTGGGTCTGACCTGGCCATCTGAGGCCAACTCACCCTGGAAAATAGTGGCGAGGGCACAAGAGCTTGCAAACTTTGTCCTCTAGCATGAAGGTCCCCTGCCTGACCCTGCAGAGACTTGGCAGCCCTTTCCTTCCCCTGGGGACAGCTCCACAGGTTCAACCCCCTATTTCTATACAGCTGTCATCTCACTGGCAACACCAAGGCCAGCTTAGAAGATACCAGCTCTGTGCCCACCACCCTGGGGCAGCCCAGTGCCCTCGTCTGGCAGAGACCTCACCACCAGATTAAGCAGAGTGTGGAGGTGTTCTCAGAAGGCAGAACACCCTCAAAGAGTTGCAGTTTCTGCAGCAAAACCCCGAGGAACAAGGGACCTTCCCCACCCCAACATCTATCTACGCTTTGGACGGGACCCAGGCCAGCCTCTGCCGGGCCCCATCCTGCGCCTTTCTCCTTCCACAGCTAGGTGGCAGCAGCAAGCGCCCATGCCCCCCTTTCCTCAGGGCAGAAACTCTGCCAATTCCCTCCCCTCCACCTGTGAGCACCCTTGGCCACAGCTTGCTTCACTGAGAAAAGGAAGGGTGTCGGGCACTTGCCATGTGCCATTCTCTTTTTTTCATGTCACAGCCAATACTGACAACCCTCAGCACCTTCCACCCCTTTCGTTGTCCACATGAAGTGAGAGTCTTTCAAGATGGTAGAAGTTGGAATTCAATTCAGACAGCTTTGGAGTCAGTTTCAGTCAAGGCAGTGTGGTGGCAAAGCACTAGCTTGGGTGCCAAAAGTCCTGACTGTCCCTTACAGCACCTCACCCCTCTGGATCCGTGTGGCAGCCAAAGCCTCTGCTCCTCTTGCAGCCGCGAAGATTGACTCTACTTCCCATCCTCCCTGCAGTAAGACAGGGTCACATGACTAAACCCTGGTCAAGGAAACATGGGTAGGAGTGGCAAGTGACCTCAGAGGCTTCTGTAGCTGCTGTCAGCACCAGCTCCTAAAATCCCCTGATAAATTCCCTGCCCCCTCTCCCTGCATCTCACAGCAGAGGATTCAGAGGAGGACACTGAGGTTCTAGAAGGAGCCTGGGTCCCTGAGTGACCACATGGAGCAGCCCACTCCCTCCTCCCTTTTCATGCTGACCTGCAGAAGCCAGTGACCTAAGCAAGAAGAGTCTTTAAGGGATTAAGCTGCTGAGATTTGGGAATTGTTAGAGCAGCAAGCATGAATTACCTGATTGATGTGCCTAGTTTCCTTATCTGTAAAAGGAGGTTATCAACATCAGTCTCAAGGTTGTTTTGTCAATGACTTATGATGCTGTGAAAACACAAACCCAGGATCTGACACATTCCAGGTAACTGAGGTCCCTCCTAACAGCACCAGCAGCAGCCGCAGCAGCAACAGTGCAAGGAGCACTAGTTAACTCCGAGTGTGCACAGTACTATGCCCCTAGCTGAGTGGACCAGACACCAGATGGGCCTAGTTCATATACAGGGTCTCATGTTCTATAGCATAGGGGTTCTGGGAGCCTTAAAAGGTATGCAGGACTGACTGCAAATGCTTTGTAAAATGAATTTTTCCTATAACTGCAGACCATTAAGGTGATATCTGTAAATAGAATGCTAAGCTGAGGGGTCACACATAGTAAAAGCGAGAAGTAAGAAAGTAAGGATCACCCTGGAGGCGGACACCTCAGTTCTAATTCTGACTTTTCCACTTACTAGTTGGAACCCACATAAATCACTTAACCACTTCAAGCCTCAATTTCCCCTTCTGTAAAATGGAGATTGTCATAGGGTTCTTGCACGGATAAATGAGTTAATTTATGCAGAATGTTCAGAACAGTGCTTGGCATACAGTAAGTGGCATGTATGCCACTAAATGACTCTTGCTCAGGCAACTGAGACTGCCTCCCACCCTGAGTGCATGGTAGGGTCTGATGTCATCACAGCCGCTGGGAAGTACCTGTCCCCTTTGGGAGCTGCTGCTGTGTTTGTCCACATGGCAAGGAGAGAGAGCCCTCTTGGCCCCATGGCCTCCTGCTCTTTCCCATGCTGCATTTCTCCTGGGGATGGGGGAGGAAAGAAAGTCGGAAAAAGCAGGTGGGGGCAGGGTGGGGGTGAGGCTTCAGGGAAAGGACAATGGGCTTTGTAAATCCCTCCCTGGGCAGGCTGGCCAAGTTCAATGGCTTCAGGCCACATGAACAGCAAGAAAAATGTGGCCCAGGAATTTCTCCCCAACGATTCCCCTTGTCTTTCTCTGTGGGAATTTGGAGCTGCAGACACATTCCTTCCATGAACAGCGTCCACAGTAGCTGAAGGCCCATTTGCCTGAGCTGGGGAACCTGGCTGGCCGGGCACTTCTAGAGCTCTGCCCCTATTGCCCCCTCCCACCCCCTGTCAAGGAGTGGGCACTGCCAGTGTGCCAGAGAATGCACTCTCGCTGGCAGACCTCACAGCTTGCTCTGTCAGGGACTGACCTCTCCTGGGCACGGCCGGCTCCTCTCCTGAGCCAAACTGCCCAGACAGCTTTCACAGCTGCTTTTCCACAATCTGTCACCCAGAAGTGGAGACTAGACATCTTGGAGAGAATTCCCATCCATTCACTTTTTTTTCTAAGCTAAGTACTTCTCGACTTAAGAGGAAATTACTTCCCAGATGCTCTAAAATTCTTTTAAAATACTGTAAAGTACAGTCCACAGGCCAAACCTGGATTGCCACCTGCTATTGTACACAAAGTTTTATTGGAACACAGCACACCCATTCATTTACATATTGTCAGTGGTTGATTTCACGCCACAATGGCAGAGTTGAGTAGTTGAGTTCTCTGTTGCTACAGAGACTGTATGGTCCTCAAAGCTTAAATATGTTTACTATCTTCCCCTTAGAGACAGTTTACTGACTTCTGGTTTCCTCTTTTGTTATTCCACAAAGGATTTGAAATGGCCTCTATTGAGAAGACTTAGAATAAAATAGTGATTACACAATAGTTCAAAATAATTGAGAGCCTGAGAAAATGCAAATAAAAATAGCAACACAGGCCGGGCGTGGTGGCTCAAGCCTGTAATCCCAGCACTTTGGGAGGCCAAGACGGGTGGATCATGAGGTCAGCAGATCGAGACCATCCTGGCTAACACGGTGAAACCCCATCTCTACTAAAAAATACAAAAAAATTAGCC
>NW_012104120.1:1885796-1894282 GCF_000951045.1 Mandrillus leucophaeus | reverse complement strand
AAAAAAAAAAAAAAAAAAAAAAAAAGCAACGCAAAATCATGAACCACAACAAAAATATGTAGACTGTTAGGACCCACATATTTGCCAAAGCCAGGCTTTAAATTTTTCTTGAGCTTCCTGGAAGCCAAAGAAAAAAGAGAAATGAGACAAGTCTCATTAAAAGAAAGAAAAAAGAATACAAGTCCTTATGGGATCTAGAGCTTTTTCTAGCACAAAGATGTATGGGACTTGCTTCAAACAGAAAAAGAATAATGCCCACCTTCCCCATAATCATATACTTAGTTAAAAACAAAACAAAACAAAACAAACAAACAAACACAAAAAAACAGAGCAATGAGTCTGCAAAATGAATAGCAACTGCAATGCTGTTGATGAGGGTCAGTACAGGGACAGGGGTTCTTGTTAATATGTCTGACCAGAGATTGAGCTAGATATCTAAAGGCAAAGCAGTTGACTTCCATGCACTGTGCTAAAAGTGCATAAAACATTTTGAGAGGTAGGGTGTAAGAAGCCTCAT
Source organism: Mandrillus leucophaeus (assembly GCF_000951045.1). Lineage (NCBI taxonomy): Eukaryota > Metazoa > Chordata > Mammalia > Primates > Cercopithecidae > Mandrillus > Mandrillus leucophaeus. The sequence continues at coordinate 1,893,765 of NW_012104120.1, read as the reverse complement.
TTCTGCTTATCATTTCTGTAGATCTATTTGTTTCAGAGCAAAAACTGGAGTTAACTAAGGACAGCCCCAACTTGTCACTAACTCACGTTACAGTGCCTGGCACAAAGTAGGCCCTTAAGAAATTGCTTGTGAAAAATGAGGAGGTTGTGTTAAAAGAGAACCTTCCAATTCCAATGTCCGTGAGTCTGTGGTATGTGGACATACAGTGTGTGTGCACACTGAATTTCCGCCAAACTCTTAATACAGATCAGAAATATGATGGGAGAAGGGGATGGGGGCAGGGAGGCAGGCCCAGATGAGACCCTTACCTCCAAGAGGCAGGAGGCAGTGAGTGGTTGTTAAGAAGGTGACCAGTGGCGTTCAGACTGCCCAGATTGTAGGACAGGCTCTACCTCTACCTACCAGCTGTGTGATCTTGAGAGCTCGCATAACCTGAGCGGGTGTCCATATCCTTACCTATAGATTGGATCTGATGACATATCACCCTTATGGGCTATTGTGAAAATTAAACAAAATAATGCCCATGAGTTACTAGTGCCAATCAAAGGTATGTTTTGTGATAAGCTGTCTACAAAGTGTCTTCATCACGCCCTTCTTCAACAAGCTCCCTCTACCAGAGGCCGGGGCTGGCAGGAGACGGACATGATTCTGAAAAGCTAGGAACAATGACCTGCAGTCTCAATCCAGCACTCCACAGGACTTGTCTTTTTTAACTGAAAGTCTCAACTACAGTTATGTGTGCCTTCGTCCCATAGGCCATCTTATTCACCACCGAGTCCTGTTCCTTTTCCCAAAAAAATATTTATCATAAAATTGTTAAGATCACAGGCTAGAAAGCAAGATGGGCTGGGTTCCGATCTGAGCTTAGCCACTAAATAGCTGTGTGACCTTGTGCAAATGACTTCACTTCTCTGTACTTCAGTGCCCTCCTCTTGAAAGTGGAAATAATGATGACATCGAATGCATAGGATTGCTCTGAATTCTAAGTGAATGTGCATATGTCAAGCTCTTAGCCTGGCACATTGTCAGGGCCAGATAGTGCTAGCCATGAGGATTTTGCATCACTTCCTATGTTTCAGCTATCTGTAACTGCATAACAGACTACCCCAAAGTTTAATGACTTAAAACAACACACATTTTCCTTTTTTTAAAAAAAATGTATTTCAACAGACTGTTGGGGAACATGTGGTGTTTGGTTATATGAATAAGTTCTTTAGTGGTGATTTCTGAGATTTTGGTGCACCCATCACCTGAGCAGTGCACACTGTACCCAGTGTATAGTCTTTTATCCCTCCCCCTCCTCCCCCCTTTTCCCCATTCCCCAAAGTTCATTGTATCATTCTTATGCCTTTGCATCCCCATAACTTAGCTCCCAGTTATGAGTGACAACATACGATTTTGCTTTTCCATTGTTGAGTTACTTCACTTAGAATAATGGTCTCCAGTTCCATCTAAATTGCTGCAAATGCCATTATTTCGTTCCTTTTTATGTCTAAGAAGTATTCCATGGTATTTATATACTACATTTTCTTTATTCACTCATTGATTTATGGGAATTTGGGCTGGATCTATATTTTTGCAATAGTGAATTGCGCTGCTATAAACGTGTGTGCAAGCATCTTTTTCATATAATGACTTACTTTCCTCTGGATAGATAGACAGTAGTGGGATTGCTGAATCAAATGGTAGTTCTACTTTTAGTTCTTTAAGGAATCTCCATACTGTTTTCCATAGTGGTTGTATTAGTTTACATTCCCACCAGCAGTGTAGAAGTGTTTGCTTTTCACCACATCCACACCAACATCTATTTTTTTTAAATTTTTTTTGTTATGGCCATTCTTGCGAGAGTAAGGCGGTATTGCATTGTGGTTTTGATTTGCATTTCCCTGATCATTAGTGATGTTGAGCATTTTTCTATTTGCTTGTTGGCCATTTGTATATCTTCTTTTGAGAATTGTCTGTTTGTGTCCTTAGCCCACTTTTTGATGGGATTGTTTGTTTTGCTCTTGTTGATTTGTTTGAGTTCTTTTTAGATTTTGGATGTTAGTCTTTTGTCAGATGTAAAGATCACAAAGATTTTCTCCCACTCTGTGGGTTGTCTTTTTACACTGCTGATTGTTTCTCTTGCTATACAGAAGCGTTTTAGTTTCATTAAGTCCCATCTATTGATCTTTGTTTTTGTTGCATTTGCTTTTGGGTTTTTGGTCACAAAGTCTTTGTCTAAGCCAATGTCTAGAAGGTTTTTCCAAAGTTATCTTCTAGAATATTTACAGTTTCAGGTCTTAGATTTAAGTCTTTGATCCATCTTGAATTGATTTTTTTTTTTTTTTTTTTTTTAGAGAGTCTTGCTCTGCCTCTCAGCCTGGAGTGCAGTGGCACGATCGCTCACTGCAACCTCTGCCTCCCGGGTTCAAGTGATTCTCCTGCCTCAGCCTCCCAAGTAGCTGGGAATACAGACGACCACCACCACGCCTGGCTAATTTTTGTATATTTAGTAGAGATGGGGTTTCACCATGTTAGCAAAGCTGGTCTCGAACTTCTGACCTCAGGTAATCTGCCCGCCTTGGCCTCCCAAAGTGCTGGGATTACAGAAGTGAGCCACCGAGCCCAGTCAGGTTGATTTTTATATAAGGTGAGAGATGAGGATCCAGTTTCACTCTTCTATGTGTGGCTTACCAATGATCCCAGCACCATTTGTTGAATAGGGTGTCCTTTCCCTACTTTATGTTTTGTTTGTTTTGTTGAAGATCAATTGACTGTAAGTATTTGGCTTTATTTGGATTCTCCATTCTGTTCCATTGGTCTATATGCCTATTTTTATACCAGTACCATGCTAAAAACAAAACACATTTTCTTTATTTGCTCACTGTTCTGCAGTGTGGCCATGGCTTGGTGGGGACAGCTTCTCTCTGCTCCACATGGTATCACTTGGAGAATCCACTTCCAGGACAGCCTCACTCCCAGAGCTGGAAGTCAGTGTGGTTGCTGGCTTGGACCTCAGTTCTCCATGTGGCCTCTCCACATTGCTATGTTGGGGTTCTTGCAGCACAATAGTCTCAGGACAGTTCCACTGTTTACAAGGGGGTGCTTTCACTAAAGTCAGGGAAAAGCAGAAGCTGCCAAGTTTTCCCAGGACTTAGACCTAAAATTGGTCCAGAGTCACTTCTGCTACCTTCTGTCAATTAAAGCAGCTCATAGGGCAGCCTAGACTCGAGGGAGGGGGTTACATAAGATACAAGAACTGGAAGACGTGGTTGGCTGGGGCCCCCGAGCTAACACATTGCCCTGCCTGGTCTCCATCTCCTCCAACTTGTGTTTGGCCCACATCTCTCACCTGGCTTATGCCTTTTGCATCTTTGCTTTCTCTCTGCTCCAGTCTCCCCCTTCCAGTCCCTATCTCACTCTAGCCACCAGGCCAGCCAATCAGAATCACAGGCTGCATCATATCTCCTACCCTAAATGCCATGTTGTGACTCCCTCCCCTCATCCGAGTAAAGAGCAAGTTCTTAATGGGATACTACTCTACCCATTGGAGGACTGTGTAGTCCATGTGAATTGCTATAAAGGAATACCTGAGACTGGGTCATTTATAAGGAAAAGAGGTTTATTTTGGCTCACAGTTCTGCAGGCTGTACAAGCATAGCACTAACATCTGCTTGGCTTCTGGGGAGACCTCAGGAAGTTTACCATCGTGGCAGGAGGCAAAGGGGAGCATAAATGTCCCATGGCAAGAAACCAACAGAGAGAGAGAGAGAAAGGAGGAGGTCTCATACCCTTTTAAACAACCAGCTCTCATGTCATCTGCCCCATGACCCAAACACCTCCCACTAGGCCCACCTTCAACACTGGAGGTCATATTTCAACATGAGATTTGGAGGGACACACGTCTACACCATATCAGAGACCATTCCTGTGCCATCCCCTAAGATGCTGGACCCCTCCTCGCAGCCCAGGTCCCACCTCAAAGCATCCTGCTCCTCAGAGTTTTCTTCACCACCCTCGGCAGACTGGCTTTCTGTCCCCTACAGCTCCCAGGGTAACCTCCTATCCCCCGCCCCACACTGGACTGGCTTTGTGTCAGGCATTCAGCTGTGTTCAATCATCATTTGTACATGAGTGAAGGAAAGAATGATCATTATAGGCTCCCTAAGCTATGCTTGTGGCTAAGATGGTACACTCCCATTTATACTCTTCCCCTGAGCTACCCAAGGCTGAGCTCACACCTGAGATAGTGCTGTGAGGGTGCCTTGGATATTCTGGGGAGGAGCAATCCAGACTCCTGCATTGGAACTACAGAGGACATGTCCTGAGTCTCCTAAGAAAATCCTTGAATGGCCTGGGGCGTATCTGGGACCAGGGGCTCAGGCTGCACAGGCTTCAGGATCCCAGTAGCAGCACCCCCTAGAAGCAACTCTACATTCTCACCACCCAACTGTGGGTCTCCCAGAAAAATAGAGTAAAGTGACAGGAGGTAGAGCTCTGGGCAGCCTTTATCCCATGGAAACTTTGTCCTCAAAGCTAGCATCCAGCCTCCTCCCAGAGCCCACTGTGCCCACTGGATATCCATCCCCTGGCTCTAGCTCTTCTGCCCTGTGCCTGGTGGTGGGCTGGAGGTTGGCCTTCCTGCTGGGAAACATGTCCTAGAGGCTCCCACCTCTGTCCCTTCTTCTGGAGCAAGGCAGCTTGAGCACAGCTAGAGCCTTGCAGCATGTGTGATCTTGATGTTTTGGCTCAATTCTCGTTAGTTTGGGGTCATGATCAATTTGGGGGGCAGAACTATGTTCAGGGAATTTGGTTTTTCAGACAAAGTCTATGCTAAGTGGGTGCTTTGCCAGTTGCAGCCCATGACTTTAGGCCTAACTAGGAAAATACTACCCATTATTCTGTTTATTTAACCATTAAACCATCCATCATCCATCCTTCTATTCACCTATGAAACACATCCATTCAACCATCCCTCCATCCCTCCATCAATCTATTCACCTATCCACACCTCCATCCAACCAACCATCCATCCACCCATCCATCCATCTCTTCACCTATCCACCCCTTCATGCAACCATCCATCTATCCACCCATCCATTCATCTATTCACCTATCCACACCTCCATTCAACCAACCATCCACCCATCCATCCATCTATTCACCTACCTACACCTCCATCCAAATATCAGTTTCTCCATCCATCCATCCATCCATCCATCCATCCATCCATCCATCCATCCATCCATCCATTTACCCATCTATCCACCCATCCATCCATCCATGCACCCATCCATTCATCCACCCATCCATCTTGGCTCTGCCACTTACTACCTCATTGGTCTCGGGGAAGTCTCTTCACCTTTCTGAACATTAGTTTCTTCCTTTGTAAATTGAATCTCATGGCATCTGCTTCATGCAGTTGTCCTGTGGTTAACTGAGATAACCTTTGTGAGTTGCCTGGCACATGGTGGGAAACATATAGTGCATGTTATTTTCCTTCCCCCTTGAGGAAGAACACACAACTAAAAAACCATAAAAAGATAATGTGTAATTAGGAATTAAAGTGTGTGAAACCAAAGGCAATAAAACAAGAAGCCCTTGCCTTCCTATTTGTCTACTGAACTGCCTTGGGAGTTGATATTTAAAGCCACTTTGAAAAGTCGAGTATCCCAAAATATATTTAAACTGTTCAATAGGGACGTTGACCCTTTATAATAGGCTCATTTGAAACGATCCTGCTTTGCTACTTCCTCTTAGAAAGATAAACAAGCGGCCCACAATGGCCGCTGTGATGTTTTCTTTTAAATCTTGCTTTCCAAATGTAGGACTTGGCCGTTGGACAATCACCCGAGGGGCTCGCTCCCCGCAGATGCTCTCCCTGAATGCAGGGAGCTCTAGCTTGGAATTCCTGGGGCCTCATTAAGCCCGCTGTGACTAAGTGATCTTGCCTGGTGCTAAAACTGTTTAAAATGACTTGGCAGCAACCAGAAGTCAGGTCTCTCTGTTTTTTCTCAGTTACTCTCTCTTTGTAACCCCCGCCTACATGTCATGAAGTGAAAACATCTTTCTTTCCGGATCTAATGCAGGACAACCCTTCTCTCTCCCCAAAGCCTCACCCTGGTCTTTCTGAGGAGTTAAAGGAGAGGGAGGGAGGCAGAAATCTGCCCCGCTGTTGTTAATCTCTCCTTTGAATGAAGCTTAACTCCCGGGAAAACCTCTTCCCTGCTCTAAGTCATTCTTTCCTGCCCCCACATTTATTTAACTCTTCTACTCCGTGCCTTGGGCAGCCTCTGCTTTCCAGCCTGCCCTTACTGAGATTCTCCTCTGAGACCACCTCTGTTCTCCCCAAATGGAATTGTGGTAGGGAGGGAGGGAGAAAATTCCACTCAAGTCAAGGCCATCAGAGCTGGACCACAGCCCTGCTTCAGGGTCAAGAACAGATCCTAGGAACTGGGGGGTGACAAAGAACCTTACATGAAGAAGCCTACTCTGTGCCAAACACTTAAAAATATAATTATTTCAGTCAAAGTAAATTGATTATTTAGTTACACAATAATACAGGATTATGTTTTCCTTTTACAGAATGAGGCCATTATAAAAAAGCCAAAGTCTCTTGACACCCACTTTACTCCATTCTTGTTCCACCCTCTCCCCAAAGGGAACCACTTCTGTTTTCCTCCCATATATTTTTCTAGGCCCAAGGGCCTAGAACAGAACATGGCATAGAGTGAACACTATAGTAATATTTTGTGAGTATGGGTATGTGTTTTACATAAGTGCCATGAATCCATACATCTCACACATTCAGCCATAGCACTCTCCTTTTATATCATATACCATCTTATGAAAATTTCAGCGTATTTGATAATTCTTTCATTTGTTTGTTTGTTTTGAGACAGAGTGTCACTCTGTCACCCAGGCTTGAGTGTGGTGGCCCAGTCTCGGCTCACTGCAACCTTCACCTTCTGAGTTCAAGTGATTATCATGCCTCAGCCTCCTGAGTAGTTGCAATTACAGGTGTGCGCTACCATGCACTGCTAATTTTTGTATTTTTAGAAGAGAAGGGATTTCACCCTGTTGCCCAGGCTAGTCTCAAACTCCTGGGCTCGAGTGATCCACCTACTTTGGCCTCCTAAAGTACTGGGATCGTAAGCAGGAGCCACCAGGCCTGGCCAATAATTCTTTTACTGATGAACATTTTGGTGGTTCCAACTGTTTGCAACCACAAGCAAGGCTGCCGTGAATAACCTTCTATAGACTTTCCTGGGCATGTGGGCACACATTTCCATGTGGTACATATGAAGAAATAAGACAGCTTGCTCCCAGGGCATCAGCATTTTTAGTTTTAATAAAGCAGCTTCCATGTTACCTTCCAAGGTGATTGCACCAAACACACTCTCATGAAAAAGTGCCCAAATCCTCGCCAAGACTTGATAATGACAATAGCTCACACTTGCAAAACACTTAGCTACAGGCCACTTGGGTTCTAAGTCCTTGCATATATCAACTCATTTAATTGCCACGACCATCCGGTGAAGCAGTTTCTGTTATCTTCTCTGTTTTATAGGTGGGGAAACTGGCACAGAAAGAGTTTGAATAACTTAATTCTTAATTTGTGCTAAGTAGCATCTGAACCGCTATCATTTCCCTCACTTTTCAGGTGAGGAAACAGTTTCAGAGGGGAGATGACTTATCCAAAGTCACACAGCCCACAGGTAGCCCGCCAGGTTTGAGGGTAGCCTGGGCAAACACTCCCTCTTCCTACTACTGCACAGTACAGGTGAGCTGGGAAACTGAGAGCTCAGTGGTCCTGAACACCCCCGACCAAGTCATCCTTGAGATGACTGCCCAGAGGATGCTGGCGGGGGAGTCTCCCTTGCACAGCGAGGGCGCCCCTTCTTCCGATTCTGCGCGGGGAGGCCAGGCCGGTGTGGCCCCCAACGCCTGCTTGGCTCCCAGGGAAACGGAGGCAGCCCCGGCTCCG
>NW_012104120.1:1849212-1885336 GCF_000951045.1 Mandrillus leucophaeus | reverse complement strand
CAGAGGCTGCCAGCCCCGCCTCGGGGACTCGCCACCGGGTGTCCAGGGCCGCCCGCACCTGCCTCAGCTTTGGAAACGGCTTAGGTGCGGCGGCTGCTGCTCCGCTGAGTCTCCTAACTTTGGAAGGGGAGCCTCCCCCTGACTCGGGGCGCGGAGGCGCATCTCGGGGCTCCTCGGTCCCCATCTGGGAGTGGGGGTGGGGTCCGGCCCCTGGGCGGGAGTGGGTAAAGCCGAGGGGAGGGTCCGCCCTTCAGGGCCCCGGGCTGGCCGCGGCGCCGGCTGCAGGTCCGCCAAGTCCACGGCCTGGGCAGAGGAACCCCCGGCGCCCAGATCCGCCTGCAGGTCTCTGCACCGCGAGCCTGGTCCGCGCCCTGCGCCGCCCCTGCGGCTTAACCGCCGGGAGACGAACCATTCATTCTCGCCCGCCTCTGTCACAAACTTGGACGGTGGGGCCCTGACTCAGAGTTTTCCAAAAGTCGCGGCGGAACCTGCGAGCAGAGCTGCTTGAGGAATGCAGCAGTCTTGGAGAGGGCCCAAAGCCCAGAAACACGCTTAGGACGTTGGCGGCCGCCGGAGGTCCGGCCTCCCAGGGGCTCTGGGGCCCAGCCGACTTAACCCTTGACTGACTGAAATGATCCCTGTTGATCGTTGGGGACATAGTGGTGCATGCCTTTCCGGCAGCGCTCCCTAAACTCACTTGACCCTAACACTCACCTGCCGCGCTTATTAAGCATGCAGATTCCCAGGCCCCACCCTGACCTGCTGGATAGGCTCTGGGGAAGGTCTCGGGAAACTGTGTGTTTAAGGAGTTCCCCAAGTGACTCCTACGGCCAGGTGAGTCTGGGAAGCCTTGCCTGTAAACCATATAGGGTAAGGCAGGCTCTGCCAGAATGAGCACCAGGTCTTCCTTCCTCCGATAAGTGTATTTTGCGTCCAGATACAGAAAAGGTCAGACAGCTTTCGACCTTGTCCGGGTGAGAATGTACAGGCTGGTTTCACAAAGGGTTTGAAGTAGCTTATAACATGTATAATACTTAACTATTTAAAAACCTAAACAGGACCCTACATTTACACAGGAAGTAGACAGGTCAAGGGAAAATGGAGCCCAGTTAATCTGGCCATGAGGTAGGATCTGTGGTTGAGCCTCTTTGCAACCAAAACCAATTGAAAAACATGAGTGCTGTAGTTGCAAGGTTCTCATTGTCCCAGAGCAACAGTTTTCTCGACTTCTGATTGTAGAAAGAATGAAAAAGAATTTTGCACATGAGGCTTCATTCTTGGAAGCAGGGGCCAAGAGCCCTGTGTGTGGTGTCTTCACTATGACAATAGCTAGGGCTGCAGTAGGATTCAGAGGGCAAGGTCTTGCTGCATGCTCCCCGAGGGCAGGTCAGAGCCCAGGATTTCACCCCCGCCAGGGCCTGGATGAGTAGCTTTAGTCTCTCCTGACCCCTCCTCAGTAAACATGGCAAAGGGTGTCCCAAAAGCAAGGGTGGGTTTACAAAGCCTTGGTTAGGGAGGACATAGACTCATTAAGCAGTCCCAGAAAAGAGCCAGGGGCACCTCCTCTTGCTTAGGTCTGTCCTCTGTGGCTGTGGACCCCCAAGGCCAGCTGCTGGCTTCACCAATCCAGGTAAGGAACAAGCCTGGTCCAGGAGTGTTCCCCAGCTTGGCCCTACCCTCCCACCCACCCGAGAGACGGCTGGCCACAGCAGCCTGGGAGTAGGCACTGAGTCTGAAGTGCCTACAAGGTTCTGCAGCCCATGGAAGTTAGCCAAACTGGCCAAGTGTGTGAGGAGCACTGTAGTGCCAGAGTGGATGACTAGCCACTGCCTGGCAGGGAGGAGAGAACCCATGCAATTGTTGGAGAGTCTGTGGTTCAAGGAAGACAGATGTTTGATCTCTTAGGGTACAAAATCTCCAAGGGTTTAAATGCTGCAGGCTCACTTAACAAATTTGAACCCTTGTGGCCAGGCTGGCTGGGTGGTGGACAGTCTGAACCATTGTTCACAATTAGTTCTGCAATAAACACGGGAGGGGTTATTTGGTCAAATAATCTTAGACATCAGGAATTATGAAAGTTTGGAGGATTTTTCACAGCAAACAGAGTCTTTGCCACACTGGCACAGTTGTGCCCGCTAAGTCAGGTGGATTGTAGGTATGGTCTCCACACCTTTGCCTGAGGAACCTTCTTTTCATAGAACATTTCACGGCACCCATATGTGTGGACACGCTTTGAGAAACGCTGCTTTGGACATTAAACTGTTTAGTTGTAATAGCAGTAACACAGTATGTCTGTGTATGTATCTGTGTGTGTTTAGCTCTTGCCACCCACCTAAGGAGCTATCTGACTCTCTAGCCTAGAGATGTGTATGTACATTTAGAGAGTCCATTAATCATTGATATCATTTCAATTAAAGCAACAGCTAAGACAATTGTTCTTATTGATTTCATTCTTGGATGTTTCTGAATCAAACTCTTACAACCGAACATTTTCGCATGTTTGTCCCTGTGTAAAAATCTACTTGATAAAGTAGAAAAGCTCAAATATTCTATAATCTCATGAAGAGAGCAGCAAAAATATATCAAGAGCCAGAGCCACATTAGTAGGTGTCATTATCGTGCGTTTAAAACCCAAATCCTGGGCTTTATCCAGAAGCTCCTTGATCTCCTGCTGGCTGCAAAGCTGCAGGTGGGCACAGTGGGTCTGGGGAAGGATTGTTGCGTGCCTTTTTCAGGGGGGGAGAGGGTGTGATATGCTGTGGCGTTAATCCCACTTAATATCATATGCAAGACAGGTTGTCACACATAGAGAACTCCTGGGTTCCAGGTGCTCCCAAAAACCTGAAAGGTCAGTGAGCAGGATCTGATTTGTAGAGGATGAGCCTTCCCTAAAAGCAGAGGGCTCATGTACTTGTCTGAACTCTGAGGGTATTGTTTCTGGGGCATGTTTCCAGATGCATCTGTATTTAGAGCTCTGTGATGGGTCTGTTTGGTGGCAAATTTCATTTTCTTCAGCTTTGCATTGTTACCCAAGGTGGAGATTTGGAGGAAGAAGGTGGTACTGGAGCACAGCATGGAGTCAGCTTTTGTTGCAGGGCGGTGAGGGGCAGGAGCGGACTGATAGCCCCTTAGATCCTGACACGCGCTCATTCTCTGCCACCGCTTCATCTCCAGCTGCCTCTGGAGCTCTTCGCCCCTCATCCTTCCCTCTGCTTTCAGCAGTAGCAGCTGTCCCTTGCCTTCTGGGGTTTTGCCCATGACGAGGTCCTGTGCTCTTCCCGACATCCTCACCCTCCCTCCCATCAACTCCTGTCAGCCCATAAACCTGTCTGAGTTGGTCATCCAAAAATTCAAAAATGAAACCAACAAGGCCAATTCCTTGTCCCCCTCTATGCTCCATAAGCCCTGCCTATTGTTCCTCCCCTCCATTCCCAGCACCAGGGAACAGTGTGCCCAGCCCTGACTCCCCTTTGTCCTCCTTCCCACTCATCCTGGCCCCGCTGTCAGGCTCTGCCTTGAATGAGGTCATCTGCACTGGACCAGGTGACCAGTCCTGACGCTCTGAGCACCTCTGAGCCTACTCCCCCTTAGGCCCCTCCTGGGCTGCTGAGGGCTGCCTGAGGACTGTGGCTCCCCAAATGATGCAGCGGAACAGCAGAACTAGGGCTGAAGGCAGCCCTGCCCTGCCGGCTTTTGGCTGTCAATTTGTTCACCTTCTGAGCTGTCTCCCTCGAGGCCCTGATGACTCTGCTTGCCTCTAAACAAATGTCCCCGAAATTCCCCCTCCATGCTTTGCAGAGCCTGTCTGTGGCCTGCAGATCCAGAGCCCCTCATCAGACTCCAGTGCGGTCCTGCACTCCCACTGCCGCTTCTCCTGCTTTCCTGGCTCTCGACCCTGCCCTCTTCTTCATTTCTCACAACCAAAGGCTGCTGGCTCCTGTGCTCCTGCCTTCAAGGCCACCGCAGCACCTGTGCATTCCCTCGTCGACTTATCACCTTGATGGCACTGCTTCTGGCTGGCCATCCTGTGTTCACCCTTGCCCCTTCTAGTCCACTGCCCAAGCCGGCATCTATCCACAGCTCTGGTGACACTATGGTCCTCCTCAAACCCCACTTTGGCCCCACACTGGCTGCAGAAAAGGCTCAGCTTCCCAGCCTTGGTGGCACTGTGTTCCCCCTTCCCCCTCCCAGGCTTCCCGGACCACGCAGCCTGGATCTCTCTGGTCTCCACACCACACCACTTCCTCTCAAGATGCCATCAAATGGGCCTGAGGGCAGCCGAGCTTGGGCAGGTGGCCTCTGCCACCTCTGAGCCCCAGACATCAGGTCCAGTTCATTTCATTCCCTTTGGTGCGGTGAGCCTGGGTCTGCCGCTTGTGATCACCTTGTCATCTATGTGGCGTGGCACCACACTGGCACAAAAATCTGTACTTGTGAACACTAGCAAGAGCAGAGTATGGGCAGAGACAGGAAGCCATCGAGCTCACCTGCTGGCTCGACCCAGCCTATTGTTGGGTCACCCAACACCCAGCAGATCCTGGTGGCAGTTCACTATGTTTATCACTGCATTGTAATAGATGAGCTCTGGGCATGGGTTCCTGCAGGCCCTGTGGCCCTTTGCTAGTGAACAAAGTATAGGCTCTGCCAGGCATGGGCTCACTGGGGTGCTCAGTAGCCAGGGTACAGAGGCCAGTGGGCCTGGGCAGGAATGCTGCTGCTGGTCTGGTGCAAGATGAGTGGACAGAGTGCCCTGCTCTGTCTTGGAGGAAGAGGGCAGGAGGCATGGCTGTCACTGACTGGGTGATAGGACCGGTTTTGCTGTTCCGCTGCAGCATTCAGGGAACCACAGTCCTCAGGCCAGCACAGTGGCTGCCTCCTGCTCTCCCATTCTGTCTCTGCTCCTGTCCCCAGGAGCCTGCACATTCTGATGTTCCTTGCTTGCTTGCTCGGCCCTCTGGCTGGCAAACTCATCAGAATCTTCAGTCATTTTCCTGGCTCAGGCCTCTGGCCCCTGGACATCTCCATTGGATGTCTCCTGGGCTACAGATTGGCCAAAGCTAATCGGGCTAAAACTGAACTCTCAATTTCTTCCTTCTCCAATTTGCCATCCCCATGTCCTGCCAGTTCTATTTCCAAAGTGCACTTGAATCTTTCTGCTGTCTCTATGCTGTGCCAGCACCTGCGGCCCCATCTGCTGCAGTGGCCTCTCCCATGTGGACCCTCCCCAACTCCAGTCTCTTCTCCAGTAGCCAGTGTGGCTGTGCAGGTCACCTGCGGGGTCTCACTGCTCCCTACTTATGCATGCTCAGTGGTTCCAGCAGCAGTGACAGTTGATTCTCAGTGCCATTCACTGCCGGCCTTGTGGTCTCCAGCTCCCCACATCCCCATCCTCCTCTCACACGTGGCCTGCTTTTGCTTTCCTCATTTCTCTCTGCCTGAAGTCACCTTGCTCCTCGTTCGTCTGGGCCTAAGTGTCACTATTTCCTGAGAGGCCTTTTCTGACCCCTGTTATTTGCTCACTTGCCATTGTGTATTTTTCCTTTAAAACACTTACCATAATGTGTAAATATACATGTGTCATTACTTTGCACAATCTGTTCCTTCACTAAGTGAGTCAGAAGCTCCCTGAAGGCCAGGGCAGACTCTGTCTTATGCTTGCTGCTGGGAAGGCTGCAGGGGCCAGGCGAAGTGGCAGCCCTCATGTCTGACTTGATTTTGAAGGCAGTGGTGGGCTGACATGGACAGATGTGAGGCCTGGAACCACATGCTGGGATGTGGTCGAGCCTTGCCGTCCTGCAGGCCATGCTCAGGAGACTGAGCCTCGAGGCTTCTGGCCCCACTCCATTTCTGAGAAGGGCCGCTCTTTGTGACTTCTTCTCCACTCGGTGTCCTGCACGGCAGCCCTGGGGGTTTTTCAAAAAGGGAACCAGCATCCAGCAGAGAAATTTGGTTTCATTTCCTAGCCAGGCCTCCCCTTCACCCTTCTGAGCCTCTGCCCTCCCACCTGTAATGGGGACAGGCATGCAGGCCTCAAGACTGTCAGAAAGCCCAGCAGTCGTCCCAGCTCCCTGCCACTCAGAACCTCAGTTTCTTTAGTTTCTTTATCTGGAAAGAGGGAAACAGGCGTGACTCGATGATCTCTAGGTCCCTAGTGGCTTGAACCTTGATGTTTCCCCAAGGAAACCCAGAACTGCCGTATGCACCTAGCAACAGGACACGAGAAGTCCTGGCGCCCCCTCCTACCTGCTTGGAGATGAGTCCTGTGGCCTTTCAGCTGGAGGATGGGGGCTCAACAGGGTCAACGCTGCTGGGCTCCAGGGTTAGGGGGTTGGCTCTTATGGCTCCAGAGACGAACCAATCCTGGGGAAGCCCTAAGTCCCTGACCTCGGCCCTTAGGGCAGCAAGCCTCCTGGAGAGCTTCAGAGGCCTGAACTCCTGAAGGGAGGAGGAAGAACAGGCTTGGAGGTGTGTTTTCTCATCTTGTTGCTCTGTGGTCCTTGTACCTGTAGGGGACCCTCCTTCAGGAATCCTGGAACCAAAATGGGGAATATCTCAATGAAATGAACCCCTAAAATATCTCTGCTTATTGCCCACCCCCAGCCAGCTAGGTAGCTAATGCTCATCCTGCCTAAGTTGTCTTTTGCTGGCTCTTCTCCTAAACATCCTATCACTGGACTCTTTTAAATAGCTGTATTGAGGTGTATTTCATGTATTATAGAAATTAGTTCAATTGAATTGAATTTGAATTTATACAATTCAGCAGTTTTTAATATAGTCACAGAGTTATGTAACTATCACCAAAATCTAATTTTAGAACATTGTCATCACCCCAGAAAGAAACCCCATGCCCATTAGTAGTCACGTCTCATTCCGGAGACAACCCTCTCCGTATTCCCTTGTCCCCAGCCCTGCAGCCTAGACAACCATGAAACTATTTTCATATAATAAATATGTTGTATTTTTGTGATTGACTTCTTTCACTTAGCATGATGTTTTCAAGGTTCATATATGTATGGCTACTTCATTCCTTTTTAAGACTAATATTCCATAGTATGAATATACCACATTTTGTTTATCCATTCATCAGTAGATTTGGATTGTATTTTGCTAGTTTTTCTTGAGGATTTTTGTATCTGTATTTATAAGAGATACTGGTCTGTAGTCTTGTATCTGTATTTATAAAAGATATCGGTCTGTATTTATAAGAGATATTGGTCTGTGGTCTTGGTTTTTCATATCAGAAGACTACTGGCTGCATAGGAGGAATTGAGAACTGTTCCCTCTCTTCTGTTTCTTGAAAGAGTTTGTGAACATTTGGTATTAATTCTTAAAATGTTCAGTAATACAGATTTTAAATTTCTTTTTCAGTTAGTTTTGGTAGTTTGTGCCTTTCTAGGAATTTGTCTCCTTTATCTAAGTCATCTAATTTGTTGGCAAACAGTTATGGGTTTTGTTTATTTATTTATTCATTTCTGAGACAGGGTCTTGCTCTGTCACCCAGGCTGGAGTCCAGTGGTACGATCATGGCTTACTGTAGCTTCGAACCTCTGGGCTCCAGCAATCCTCCTGCCTCAGCCTCCCAAGTAGGTGGGAGTTAAGCACATACCACCACACCTGGCTAATTTTTAATTAAAAAAAGTTTAGAGATGGGATCTCACTGTGTTGCCCAAGCTGGTCTCAAACTTCTAACCTCAAGCAATCCTCCTGTCTTGGCCTCCCAAAGTGCTGGGATTACAGGTGTGAGCCATGGTACCTGGCCACAAACTCTTTTTCATATTATCCCTTACAATCTGTTTTATTCTGTAAGTTTGGTAGTGATGTTCCCTATGTCATTCCTGATCTTAATAATTTTCTTTTTTTCTTGATCAGTCTAGCTAAAGTTTGTCAAACTTGGTAATTTTTTCAAAGAACCAACTTCTGTTTTTATTGATTTTTTAAATTTTTCCTATTTTTCTAGTTTTTTTGTTCTGTTTTTTGAATTAAGGTCTTGCTCTGTCACGGAGGCTGGAATGCAGTGGCATAGCTAACTGCTAACTGCAGGTAGCAATCATAGCTAACTGCTGCATCTAACTCCTGGGCTCAAGCGATCCTCCTGCTTCAGCCTCTTGAATAGTTGGGACTACACGTCCCAACTCACCCCAAGTACCCAAAGATGCTAGCACAGATGCCACTGTGATCAGCTTCTTTGAGTATTTAGAAGGGAGTTGTTCAGTTTCCACATATTTGTGAATTTCTCAAATGTCCTTTTGTGTTGATTTCTAATTTCATTCCTTGGTAGTCAGTGAATAGACTTTCAAACTTTGTTTTGGTTAATCCTTAAAAATTTTTAAGGCTTACTTTATGATTCAGTAAATGGTCTATCCTCAAATATGTTCTGTGTGCATTTGAGAAGAATGTGCATGCTGCTGTTATAAGGTGGAGCATTCTACAGTTGTATGTTAGGTCTGCTTGATTCCTTATGTTGTTCAAGTCTTCTGTTTCCTTGTTGATGTTCTGCCTAGTTTTATTTTTGAAAGTAGGATATCGAAGTCTCCAACAATTATTAAAATCTCCTCAGTTCTGTTTATTCTTGTCGTGTGAATTATGGGGTTCTGTTTATAGGGTCATACATGTTTATAATTGTATTATCTTCTTTCTGCAACTACTCTTTTATCATTATAAAATATTCATCCTCTTTGTGTCCAGTAACATTTTTGTTTTAAAGTCAATTTTGTCTGATATTTGTATACCAACTCTAGATCTCTTTTGGGTATTGTTTTTATGGTATATCTTTTCTCGTCATTTTACTTTCAACCTACTTGTGTTTTTAAATGTAATATGTCTCTTATAAGCAGTAATGGTTTGATTATTTTAAAAATTTATTGGCCAATCTTTGCCTTTTTGTTGGAGTATTTGTTCCATTTATATTTAATGTAAGTACTGATAATACAGATTTATGTTAGCCACTTTGGAATTTGTTTTCTATACATGTTATATCTTTTTTGTTCTATTTTTCCATTACTGATTTCTTTTTGTGTTAAATGGAAATTTTCCAGCATGACAATATAATTCCCTTATTGTTTCTTCACAGTATTTTTTTAGTTATTTTCTTAGTGGTTATTCTGGGGATTACAATGAGCCTCTTAATTTAAAAAAATATAGTTCAGATTAATACTTTATTGGTTTACAGAATCTTTGCTCCAATATGACTTTGTGCTCCCTGCTGCCTGACTCATTTGTGCCATTATTGTCATACTAATTACATCTTTATGAATTATTGGAGTTTTGTAAGTATTGTTTTATGCAGTTGTCTTTTAAATAGAAGAGCTATAAAAATACATTTATTTTGTCTTTTATGTTTAATCATATATGTGCTCTTCATTTCTTAATGAGGATTTCAATGAACATCTAACGTCCCTTTTATTTTTCCTGAAGGGCTTCCTTTAGGATTTCTTGTAGGTCTGATCAGCTAGGACAAAGTAATGAATATTCTTGGTTTTTAGTTCTCTGAGAATGTCTTCTCCATTTATGAATAATGGTTTTGCTGGATGTAGAATTCTTAGTTGACTGGCATTTTTTTCTCTTTCAGTATTTTGAAAATGTTGTTCTATTGCCTTCTGGTTTCCATGGTTTCTGATGAGAAGTCAGCTGTTAGTTTTATTGAGAATCTCTTGTATTTTCTCTTGCTTTTTTCAAGATTCTTTGTCTTTGGACAGTTTGACTATGATATGTCTAGGTGTAAATCTCTTTTTTTCAACAAATTTGGGAAGTTTTAACCATCACTCCTTTACATATTCTTTCTACCTTTTTTCCTCTCCCATCTCCTTCTAGGACTCTCATTTTGTGTATTTTGGTACGTTTTATGGTGTCCCATCAATCTCTGAGGTTCTGTTCATTTTTCTTCATTATTTTTTAGTTTCTGCACCTCAGACTGGCTATTTTCAATTAACCTATCTTCAATTTCACAGATTTTTTTTCTTCTATAAGCTCAAATCTGCTGTTGAAGCCCGAATAGTGATTTATGTATTTCAGTTATTGTACTTTTAAACTCCAGAATTTATATTTGTTTCTTTTATAATTTTTATTTCTTTATTGACATTCTGTAATTGGTGGGTCATCATTGTCACACTATGTTTTATTATTTAGATGTACTTTCCTTTAGTTCTTTGAACATATTTACAGTAGCTGATTTGAAGACTTTATCTAGTAAGTATAACATCTAGGTCAAGGACAGTTTCTATGGACTGTTATTTTGTGTGGGTATGAGCCATACTTACCTATTTTTCTTGGGTATCTTATAATCTTTTGTTGAAACCTGAACATTGTAAATAATATAATGTAGCAACTCTGCAAATCAGATTTACCCTTCCTCCTCAGGTTGCTGTTGTAGCTATTTTGTTTAGTGAATTTCCTGAATTAAATCTGTGTTCCCTGTTGTATGCAGTTACCCAAGTCTCTTGGTTAGTTTATTGGTCAGCCAATGATTTGTCAGAAATATACTTAAGTGTCTTGAAGCAATAAGTCTTTTACCCTTTGATGAGAGTGTGTTTGCACATGTATGTGTGTGTGTTGGGGCATACTTCCATTGCTTAGGAAGTTTGTGACTCTGCCAAAGTCTTGCCTTCCTGCTTGTGCAGGGACTCAAAATCAGTCAGAGATGGGAGACAGAGGCTCTCTCAGGTCTTTCCTCTACAATGGCACAGCGCTGCACATGCATATGGCTTTCTGGATCTCTAGGATTATATCACAGGTTTTCAAGGCCCCTAGTGGATATCTCCTTCCCCAGATCTGTAAGTTTTGGCCAGCTCTTGTTTGCCCCAATTGGTATCACAGCTTTAGGCAGCTGTAATGTTAAGGAATTGCTGCTGTTTTTGACAAATGCCCTGGAATTAGATCTTTTCCTGCAGAGTGAGCTCTGAGTCAGATCAAATATGACAATGCTCTCTCAGTGTCTGTGGAAGCATGGGGGATTAAAAAAGAGGAGGGGGGAGAAAGAGAGAAAAAGCAATGCTCTGTAAAAGTGGCTTTTTTTTGAAGTTGCAAAACAGATCAAATTTTTACAGTGCTCTAGGAATGAGATTCTTTGAGAAATGAATTCATATCAAGGTATATGAGCAAGTTCTCAAGGCTTCTCTAGATAGGGCCTTGTCTCCCTTACCTAATCTTTATCTAAATGCTAAGTGGTGACATGGAGGTGGGTTAAGGTACCTGAGGGCTTGGTCTCAAGGAAGCAGTGTGAAATGTTGGAAGGTCTGGAAGTTTGGAGCTGGGCTGACCCGGTTCTGAATTCTGGCTCTGCCACCTACTGTTTGTGCAGCCTTTGGATGCATTGCTTCTCTGAGCCAAAGAGGGATACCTTTGTCTGTAAAATGGGATGCCTCACTAGGTTGTGTTAAGGGAAGAATTAAATTGGCCTCTGTGTGTAAGACTGTTAGCACACAGAAAATGTCCCAAAATGGAAATGATTATTATTTGGCTTGAGGCTTAGGTTAAAACACTAAAAAGTGATGAGACCAGTATTGTTTTGTTGAAATAAAAGCATTTTTAACACGTAAACATTATGTGTCAAGCCTGTTTTAAGCACTTTATATGTAGAGTTCATTTAATCCTCATACTAATCCTCAAGTGGACGTTATTAATTGTCCTGTTTTAGAGATCAGGACATTGAGGTGCAGAGTTTCCTGCCCAAGGCCACCCAGAGCTGGGATTCCCATGGGCTATCTGGCACCAGAGCCTGCACTCTTGTGTCTGTTTCATGTTCATACTACACAACTGAGAAGCCAGTGTGCACTTTGACAAATAGCAATGGAGAACACCAAAAGACAATAAGAAAAGCAGAATACGCCATTTGCCAATGAAACTGGCAAAAATAGGCCTGGGACATCCCCTAGTCTATCCAATTTGGAAGAAGTTAAAGGTCAGATACAAACTTCCCCTTTGTGGCTTCAGCCTGGCCAGGTTCCTCTCTGAAAATCAGTCATGCATACAGCCTGCTCACCACTGGAGTTCCTCTTGAGGTAGAGCCTGTCCCTGGAGCAACCTCCTCCCTGCCCCCTACGTCTGCTGAGACTGTTGTTGAGACTGGGGGCTAATTGAGGGAGGTGGTTAGGGACTGCTGTGCTTCAGCCTATCACAGTCAGATCCACCTGGGAACCCACAGTAGCGGCAGAGAGGACTTTTAACTCAGTGCTCACCTTGACAAGCCAGTTCAGTGCTGACCCTGACAGACCAGGGCCATGCAGGAGCAGGCAGCCCCACCCTGGGTTTCGTCCAGTCATTATGACTTGAACAGTCAATGATGACATTATCAAGTATCTGGTGCATTCATGCCTGGCCCAGCATGCACGCACCAATCCTCTGCTGGGGACTTATGCACCACTTTGTTATGATGAGTCCTGGGCCCTATGGAGCCATTGTTGAGGATTTCCAGCAGCGCCCACTATGCATCAACAACTTCTGGAAGCAGAGAGTCCCTGAACCTTGGAGCAAGGAGAGATATTTGAGATTAGGTTGTTTCTGCTTCCTCCATTTACCAATAGGGAGAGTCAGATGGAGAGAGGCCTGCATCACCCTCTGGGACGCATGGCTTGTGTGGAGGAAGCAGCAACTCCTTGGGAGTTGAGGGTGCAGAATGAGGGCCAGTGTGGATGGCCTTGGGGTCAGGCCACCCTGGGCTCAAATCCTGACTATTGCTGTGCCACTGAGTATGTGCCTGAGCTCTCTGGGCCTCAGTCTCATGCTGGCTGGGTGAGCAGCATCTCAGGGCTGCTGTGTGCCGTGAGGGCACTGAGAGAAGGACTTGTGCAGGATATGTGTCCACTAGTACCACACACCATCTTCCTGATGAGGACCAGGGCAACCAAGGTCCTTTGTAGACACCAGCACCTTCTAACTTGGTGAAGTCCTGGCTGCCATGCCATGCATGGAGTCACCCACCTGCAAACAGCCACTCTCTATCCTGCTCCAGTCCAGTTTGAGAAACAAGCAAGGTCTATTCCAGTGAAGAGCCCCCAGGGAAGAGTCAAGGAGGGCATCTGCTGTTCAAATCCTGAACCCCTCTTGCTAATGATGGCATCGCGCTTACTTTTAGATGTAACATACAGCCTCGGAGGGGTTGGAGGAGAGGTCCATGGAGATCACTTGGCTCAGCCTTCTCATTTTCCAGATGATCTTTTTTTTTTTTTTTTTTAGTCCAAAGAGACTAAATGACCTGACTAAGGCCACACAGCATGTCAGCAGGCCAGCTGGGACTCTACCCACAAGCCCTGAGTCTGGGGATCCCTGTGCTCTTGGCTCTGAGCAAGGCCGCCTCACTTCATTTTAGTTTAGTCTGTGTGACTTGAGCACAAGTTCTGCACACAAAACTGTGCAAGGTCACTAATAGCACTTATAAAGCGGTACTATCCCTTCCTTCCTTTGAAATGGTGGAGGTGGAGACAGTACGTACAAGAGTTACTCAAGGCAGGGATGAGGGTGTGGGGAGGAAGCCGAACCCTTCCATGCCACCTCTGAGACAGCTGGAGGGCATAGCCACTCCATGGCTGCAGCCTGGTTCAGAATGTGCCAGGGGTGGGGTCAGGCACCCCTTTCTTAAATGATCTTTCCTCTGTTGTCTCAAGACATTTTCCAAGTACCAGACAGGACAAAATGGTTTA
Source organism: Mandrillus leucophaeus (assembly GCF_000951045.1). Taxonomy (NCBI): domain Eukaryota; kingdom Metazoa; phylum Chordata; class Mammalia; order Primates; family Cercopithecidae; genus Mandrillus; species Mandrillus leucophaeus. Next base: position 1,871,702 of record NW_012104120.1, on the reverse strand, counting down.
GATGTAAGCCTCTCTACTTTGCCACAGGCCCCAGTGTTCTCTGTTGTCCCACCAGGCTGCTGCTGCCTGCCCTGATGTCTGTAGATTCACTTGGTCAAGAGGAGTTCCTCCTATGCCTGCTGAGCTTTTCAGCCATAGCACAGAACCATTTTATGCGTGGAGCATGCTCATGCGCTCAATCAGTGGTCTCTCACTCAGGGAGGAAGAGAGGCCAACATTTGCTGAGGGCTCACTGTGCCCTGGGTTCTCAGCTGTCCCCATGAGGGGGTGCAATGCCCTTGGTTTTAAAGAGATGAAAATATCAAGGCTCCAAAACGTAAATAACTTGCCCTAGGCCACCTGGATGTGGCTGGTCAAGCTATGTTTGAACCCACCTCTGACTAACTCCAAAATTCATGTTCTTTTCTCTTCCCTTGGCTGTCTTCCAAGTGTCCAGAATGGACTGTCTGGAAAGCATTCCATTAGTACTTCTTGAATGTGGGACTACAGGTCTTTGAGTTTCTCCTAATAAAGTGATTTCTGATGAAAATCTGAGAACATCCTTCCTTCCTGTGCCCCCTCCTCCATGACTCGTTGGGCGTCTTCAGAGCCTGGAAGTCTCTGGAAATCCGGAGTAGCAGGCACTGAAAGGATGTCACGGCCCCCTCCCTTTATTCAGAGAGCCTCTCCTTGCCAGTAACCTTCTGGGAAGGCACTGACGGTGGGGAGGATGGGGCTGTGTGGGGAGGGCCCTGCGAGTCTGGGGCAAATGAGGCTGTGGAGCCCCGGAAGAGGCCAGGGTCACCCAGCATCCTGCCCTGCCTCTGCTGTGAGGCCCCATTGTCCTGGCTGGAGGTCCCAGGCTGGCCCGCCCTCGACTTGGGCATTCATGAGCCTGACTCTGAGGCCCATTCCAAGTTAGTGCTATTTGTAGAATCTTCTTAAAATACCACAACAGTGTCATTCATGGAGCGTCTGCACAGCCATCGATGGTGGACGTCAGAACAAAGCTCCGCTGTGCCTGGCATCCCGTTCTGGCCTCTGCTGGAGGTGTCCCCTCCACCCCACTGACTGGGGATGTTGGTGTTCTCCCTGTCCTGGGTGCTCCAGAGCGAGGCCCCATGGGGTCCAGCAGAGACTCTGGTCCCCCACGCTGGCCAGGAGCACATCCTGTGCCAGGCTCGCCAGCTGAGTGCAGGATGGCGTGCTGCACTCTGCAAGTGAGACTGCTGCCCTTCTCGTGGCTGTCCCCGCACCCCCAGCTCTGACATCAGGCTTCAGCCCAGGGCCTGCTCAGCTACAGTTGGGTGTACTAACACAAGCAAAGAATAACAGGAGGGACCCAGGAGAATAAAGTGTTTAGCATTCAGTTTCAAAGCCGCGGGCATTCTCTGCCTTCCCCTGTGGGCAGACCTCAGTTTCCCGTTAGATAACAGTGGTATCCTCGCCAACTGCATCTCTCTTCCCTGCCCCAGTGGTACCCACAGGGCATCCTTAGGAATGCTTGCTCCTGGCATGTTGATAGGTGTCACTGTTAGTTAGCAATGCATTTTGTGGTATCTGGGATAAGTGGAGCAGTTTGAGGGCTTTCCCAGCTTCTGGACCTGTCAGAGCCTTTGCTATGTGAATGTACCCTGCCCTGGGCAGTGCCTGCCATACAATTTACCCTCAGGCCCTTCCTCACACAGCTGCCTGGCTGGGCAGCCTGCTGTGGCCTTCCCTGGCCCTGCAGGATGCGGGTGTGGCTAGAGTTCCTGGCAGTGTGCCCATCCGTTCAAAGGGTTTGATGACTTCCCATTTTTTTGTCTTTTCCCATGGATACCTACCCATGAGTTGCATAGACAGCCAGACATTTGTCCAAAAGGAGGTGACTTTGCTGGTCCTGGCCCGTGCCTGAAGACAAGCGCCTGCAGTGGGCCTCATAGTGGATCTGGGAGTGGCTGATGGGACCCCCTCCCAGGTGGGAAAGGCTTGGCAGCCAGGACCTAGCAGCCCTCCCTGGGCAGCCATGCCAGCTGCACTGAAGTAGGGTTTTGAGTTTTCTAAAAGTATAGCCACTTGTTGTCAGCAGGTCCCCAACATGTCCCCAGTAACAGCTGGTCACGAGGCACACAGGGCCACTCCCTGAGCAGCGGTGAGGCTGCTACACCCAACTGTAGCAGGAAAAGTGACTTTTGATGAGGAAGCTCTGCCTGGGAGTGCAAATATGCCTGGGGTGAGGGCCGGGCCAGAGGTTGAAGTCCCACAGGTGATTTTGGGATTCTCAAAGCATTACCATGTAAAGAACAAAACCCGCCTCAGTAAGGAGAGTGGCCACCCCAGCCTTGGAGCCCTGACAGTTGGAGTCTGACCATCCCAGTGGAAGGCAGGGATGGCCCTGAGAAGCAGGGGCCTCCAAGACAGGCAGGTCCACATGACTCAGCAGCTGCAGGGCTTCAGGCAAGGGACTTGGCATTTCTACGTTCAGATCCCCCCCACTCCCACGCCCAGCATTTCCGAGCCTCAGTTGCCCAGGGTGTAATTACTGTGCCTTGCTGAGTGGGGGCTGTTACTGGTGGCATCCTATCCTTAAGTGAATTACAAAGTAAATGGGAGGTTTTGTGATTTCTGTAGCCTGTGACCACCCCCACTTGAGGCTGTGAGCTCCCCGAGTTCAGGATTGACTGCTTGTCATCCTGATGTGCTCAGCACATGGATACATGGGTGGATGACTGTCCCAGAGGACGCGTGAAACTGCTCACAGGTGCCCCTTTGTGGGAGAGGACCCCGCATGCAGAGGTCTGGGGCAGGAGGGAGACTGACTTTTCACTTTGTGTGCCTGCACAGTTGTTTTTTTATGTTGATGTTGCTCACCCTTTCACCAAAAGGCTAACCTTTCTGAGTCCTGGTGTTTCCTGTTTCTTCTCTTGCTGTCAGCCATCACCTCCTGATGTCAGTGTGGCTGCCTCTATCAGTTCTCCCTATCCTTTTTTAACTGCCTATTCTAATTCACTGCATATCATGAAGCAGTGAACTGCACTTGCTAGAAATGTATGCAAAGTAAGAGTCAGCAAGCCCCAAGTAAGGCCCTTGGAGGTCAGTTGTTTGGCTCATAGGGAACCTTTACCTGTTTGGCCTTTCCCAATCATTGTTTTGCATGTCCTTGGACTCTAGATGGATGAGGTTGACAGATGGGTGATTTCGAGATAAACCAGGTGTTACTGTGATGCTCTGTGTATGGAAGGGACAGGAGTCACCCTGGGTCCGGCAGCTTTTCTGGCTCTGCAAGTTCACATGAAGATGGCTAAGATGATGATGGCCCTTGGGAACAAGGTCATTTTTGAGCGAGTTTTCCAAAATTAGTGCTGAACCCTATCTTGCCGGGGGGCTGGTGGGGGGCGTGGGAGGTCCTGAGAGGCTGGAGGAGTTCGGGTTTTGCTCTCCAGCCCTGTGAACTTTGCCAAGGGGAACAGCGCTGAACTAAGAGTCTAGCAGACAAAGCATAAAATCCTAGCTCTGGCCTTCTTGCTTGAGCAGTTTCCTTCTGCAGAAAATGGAAAAATAAGACCTTCCTGAAGGTTGGCTACAGGCTTGAATGTGAGGATATCTAGGACCTCATGTCATGTAACTCTAGGGAGCACCATATTGCCTCCAGAGGGCACCATTGATTTAGACTGCAGTGAGAGTGGCTGCCTTGGTCGGGGGCACATGCACTTAGACTACCATGTGAATGGCTGCCTCCTGGTGTTGTGCTAGGAAATGATGCTGGATGACAGTGAACTTGTGAAACTTCTATCCTAGCACTAGCAAGAGTACTTCTTACATGTCTGGCTGCTTATACCTGGCCTCCAGGAAGGAGGCAGCTTATAAAAATAGTGGTCATGTGCCACATCATGATGTTTAAGTCAGTAGACTGCACATGTGACAGTGATCCCGTTAGATTATTGTATTGTATTTTCACAGTACCTTTTCTCTGTGTTTAGATACATGAATACTTCCCAACGTGTTATTATTGCCTGCAGTATTCCACACAGGCTCATGCTGTGCAGGTTTGTAGTGTAGGAGCAATGAGCTGTACCGTAGAGCTTGGGTGTGCAGTACCTGCACTGTCTAGGTTTGTGTGAGCACACTCAGTAGGGTTTGCATAATGGCAAAATTGCTTAATAACACATTTCTCAGAATGTACCCCTGTCACTAAGTGGTGCCTGACTATATGTTGTTTTTATAAGAACCTAAAGAACTTGAGTGAAAAAGAGTGGGAAGGACATTAGCTGAGGCCCTGAGGTCCCACCCAGCTGCTGAGGAGGGCCCACTGCTGCCTGATCTTACAGGAGCCCCTCGTGAAGAGGGAAGGAGCATCAGTGAGAGATACATAGTGGCCAAATCAAATTAAGGAGGTTTCTCACATGCCCAGTATAGATTTTGTGGTTCAACAAATGTCTGTGTGACCATCCAGAGAGGGGGCAGAACTGGGGTATAGGGTATTGGCGGGTAGAACAGGGGTGTGGAGAGCCACAGGCCCTGGCGGCCTCTGCCATTTGGCAAGCCACTTTCCCCTGGGCTGCAGCTTCTCCAGCCAGCCCTTACAGGCTCCTTACGGGCCTTGGCTATATCTCCAGCATGCCTTCACCGGGCAGCCCTGCTGGCCTACCCCTCTCTCCATCCCAGCCAGGAGAAGCGGTCTGAACACACCTCTGGGGAGGCAAAAGTCCTCCCAGGGGATCCCCATCCACCCACCCTTGGTTTCCAGGAAGGAACTGGGAATGGCCAGCCAGGTCCTGCCCCAACCACAAGGAGGAGTTCTAGAGCCACCTCCAGCCTGGCTCTGGGAGGTTTTGTGATGCAGAACTGGGGATGGGGCTCAGTGGCCGGGAGACCAGGGTCAGGCGCACATCTGTGCTTTTGGAGCTGCTGGGCGTGGTCTCATGGTGGAGATGGATTAGGGGAGTGGGATGAGAATGGGGCGATGCCACCAGCATATTTTGTTTGATGCCTTACAGTTACAGACTGATTTTCATTTATTTATTATATTTAGTCTAAAATGTAGTTTCCCAAGGCGGGCAGATCACCTGAAGTCAGGAGTTTGAGACCAGCCTGGCCAACATGGTGAAACCTCGTCTCTACTAAAAAATACAAAAATTAGCTGGGCGTGGGGGCAGGCACCTGTAATCCCAGCTACTCAGGAGGCTGAGGCAGGAGAATTGCTTGAATCCAGGAGGCAGAGGTTGCAGTGAGCCGACATTGTGCCACTGTGTGCCAGCCTGGGCAATAGAGCAAAACTTTGTCTTTAAAAATAATAGTAATAATGGAATAAAATGTACAGTTTCTGGAGACAGAGGAAGCAGGGTGTGGTGGGACTTGGGGCACCCCCTCTCCCCATCGCTTGCTTGCGGCCCTCTGCCTATCTAGGCTCCACTCACACCCAGGTGCTTGAACCCCATGCTCTCAAATTTCCTCTCAATTCATCACTACCAGGACTCTTCCCATCCCCTCTCTCAGCTTACCCCCAACTTATGAGCAAGTTCTGGTGAGTCTCAGATCCAGACAGGCACTGAGCCTGGGTGCCTGTTACCACCTGCATCCCAGCCAGTGTGGTCCCAGCCTCTGCTTCCCTCCCCTGGACACCTGCCAGAACCTCCTGTCTAAGCTCCTGACCCCCTCCTGCCCTCCTCAGCCCACGGAGCCCCACAGAAGAGCTCAGGACTTTTCCCACCTCGGGGCCTTTGCAATTCTCCTGCTCATCTGCCAACTGCCTCCCCGTTCATCCTTTTGTGCCCAGACCAGATCTGTGTAAGAAAGCCAGCCCCTGCTGTTTCTGAGTTCTCAGCCAGAGGATCCCTTCCCCCGCCCCAGAGTGGCCTGTCCTGACCCACCCCCTCTCTGTTCCTATCCATCTGAGCTCTCCCTGCCACCTTGGTTGGCTCCCTGTCCTTTGGCTGGTTCTCTAGGAAAGCGGGGACCTTGTCTCCCTTGTTCACCCACACACCCCCTCCAGCCCATCCCGTATGTCAAGCACAGTGTCCTGCGCACACCAGAGTCTTGGGAAGTACCTGTGGTCTCACTGGAAGAATCAGTCTCCCTGCCCTTCAGGTCTCCTGCATAGGTCCAGCCCTCTGGAGAGGAAGGAGCTAAGACTCTGGGGATCACCCTTGGCCAGTGGATGACTGGAGCCAGGGGATCCCTCCTCCCCTTTTTGTCCCAGGACTGGCAGTCCTGACACACATTTTATGAGGCAAGATGGAGTCCCCAGGCCCCCAGGGCAGCAGGCAGCTTATCCAGCTTCCCTGTGGGGCTCTCCCTCCTTCCCATCTCTCCTTCCCCATCCCGCACTTCTCCCTGGGATAGCTTCCTGAACAATAACCTTTTCCTCAGGCTTTGATTTTAGGGACCCAGGTTAAGACACACTGTGAGTTGGGGGAAAACGTTCTCAATAGCAACCCAAAGCAGAGAAAGGCACAGGCCAGCCAGGGTTCATATCTGCTCCCTTATTAGGCCACATTGCTCAGAGTTACCCATTTAGCCAATGTTGATGTGTCCACTCACAGCAGAGCACTCCAGCAGGAGTTAGGGGAGGTGCAGGCACCACTCATACCCCAAGAGGCCCAGAAAGGGCACTGCAGGTGGGTGCCAGCAGGACTTGGCCTGAAGAGGGGACATCGATGCACATTGCAGTTCCATCACTGACCAGCCTCCTGGGCTTGGGAGGTTTACCCAGTGGCCTGGGCTTCTCCCGGCACCATGAGATGATAGGGAAGGACAGCATGATAATGGTCTGTACTTTCTAGAGTTGCTGGGAGAGGAGCTTCGCAAAGCATGTAGGTGGTGTTAGCAGGGTGGTGGTGCCAGTGACGGCAGCAGCAGCAGCAGCAGGTGTGGGGCCTCGTTAATCTCTGAGACTGACATCGTTTGTACCAGTGTAGAAATAAATACCCCTCCCCTCCACAGAGTCACTGGACAGGTTGACACTGGAAACTGGCACTGAGTAGGTGCCTCATAAATGTTAGTTCCCTTTTTGTTCCTTAAAATAATGAGTTGACCATCCGTTATTCCCTCCAGGTCACTCAGCATCAGTTACTTTTTTTTTCAGTCTAACCACCAGGCCACCTGTTCATCCCCACAACCCCTCTTTTGAACATTTCGGAACATGGTCTTCATCTGACAGTTAACATATTCCATTTAACATGCTACCGTTTTAACTTATTTTCTTCTCCCTCCAAATATTTTGATGTCAGCACCGGCACCACGTTCCTTGGTGTTTCCCAGTCTCAGCCATGCGTTCTTACTGCTGAGGCCTGGCCAAGTCCTGGCTTCTCCAAGGTCAGGGGATGAGGGGGCCTCATCCAGTCAGCCCCAGAGCCAGGCGAGCCCGAGCTGTGGGTGAAGGTAGCTGAGAGGACGCTGTTCTGAATTTATGGCCTCATCCCTGACCCCAGTAGGTCCCCAGGATCCTTCCTAGCATTGGCTGCTTCGAGTTTGTTGATGATGTTGGTTGACGCCTGTCTCCACTACCAGGCCACACTCTCTGAGAGGCAGAGACTCTTGCTTTTGTCACTGCCGTGTCCCCAGTATATGGCACAGTGTCTGGCACATGGTAGACCATCAATAAATATTTATGGGAGGAAGAATGGGATATGGAAATTTGGGAGTGGGTGAGGGGGCAACAGTTGGGAAAGGTGAGGGAGAAGTAGGGATATTTGAGTTGGGTCTTGATGAATGAGTAGGAGTTTGCCAGGTGGCCAGGTGGGAAAGGCACCAGCATGTGCAAAGACCTGGAGGCATGAAGAATGTGGTGCTTCCTGGCAGTAAGCAAGTGGGCAGGGCACCTGGAGTGTCTGGTAAGATGGAGAGAGCTGACTGGGGCTGGAAAGGTGCTCTCTGCTCATCATGCAGGAGCCCAGTGGGAAGCAGCAAACTGAGATGTGTCCTGAAGACAACAGAGTCAGGCCATGATGTAAGATTCTCACTGGAGAGGGGAAAGTTCTGACTGCACTGCAGAGGCCACCCTTTGGCAGGGCCTGGGCATTCCCCAGCTGTTCCCACACTCTTCCACTTCTGCAATTGTCCCTGGGAGAAAAATCACAGTCCTCCTTCTCCCACGGGGTACTGCCCAGGGCAAGGTCACACCCAGATCCCCTAAAAGCCCCAGCATCCCCAGAATCACAAAGGAAGATTCTCAGGGAGAGGCTGGTTTTAAGAAATGAAACTCTGCTATGGTTATAAGCTAGCAAAAGGGGAACTTGGAGCTGAAACCATTTGGAGGACATTTGGGGCATTTTCCTAAATTAAAAGTACTCGAGACACAGGGCTGGCTTAACTTCTCCAGCACCAAACACGAGCTCCTGCCTCTCTCAACAATGAAAATAAGCACAATCTTCACTCAGGACAGTCATCTGTGCCCATGAGAATCCACATGCCAGCACTTCAGAGCCTCTCCTGAGAGGAAGCTGCTCCTCCCCTGCTCCTGAGCCCCTCCCTTCTCTTCTGGGAGCCAGCCTGGGGCCCAGTATCCAGCTCCTCCTTCCAGAAATAGGCATGCAGATCTGTGCACCTCTGAGCATGTATCATCCATTTATTTTTTCCACACAGTAATGGAGCATCCCGTATCATTTCACACAGTTTCACCACCTTCTTTTCTTTTCTTTCTTTTTTTTTTTGATGCACATAATTTAATCAATACATTATTTATTTGATGAAGAGTTAAGCTGTTCCCAGTTATTTTTACTACCTTTTTATGCACATGTACAAATGTATCTGAAGAGTAAATTTCTAGGAATAGATTGCTGGGTCATTTAAAATTTTGATAGATCTCAAATTATTCTTCCAAAGAGATTGTCAAAATCAAAATCTACTTCTAGCAACAGCTCGAAGGTCTGCCCACTTTCCTCACCATCCCCATCAGGTGGGTGCCTTCAGCTGCAATCCCTCCCTTGAGATGCGGGTAAATCAGCTGAGAGCACCTCCCAAGGGGAGGCTGCAGGGGCCCTGCACTGGCCTCACCCACACACCTGGAACATGTGGTGTGAGAAGGCTTATTTCACCTGTCACTTTATATTAAATCTCATTTTCATTTGTTTTTTAAAATAGGTAACAAATAGTACAAATATGAGAAGGCAAAAGCCAGTCTCCTTGTATCCCTGCCTTCTAGTCACCCACCTTCATCCCCAAAAACGCTACTGTTCTCTTTCTCTGTCCAGAAATACTTTGCACACATTCAAACAAATCTGGGTATAAAGTATACCCTCATTTTTGAAGACCTGCAAAACATCCCATTTTATGGATACGTAGCTAGCCCCTCTCCTTCTGCCATTTGTCTTTTCACTTTCTTTTCTTTGCCATGCAACTATTTTTAACTTTTTTGTAGTTACATTTTCTTTTGTGGTCTCCTGTTTTGAGTCATACTTAGAAAGGCCTTCTCCAAAATTTTATACAAAATTTCTCCCATGGTTGAGCCTGGCACTTTTATAGTTTCATTTTTCATCTTTAAATCTTTTTTTTTTTCTTTTGAGATGGAGTCTCACTCTGTCACCCAGGATAGAGTGCAGTGGCGCGGTCTTGGCTCACTGCAACCTGCACCTCCTGAGTTCAAGGAATTCTCCTGCCTCAGCCTCCCGAGTAGCTGTGACTACAGGGGCGGTCTGCCACGCCCAGCTAATTTTTGTATTTTTAATAGAGACAGGGTTTTTTCACCATGTTAGCCAGGCTGGTCTCAAACTCCTGGCCTCAGGTGATCCACCCACCTCGGCCTCCCAAAGTGCTGGGATTACAGGTGTGAACCACCGCGCCTGGCCTTAATCTTTAATCTATTGTGTATTTTTATTTGGTTGTAAGGTGTGACATAAAGATTCAACTTGATTATTCCTCACATGGCTCTCCCATGTGAGGAAATACTATGGGATATACTATCCCATGTTTAGAGAATCCATCCTGTCCTCACCCCTTTGAAAGAGTTCCTTAAACATTCCAAACTTCCATATGTGTGTGAGTCTTTCTCTGGTCATGCCACCCAGTGCTGTGCTGTTTTAATTACTGAGTAGCTCTACTCAGGTTTTTGTTTTGTTTTGAGATAGAGTCTTGCTTTCTCGCCCAGTTTGGGGTTCAACTCACAGCTCATTTCAGCTTCCTGCTCTGCTGAGCTCCAGTTACTCTCCTACCTCAGCCTCCTGCATGGCTGGGATTATAGGTGTGTGCCACCACACTTGGCTAATTTTTTTATTATTATTTTCTATAGAGGTGGGGTCTTGCTATGTTGCCCAGACTGGTCTGGAACTCCTGGCCACAAACAATCTTCCAACTTTGGCCTCTCAAAGTATTAGGATTACAGGTGTGAGCCACCATGCCCAGCCTCTGTACTGTCTTTTAATAATTGGTTGGGCTGGTCGGAGTTCACTATGTTTTCTTTCAAAAGTGCACTTGCTATTTTTGCTTATGAACCTTAAGAATCAACTTACCTCATTTAAAAAGAAATACTATTCATATTGTGTTAAATTAATAGACCAAGGTAGAGAGAATTGGCATCTCTGTTATGCTGCTGGCATCCCTATTTTCCTACTTATATACATAGCATGCATTTCTGTTTCTCCTAATTTACAAATAGGTTGTTCTTTTTATGTATTAATTTTGCACCCAGCTGATTTACTGCATTCTTTTATTGATTATGATAGGTTTTCAGTTCATTGACTTAGAACTTCCACACATATAAACAAGTACCCTGAAAAATAATTTAACAGGAGGAGTAATAACAGCTCACCCTCTCCTCCAGCTTTCATAGCTTTCCATTCTTTCTCTTGTCTGGTTGGTGAACCCTTCCAGGGAGATGCTCTATACCAGGGGTCTTCAGTGGACGTGCCTGTATTTTTCCTGGCTTTGATAGGAATGCTGCCGTTGTCTCTCCACTGAATGCAGTGTTGACTTTGAGTATATCCAGGTGAAGATCCACCTGTTCTCATTTAACGAAGAATATTTATCAAAATGGATGTTCAGTCTTGTCAAGTGTCTTTTCCAATTTCCCCTTAGACTGCTGGGCTGCAGGCTGCCAGTGTGCACCAGCAGGCCAGGGAGGCCTGCCCATGCCTGGTAGCTCGGGGAGGAGGTGGTGCAGCTACGTGGGCGGCCTGTGGCTCTCACGCTGTCTGTACCATCCTGCTTCCAGCTGCAGGAAACAGGCAAGCCCATGTAACCTGCCAAAATCAAAGGAGCTATGTTATTCTTACAGACCAAGAAATCCAGAGGGAGAGGTAGGCGGCCCCATGGTAGTGACTCAGGGCCTCAGCAACGTCAACAAGGACATGGCCTCCCCCTGCCCCTTCACTCCCTTGATCTATTGGCTCTGCTCGCTGGCCAGAGTGGCTGCAAGATGACCACCAAGTGACCAACAGGCAGGACACGCCCCTTCCATGGAGAGGGGTCTCTTGGTGGAGTCCTTCTTAGACAGGAGGGAGCCTTTCTCAGATGTCCCTCCAAGAAGTTCCCCTTGGACCTCAGTGGCTGCATCTCTAGTCTTAGGGCAGCCTGTGAAATAGATCTGTTTTTCATTTCTTTACAGATCTTCTTTAATGAGTGATAGGTATGCGCCTCTCTCAATGGCTGCCCGTCGTTCCATCACCTTTGTGTATCCTGGTGTCCCATTCCCCTGCTTTGGTCATGATGTTGCTTCTGGTATTGGATTGGCTTTTGTCATTGCCTGCTTGTTTGGGCATTTTGGGTTCTGAAATGTTGAATATGGACTCTGTGGCTGCTGCCCTTCTTAGGCCAGCTAGAATTGCACTTTTGGCTCTAGCGCATCAAGACATGCTATTGTGTGCAGAACGAGAGTGTACGAGAACTCCACAAAGGATAGGGCAGGGGGCCAGGTCGAGGGAGGCTGCAGCGGGGCCACTGCTTGGGGATGCAGAGGGCTCTAAATCCTTGTGCTGGGACTGGTGGGGGGTGTTGGGGTGGCTTCCTGTACATGTGGGAGACTTCACTTCACTGACTTCTGGCTTGGGCAAGGGGCCAGAAGGGCCATGATGTGGAGCACCTGGAAGCTCTGAGGACCAACAAGTGCCCAGTGCATTTTTGTTCAGGGGCCTTCATTGTTCACCAGTGCATCCCAAGGAGGAGAGGCATTCACCAGGTTTCTAGGTGCCCTGGTGCAGCTATGCAGTATGGCTGGTGTGGTCCCTGCAGGGGTGGGAGGCTGGGTAATGGGGGACTCTTCTGGGCCCTGTCCTGCTCGGGCCAGCTTTCTCCTTTCACCACAGGATCCCATCTTCCTTCTCAGAAAATAGAGCGTGTGGGCTCGTGATGACAGGCCAAGGTAGATGTTACCTGCAGGGAGCCTTATGAAAGGTGGGGACTGGCCCTAGGCGCTGCATCCTCTTTCTCTGGAGTGCACACACAGCAACTCTAAGGGATAGATAGAGGCGGAGCCCTAGAGGAACCATGGACACATGAAGTTTCTGCTGCTCTCAGCCTATCACCTTCCCTCCTGATATTCTGCCCTTCATCTCTTCAGCCCCACTGGGAGGATCCCAGGATGGCCACCTTCTCTTATCCCATGACAGACAACAACAGAGTCAGGGCCCAGGGCCCACTGCAGTGCTGCCCTGGGGGATGGAGCACAGTGGGAGGGGTCCGTTTATTGAGCCCCTGGGCCTTGCAGTTGCTGTGAGTGGCAGGAGCTGCACCTGGGACTGAGGTATTGTGGCCAAGGTGGACCTGGAAGGAGGGGCAGGTGGATAGCGAGACCCCAGGTTTCTTTGGCTTTGTTCCTGTGTCCCCAGTAGTTCCCTGCCTCTTCTCTCCAGACCTGTTTTCCTGGATGGGCTCCTTCCTCCCCGGCTTGCTCATCTTGTACTACAGCACATTACGAGGCCTCAGACAGCCGACCCCTTACACAGCATCTGCTGACCACCAGCACTCCCTCTTCAACATCCTGTTCCCTCCTTCCCCTCTGCCTTCTGTGCCTCCTTTTCTCTCTGCATTTATGGCAATAAAAATACTTTCTGGAAACAGAAGTGAGTCGTCGGCCTCCTCCTATCCCTGGCTGAGTGGTGCTGACAGGGAGGCTGGCAGCAGAAAGCCCAGCTGCCTTGGAGAACCCCACCTACTTTTCACCCATGCCAAGGAGACAAAGCTGTGGCCCGAGGCCTACCCTGAGGAGACAAGGTCAGGATCCTGCTCTCCTTCAGGAGTGGGCTTTGCTTTTGCAGCTGAGCAAGCACGTCTTGCCGTTCTGATAATTTTTCTGTGGGAGGCCCTAGCCCTGTATGTGCAGGTAGCAGATTGTCCAGGTCCCATGATCACCCCCCAAGGGCAGGTGGGAGGTGTCAACCCCCTAGGAGGTCAGCAGCATGCAGTTTCTCCTGACCAGCCATGGGCAGTTGGGAGAGTCAGTGCCCAGGGCCCACTGCAGTGCTGCCCTGGGGGATGGAGCAGTGGGCCCTGGGCCCCCTGCACAGAACCCCAAGGAATCCAGTGCACCCAGTTCACTCTGAGGACCTGAGAAAGCTGAGTGTGAACAGCTCACAGTCCAGTGGCAGATGGGGCACCTTGGTTCCTGCCCTCCACTCCCCAGGGGTGTACTACGCAGCACCTCCACAACCAGGCTTGTGAACTCCTTAGGGCAGGATGCAGCCCCACTCCATTACTGCACTGAACTAGGAGGGGGACTCCATCAAGTAGCAACCGGCACACAGCAGCACAGACTTCCTTATCTAGTGTGACCGGCTGTCTTCCTGCAGATACTCTGGCAGGCACCAGGCGATTGTTCAGCAGGCACCTGGAGACAAGGATTAGGTAAGACCCTAGAGAAGGAGGTCCCAGCAGCTAAGGTGAAGAGAGCAGCCAGAACAGGCAGCCCTGGAGGCAGCAGCTCTGGGCTGAGAATTCTTGCCCTTCCAGTTCTTACCTATGTGACTATGAGCAACAAAGTCCATCTCTCCGACCTCAGTTTCTTCATCTGTAAAATGAGAATCATGACACCTATCTCACAAGCTATGGAGAGGATAAAATGCCACAGTCTATGTGATTGCATGTATGTGGCACACGGCTGGCGCATAGTAGGCTGCTGTTGTTATTTAATGTTCTTACCGTCCCCATCATTATCGGTACAGGAAGAGATGTGAGGATTGTATATCCTCATACCACCAGAGCCCCACTGTCCAGGTCTCTGAAGGCAGCAGACCACAAGGGGGATGGTTGTGCTTCAGGCTGTGTTTTGACAAAATGGGGATTGCATACATCACCTTTGCTGCATCATAGATTACCCCCCAAACCTAGTGGCTTAAAACAGAAACATTTATTATCTCACAGCTCTGTGGGTGGGGAATCTGGGTGTGGCTTGCCTGCATCCTGTAGCTTGGGGGCTCTCAAAGGCTTATCCCGGTGTTAGCTGCAACTGTGGCCTCATCTGAAGGCTTGACTAACGGGAGATCCACTTCAAGCTGAATCACACAGCTATTTGTAAGGGACAGTCCCTTGAGGGCTGCTAGACAGACCACCACGGTCCCTTGCTGGCTGTTGCTAGAGACTTCTCTGTTTCTCACCACATGGGCCTCCCGCCTCGGGCAGCTCCCAACAGGGTAGCCTGCCTCATCACAGCCAGCAAGCCAGAGAACAAGGGAGAGAATGTGAGACGGAAGCCACTGTCTCTTTGTGACCTAATCTCAGAAGTGACATCCTGTCAATTTTTGCCACATTCTGTTCATTAAAAGCAAGTTACTGGGTCCAGCCCACTTTCATGAGGAGTAATTACACAAGAGTCTGACTACCAGGAGGCAGGTCCACTGGGGGCCATTGCGGAGGCTGCCTACCAAGGGATGAAGCCAGGAACACCCACTCTGCCGCCAGACTGCCTGGGGCATTCAGATCCTCAGCTATTAAGAGTGGGCTCTGAGGGACCAGTGCTTTAGGACACCAGTTGGCAACTGATTTCCCTTGGGTGACCGGGGGCAGTTGGGAAGATACACCTTACTAGTCATGTGACCTTGGACGAATTATTCAACCTTCTGCAGCCTCTGTGTTCTCGTCTGTCAATTGGGTATCATCATTGTAACACCATATCAGGTGGTTGTGGGACATCGAGATAAAACATGCAAAGCTGTTAGGATGGTGCCCAGCAATATGGTGAACACTCAATCAAAGCTGGATATTTTAATTAAGAGAGATTGCCTGTTACCTCCCAGAGCCCTCCACATCCCCCCCAGTGGCTGCTGCCATTCACTGAACCCCAACCCTTTTCCAGACACTAGACTAGTCCCTGGGACACCAGGAAGAACAGTCATACATTCCTTCATAAGTCATACAATCCTTTCACAGAGACAGGCAGTAAACACGTATGCAGACGAACAAGCTGCTTTCCAATCAGGATAAGTCCTATAGAGAAAGCCATGTAAGACGAATTGGGTGGGAGGGGGCAGCTCCTTGACAAAGGCTGTCACCCAGAGAAGGATTCTGTAATGTACATTTGAGCTGAGGCTGGAAAATAAGAGGGAGTCAGCCATGCAAGGAGGTGGGAGGGCATTTGGAGCACCCGAGAGAATGCAAAGTTTCTGGTGGGAAGAAGGTGAATTTGAGGGAGAGAGGGTGCTGGAGTGGCTGACAGCAGGACATGGGCCAGGGGGAGGAGAGGTGGTCCGAGGGACCTGGAGGCTCACAGTCACATCGGAGTTGAGTTTTATTCCAAGAACAGTAGGCCCTCTGAAGGGTTTCCAGCAGTTGTGATTTGCCCTTAAGAGGCTGCTTCTTGTTGGAGAGGTGGATAGATGGGTGGATGGATGGATGGATGGATGGATGGATGGATGGATGGACCAATGAGCAGATGGATAGATGGGCGGATGAACAGGTAGACAGATGGATGGAGAAATTGGGGAGATGGGCAGATGAACAGGTGGCTTCGGCACAGGCACAGCCCCTTTCTCTGTACTTGCTGAGCAGAGTTTGGTGCCCATTGCCTGCCTCTGCCCTCCAGGGCTGCCTGAGTATGGGCTCCTGACACCACATCCCGGGAGGAGTGAATATTGCTGGAGGAGAGGAGACCAGGCTGAGTGAGGGAGCTGCTTCCTGCTCCCTTTGTCCCAGAGGCAAGGGAGACACCTTAAGGGTGGCAGCTGACTTGGCGCACAGAATCCACAACAGCTGAGTTCAAATCCTGGCTGTACCATTTCCCAGCGTGATGGCCCTGGGCCACTGAAAGCTCGCGGAGCGTCAGCTTCTCTGTCTGACACAGACCACATGCCTACCTTAGAGGGTATGGGGGCGCTTACCAAGTACCACGTGCAGGTTCTGTGCCCAGCCCCTGGCTTCTTGGTCTCATTTCATCTTCACCACAGTCCCAGGAGGTGGGTTTAGTTATTGGCCTTGTTTTGCTGATGAGAAAATGGAAACAGAAAGATTAAGTAACTAACTCAAGACCATGTGGCAACTAAGCACTTATATCAGGCTTCTCCCATGCATTCATTAATCTCCACTACCTGGTGAGTGGGTCCACCTGGAGAGGAGAACCCTGAGGCATAAAGCTGGTGGCACTGAGCTGGGGTTCCCACATGCCAGATAAATAGGACTCCCCCACCCCCAGGGAGTCAAGAACACAGCAGGACAAGCGCACGGGGCGGCAGGCACAGATGCGGATGCAGAACAACCACACCGACCTCCCACTGGCGGGGATCCCAGCAGGTCCTCCTTGCCCCGCCCCAGACAGTCCCAACCTTCCGGCACTGGTAAATGCAGAAGTTCCCCAGGAGAGACAAAAGGCCTCAGCCTGGTGCCCACAGGCAGAGCGCACAGGCAGCCGAGTGGCCGCAGTCCCGCAGTGGAGGAGTGCCTCGTGCACCTGGTGGTTTTCTGCACCCCAACAGGTGCATCTGGCCACTGTTCCTCCCACTGCAGGCCCCGCTGCTCCACACCATGCCCTTCTGGCCCATCAGGCATCTGAAGAGGAGTGGGCGTCTGCCCAGGGGTAAGTGGATAGCTGGAGTCACTGGGAGGCTGCGAGGACCAGGCTAGGAGACTGGGGAGGGCGATTAACCCTTGAAAGGGAAGTGGTGTTTGGTGGCCGCAACCAGGTAAAGAGAACTGAAAGACATGAATGAAGACTGGGAGGACAGCAGGGAGGTTCAGCCTGGTACACTGGGGATCCTGTGCAGGAGCCTCCAGCTGGCTCATTGCCCAGGACTGACACCACACACACAGGCAGGTCTCAGGATGCCTGAGAGTGTGCTTGGCAAAATAATGGCCCACCAAAGGCAACATACACCGCCAGCCCCAGTCCACACTCTCCCTCACTGTAGCCACCAGCCACATGTGGCTGCTAAGCATATGAAATGTGGCTAGTCCAAATTGAGATAATGCTGTTAGTGCTAAATATGTGTTAGTGCCTTAAAGATTTTTAAGACTTTATACAAATATATGTATAATATCTCAATAATTTTAATTGACATGTTGAAATGAATGCTACTATTGTAGATATATTGGAATAAACAAAATATTAGGTTGGTGCAAAA
This sequence comes from Mandrillus leucophaeus, assembly GCF_000951045.1. Taxonomy (NCBI): domain Eukaryota; kingdom Metazoa; phylum Chordata; class Mammalia; order Primates; family Cercopithecidae; genus Mandrillus; species Mandrillus leucophaeus. Next base: position 1,854,264 of record NW_012104120.1, on the reverse strand, counting down.
GTAATTGCTGTTTTTGCCATTGAAAGTAATTTATTTTTGGCTGAGTGCGGTGGCCTGTAATCCCAGCACTTTGGGAGTCGAGGTGCGTGGATCACCTGAGGTCAGGAGTTTGAGACCAGCCTGGTCAACATGATGAAACCCTATCTCTACTAAAAATACAAAATTTAGCTGGGTGTGGTGGTGGGTACCCATAATCCCAGCTACTCGGGAGGCTGAGACAGGAGAATCACTTGAACCTGGGAAGCGGAGGTTGCAGTGAGCCAAGATTGTGCCACTACACTCCAGTTGGGGCAAAAAGAGTGAAACTCCATCTCGAAAATCAAAGGAAAGTAATTTATTTTTATATATATAAAAAAGATAAATACAGCTGTTCCTTTTTAGTTTTTTAGTGTAGCTGCTAAAACATTTGAAGTTGCACATGTAGCTCACATTATATCTCTGTAGGATCACACTGTTCTAGACGGCTGCATCTAGACACTGGGCCTTCACCCCGACACCCAGCTGCTAGGGCCCTCCGAGGGTTTCTACACTCTAGGCAGCCAGGAGAGTGACAGTGGGCCCTGTGACAAATCATACATTGCTGCTGCCACTTTTAAATGGTGATTTAAAAAATATTTTTCAATAAACCTTGGTAAAGAGGGGTTAAGGCAGATATAAAATTTGATCAATTACATCGGAATGACAACTTTTTCACCTGAACATCATGGAATAAGTCCCAGGGGTTACAGTGGCTTACAAAGTGCTTTCACACATATCGGTTACTCTTTTTTCTTTTTCTTATGAAAATGTTTATATGGAAAAGTTGAAAGCCAGTTCTTATCCTGGGACCCCTGCATTTTGGAGCCTCCCCCTCTCCCTGGGTCTCAAAAGGAAATCCTTAAGTTCAGGAGCTCAGAGGGGAGAAGGCCTGGCTGGAATCACAAAGGGCTGGTCACCTGGGGCTGGTGCCCTTGAACAAGCCACGGGCAGAAGGAGTGAGAAAAGTGGGGTCGGGATAGGAGCCAGACTTCCTGGGGTCATAGTTTCCTGGTACATACACACACACAGCTCATAGTTAGAGCTTGGGCTGTTTCTAAACATTTCTGGGCTCAGTTTCCTCTCTTTAAAATGAGAATAGTGATATCGCTTCCCTCAGGATCCCACAAGTGTTCCCACTACTCACACTCATCAATCTGTAAGTGTCATGCCCACCTTTCGCAAGGTTTTCACGTGCGCCAGTCTCCTTTGTTCTGCCGGTGCCGCCCTCACTAACCTCCCATTCATCTCAGGCTCAGCGCATGTCCTCTCCATGCCAGGCTCTGCTGGCTGTGCTGGAGTTGTCTATAAAACAGACAGAGTCGGGGTGGGCCAACAAGAAACGTTATGAATAAGCATGTCATGTAAACACATAAAATACATACAGAGTGTATTGACTGCAATCAGTGCTATGGAAAAATTCAGGCCAGGAAGGAGCATGGGGTGTGGTGGGTGATGCGTGGTAAGGCTTAAATAGGGTGGTCAGAAGAAGATGTTACCTTCCCCAAGAAGGTAACATCTGAGGAAAGACCTGAAGGGGGTCAGTGCTGGAAGGACAGCTTTCTGGGCTACAGCAGGAGCAAGGGAACAGCAGGTGCAAAAACCGTGAAGCAGGAGCATGCCAGGTGTGCTTGAGAACTGGCAAAAGCAAAGGGAAGGGGAGCCAGAGATGACGTCACAGGAGTAGGGGTCAGGGGCCTTCAGGCTCACTGCGAGGCCTTTGCTGAGATGGGCCTGCCGGGGGATGTTGAACAGGGGTTGGGGAGCTGGTTCAGGCCTCTACTAGGTCTCCGTGGCTGCTCAACTGAGAATAGACTGTCAGGGTGAGGGAAGGAGCCTGGAGACTGTGCAGCAGTCTAGATGAAGAGTGATGGTGGCCCAGACCAGGTGAGCAGTGAGAAGTGACCAGATTGCAGCTATGTTCTAAAGGAGAAGCTAATAGAATTTACTGAGAGGAATGGATAGGAGAGGTGAGAGAGAGTGGAGCAAGGATGTGTCTGGTTTCAACTTGAGTAACCAGAAAATGGAGTTGCCCTCACCCAAAAGGGAAGGGTGTAGGCAGATGGGAGGTGGACTTCCCCCAGGTCTGGAGGTCAGGGGAGCAGTGAATCTGGATGTCATCAGCACGAGGACAGCATTTAAAGCCTGAGAACAGATGGGTCCACCAGGGAGACTGGGGTCAGTGTAAAGGTGAGGGAGAGGAAGACTCCAGGGGGCTCCCAGCTTCCCGCACCTAGTTGTGGCCACCGAAGTGGGAACACAGGAGGAGCTAGTTTGATAGATGAGGCACTTAGAATTTTTGGACATGCCACATTGTGCCTGTGGGAAGTCACAGGACAATAGAATTGTAAGTCATTTAGATTCATACACAATAGAGATCTGGCTGTTCTGTATCAATGTTTCTTAACCGGGGCATTTGGCCCCCAAGGGGCACTTGGCAATGTGTAGAGACACTGTTGGCTGTCACAGCCTGGGAGGGAGGGAGTGGGCAGAGGCCAGGGATGCTGCTGCCCATCCTGCTATGCACAGGACAGGCCCCCACACCCCACGAAAAATGATCTCACCCAACATGTCAGTAGTGCTGAGGCCGAGAAGTCCCCCTCTATCCTGTATTTAATTATGATAATAAAAGGGAACACTTAGAGAGTGCTTGCTAGCTCCCAGGGGCTAAGCTAAGGGGCTGTCCCATTTCATTCTCCTGATGAGATGGGTGCCTTTGGTTTCATACCCCTACGGGTGCATGACTCTGACAGCTGGGGAAATTAAGTCACTGTGCTCCACATTGAGGGAGCTGAGGTTTGACCCATAGAAGTTGGATCCTAAGCACTGTTTAAGAGAGCCTCAGCGCTGGGCGCAGTGGCTTAGGCCTGTAATCCCAGCACTTTAGGAGGCCTAGGCGGGTGGATCATGAGGTCAGGAGATCCAGACTATCCTGGCTAACACGGTAAAACCCTATCTCTACTAAAAAGACAAAAAATTAGCCGGGCGTGGTGGCGGGCGCCTGTAGTCCCAGTTACTTGGGTGGCTGAGGCAGGAGAATGGTGTGAACCCGGGAGGCGGAGCTTGCAGTGAGCCAGGATTGTGCCACTGCACTCCAGCCTGGGCTACAGTGCAAGACTCTGTCTCAAAAAAAAAAAAAAAAAAAAAGAGAGAGAGAGAGCTTCAAAAGTCTGCCATGTGTAATGGGATGGGGTGGAAACAGTGGCCACACAGACAGTTAAAGGGAAAAACCAGGAACTGTGATAATAGACCTTCATCTTTCATAATGAATTTATTCCTGAAATATTTGCCAGTGTAATTCTTATTCATTTAAGTAAAGCTAATATTAATGTTTCCTAAGTTACAGAGAAGAAGGTCAGTATAAACCATGGAACACTGTAGAAAGTCCCGAAGTTTGTTGTAATCCCCCATTTCATCTTCCTCACACTCCCCTTCATTGCCATAAGGGAGATTTTATATTGAGAAAACAGAATGAGTTTATGGGCGAACAAACCTGTTTGAATCCCAGCACCTCCACTTGCCAGTTCATGAGCAAAGTGCTTAACTTCTCTGAGCCTCGGTTTTTCCACCTGTCAAATGGGGTCATCAATGCTCCTTCCTAGGGCATCTATGAAGACTGCCTGGGACTGTGCCTGTTAAGCACCTTGCAGGGTGTTTATCATATAGAGTAGGCCCTTAGGCATGGTAATAGGTTTTTCACTTCTGGACAGGATAAAGTACCAGGGACCTATTTACCCCCCCCCCCAAAAAAAAAAAAAAAAAAAAAAAAAAAAAAAAAAAAAAAAAAAGAAAAGGACAAAATATTTGAAACAATGCTTTTAAGATACTGGACGTTAGGGAAGGACTGTGACCCCCAAGAAATGGGAAACAAGGTGATTCCCTACATGTGCCCCAGCTGACCGCCTGGAGAAAGTTTGCAGGCTGTATTTAGGAAGGGGAGACGCAGGTGGAGCCCACTGGACTCCATGAGTTGAAGAGACAGAGCTAAAAGTCCAGAGAGATCAAAACATCTAGATCCTGCAGGGTAGCTGCTGAGGAGGAAAGAGCTGCACAGAGAGGAAAATGCCTTGAGAACTGAGCCGTGCACTCATCACCATATGCACGTGAGGAAAACTACCCCAGGTTGAGCAAAGAACTACCAGAAAGGATCAGAGGCAACAGTGCCCACATTAATACCAGGCAAAACATGGCACCTGTTCCCGCCTGCAAGACCGCAAAACCTAGCGGCTTGTAGGGCGTAGGACAGAATACACAGAAGGGTTTTCCCTCAGTAGTGGGGAATAATTAGCTCTGTACTGAGCACTCTGGATCCATCTAACAAATCTTAGAGGCAAAATCTGTAAGGATCAAACTCTTTCCAAGAATCTAAGTTCATACCAGAAAAAGACTGAAGAATATTTACGGAAATACAGAAACATTCATCACCCACCCATTTAAAAATCACAGTATCTGGCAACTAATTAGAAATATCAGGAATGCAAAGAGGCAGGAAAATGTAGCCCATAATGAGGAGAAAAATAAAAAGCAATCAATTGAGACAAACCCAGAAATGACACAGATTTTAGAATTAGCAAAGACATTAAAACAGTTTTTCTATGCTCATGGATAGGAAGAATCAATATCGTAAAAATGGCCATACTGCCCAAGGTAATTTATAGATTCAATGGCATCCCCATTAAGCCACCAATGACTTTCTTCACAGAATTGGAAAAAACTACTTTAAAGTTCATATGGAACCAAAAAAGAGCCTGCATTGCCAAGTCAATCATAAGTCAAAAGAACGAAGCTGGAGGCATCACACTACCTGACTTCAAACTATAGTACAAGACTACAGTAACCAAAACAGGATGGTACTGGTACCAAAACAGAGATATAGACCAATGGAACAGAACAGAGCCCTCAGAAATAATACCACACATCTACAACCATCTGATCTTTGACAAACCTGACAAAAACAAGAAATGGGGAAAGGATTCCCTATTTAATAAATGGTGCTGGGAAAATTGGCTAGCCATAAGTAGAAAGCTGAAACTGGAT
>NW_012104120.1:1826833-1848432 GCF_000951045.1 Mandrillus leucophaeus | reverse complement strand
TTAAGAAAATGTGGCACATATACACCATGGAATACTATGCAGCCATAAAAAAGGATGAGTTCATGTCCTTTGTAGGGACATGGATGCAGCTGGAAACCATTATTCTCAGCAAACTATCACAAGAACAGAAAACCAAACACTGAATGTTCTCACTCATAGGTGGAAATTGAACAATGAGAACACTTGGACACAGGAAGGGGAATATCACACACTGGGGCCTGTTGTGGCGTAGGGGGACAGGGAGGGATAGCATTAGGAGATGTACCTAATGTAAATGACGAGTTAATGAGTGCAGCACACCAACATGACACATGTATACATATGTAACAAACCTGCATGTTGTGCACATGTACCCTAGAACTTAAAATATAATAAAAAATTAAAAAAAGAAATACAAAAAAATAAATAAAAATTACAGTGTCTGGCAACTAATTAGAAATATCAGGAATGCAAAGGAGCAGGAAAATGTAGCCTATAATGAGGAGAAAAATAAAAAGCAATGAATTGAGACAAACCCAGAAGTGACACAGATTTTAGAATTAGCAAAGACATTAAAACAGTTTTTCTAACTATTCTATGTGATCAAAAGGTAGACACATGAAACTTTTTTTTTTAAAAAAAAAAAAAGACCTAAATTAAACTTCTAGAGATCAAACCTATTATGTATGAAATGAAAACTAATGTTGGGTGGGGTTAATGGCAGATTAAACACACTAACATGAAAAGATTTGTGAAGACATAGCAATAGCAACTAGCTGTATTAGTTTTCTATTGCTGTTGTGACACATTGTTTACTATTTATTTGTTTATTGAGACAGGATCTTGCTCTGTGGCCCAGGCTGGAGTGCAGTGCATAATTATAGCTAATTGCAGATTGGAACTCCTGGGCTCAGACTCCTTAGTAGCTGGAAGCGCAGGCTTGATCATGCCATGCCTGGCTAATTTTTTTAAATTATTTTTCATAGAGTTGGGGTCTTGCCATGTTGCCCAGGCTGGTCTTGAACTGGGGCTCAAGCAATCCTCCCACCTCAGCCTCCCAAAGTGCTGGGATTACTGGCATGAGCCCCTGTGCCTGGTGCCTGGCCTGTGACATGTTACCACAAACTTAGTGGCTTAAACAATGCAAATTTACCTTATGGTTCTGTAGGTCAGAAGTCTGACACAGGTTTCACTGGGCTTAAATCAAGGTGTCAGTAGGCCTGAATTCCTTTATGGAGGTTCTGAGGGTGAATCCATTTTTCTTGAGCTTTCCAGTTTCTAGAGGTTGCCTGCATTCATCAGCTCCTGGCTTCCTTCCTCCACCTTCAAGACCAAAAATGATGGATCAGGTTCTTCTCACATTTTATCACTTCTGCTGTAGTCACATCTCTCTCTTACACTCGTCTTCTGTCTTCCCCTCCACTTTTCAATACCCTTATGATTGCCTTGGGCTCACTTGGATAATCTAAGATAATTTTCCCAGTTTAAAGCCAGCTGATTAGCAACTTTAATTCAATTTGCAACCTTAATCCTTTGCTGTGTAACCTAACCTAATCACAGGTTCCAGGGACAGGGATGTGGATGTCTTTGGGGGCTGTTATTCTGCTACCACACTATACAAAAATAAAACACACAGAGAAAAAAATAATTTAACAAAAACAGAGCATCAGTGAGCTGTGGGATAACCTCAAGTTGTGTGATATCCATGTAACTGGAATCTTAAGCAGGGACAGGGGATGGAAACAAGTATTTGAAGTACCAATGGCCAAAATATTCCAAATGTTATGAAAACTGTAAGTTCACAAATCTAAGAAGTTCAGTGAGTTCCAAGTATAGGAAACCTGAATAAAATTGCACGGAGGCACATCATAATCAAATTACCCATAACTAGTGAAACAGTAAAAAGACACAAAACATCAAAAAATGAGGATGATGGCAAAATTCTCATGAGAAACAATGCAAGTAGAGCAACATCTTAAAAGTTGTGAAAGAAAAACATTTCCAACCTTGAAGACTTTATCCAGTGAGAATATCTTTCAAAAATGAAGATGAATTAATGATTCCCACACTCAACAGCTGAAAGAAACATCACCCAATAGCCACATATTCGTAGAAATGTTAGAGGAAGACCTCCAGGCAGCAGTAAAATAATACCATATGGGAATCTGAATCTGCACAACAAAATGAAAAGCACTGTGGTAACTACATGGATAAATATATGTTTTTCTCTTATAATTTAAATATTTTCAAAAGATGTTAAGTTTTAAAGTAAAACTAACATGGGAGGCCAAGGTAGGTGGATCATCTGAGGTCAGGAGTTCGAGACCAGCCTGGTCAATGTGGCGAAACCCCGTCTCTACTAAAAGTACAAAAATTAGCCTGGCGTGGTGGTGCATGCCTGTAATCCCAGCTACTCAAGAAGCTGAGACAGGAGAATCGCTTGAACCCAAGAGGCGGAGAAGGTTGCAGTGAGCTGAGATCACACCACTCCACTCCAGCCTGGGTGACAGAGCAAGACCCTGTCTCAAAATAATAATAATAATAATAACAATAACAATATATTATGGGATGTATAACAAAGTATACCAGTAAAAGGTAAGACAACCATGGCAAAAAAGGTCAGGAAAGAAGACATGGAAGTATAATCTTGTAAGATCTTTATATTATACATGAAGGGGTATAATATCACTTAATGTAGACTGTAATAAGTTAAAGATGTATACCATAAACCCTAAAGCAATTCCTATATCATGAAGAGAAAGAGAGTGAGATTTTTACTAATAAGCCAACAAAGGAGATAGAATGAAATCATTAAAAACAAGAAACAAAATCTCCATCCAAAAGAAGACCAGAGAAAAACGACAGATAGAAAACAGAAGCCAGACTTAAATCTAAGCTTCTCAATAATCACATTATAAATAAAGCTTATCAGATTGGATAAAAAGCAGGACCCAACTATATGCCTGATAAAAAATGCACTTAAAATGTAAAGACACAAATAAGTTAAAAGGATGGAAAAAGATAACATCATACTGACACTAATCAAAAGAAAACTGGATGGCTATATTATATCAAGGATTTCAGACCAGAGTAAAAAATATGACTAGGGATAAATAAGGTCGTTTCATAATGATAAAGAGGTCAGTTCATCAAGAGGATGTAACATCCTAAATATTTATGCTCCTAATAACAGCTTCAAACTACCTGAAGCAAAAACTGATAGAAATACAAGGAGAAAATAGACAAATCTAAAATTATAATTGGAGATTGGAATAGCCTTCTCTCAATAATTGATAGAAGAAGTAGACAGAAAAATCAGTATGGATATTGAAGATTTGAACAAAACTTTCAACTAGACCAAATTGACATTTATAGAACACTCCACTCAACCACAGCAGAATAATTTTTCTCAGTTCACACAGAACACTTAGCAAGATATACCATATTCTGGTACAATCCCCCCAAATTTGGAAACTAACACAATTCTAAATAACTCACAAATTAAAGAAGAAATCCAAAGGGAAACTAGAAGGTATTTTGAACTGAATTAACATGAAAACACAACATATCAAAATCTGGGGACTGCCTCTAACGTAGTAGTTCAGGGGACAATTATAGCCCTGAACTCTGTAAGAAACTAGAAAAAGACCAAATTAAACCCAAGGTAAGCAGAAGAAAAAAAAATAAAGATCACAGTGGAAATCAATGAACTATGACCCAAGTCGGCAACCTGCAACCTGGCTGTTTGTTTTTGTAAATGAAGTTTAGACAGATACAGTCATGACCTTTCGTTCACATATTGTCTTTAGCTGCATTTGCACTATAGTGGCAGAGTAAAATAGTTGTGACAGAGACTGTATGGCCTAAAAACCTAAAATGTTTGCCATCTACTCCTTTAAAAACAAGTTTGCTAACCACAAAAACAACAAAGGCAATGAAGCAAAAGGCTGATTTTTTGAGATCAATAAAATTGGTAAGCCTCCAGCAAAGCTGATTGAAGGAGAAAAGGAAAAAGACAGAAATTACCAATGGTAATATCACTACAGCTTCTTCAGATAGTAAAAGGATAATAAAGGAACATTATGGACAACTTTATGCCAATTCATTCAATAACTTAGATGAAACTGACAAATTCTTTGAAGGACACAAACTAGTAAAGTTTACTCAAGAAGAAATAGATGTATATATTAAAGAAATTGTATTTGTTATTACAAACCTTTCCACAAAGTAAGCTCCAGGCCTAGAGGGCTGCAGTGTTGAATTATATCAAATATTTAAGGAAGAAATAATAGCAATTATCTACAAACTTCTAGGTTTGAAAATGAGGGAATATTTAATAGCTTATTCTGTGAGGCCACCAAAACCAGACCAAGACATTGTAAGTAAAGGAAACTGCAGGTCAATATCCCTCATGAAAATACATAAAATACTTCTAACAAAATTTTAGCAAATCAAAGCAACAATATATAAAAGGGATAATACATCATTACCAAGCGGGATTTCTCCCAGGAATGCAAGATTGGTTTAGCATTTGGAAATTTATTAGCGTAATTCATCAGTTAACACACTAAAAAGTTATATTGTCATTACAATAGATGCAGAAAAGACATTTGACAAAATCTAACATCCATTCCCAATAAAAACGTGGCTCAGCAGCCAACCAATTTTCAACACAGGCACCAACAACATACACTGGGGAAAGGACACCCTCTTCAATAAGTGGTGCTGGAAAACTGGATATCCATATGCAGAAGGCTGAGACTAGACCCCATCTCTCATCATGTACAGAAATCAACTACAAATGTGTTAAAGGCTTACACATAAAACATGAAAGTATGAAACTACTGGAAGAAAACATAGAGGGAAAGACTCCAGGATGTTGGTCTAGTCAAAGACTTTATGACTAAGGCTCCTAAAGCACAGGCAACAAAAACAAAAATAGCTAAATGGGACTATATTAAACTAAAAAGCTTCTGCACAGCAAAGGAAACAATCGACAGAATGAAGAGACAACCCGTTGAATGGGAGAAAAATATTTGCAAACTGTTCATCTGACAAGAAACGAATATCCAGAATATACAAGGAACTCAACTGGCAAAACAACCCATTAAAAAGTAGGCAAAGGATACTATAGACATTTCACAAAAGAAGACATACAAATGGTGAAGAGGTATATGAAAAAATGCAGAGAAATGCAAGACAAAACCACAATGAGATATCATCTTACCCCAGTTTGAATGCCTATTATAAAAACACAAAAAATAATAGACACTGGAGAGGATACTGAAAAAGGAAAACTCTTATACATTGTTGGTGGGAATGTGAATTAACACAGTCATTATGGAAAACAGTATGGAGATTTCTCAAAAAACCTAAAAGTAAAACCACCATGTGATCCAGCAATTCTACTACTGGTATTTATCCAAAGGAAAGGAAATCAGTATATCAAAGGAATTAACCCATTTATGCTGGAGGTTGCAAATTTTTTTGGGAAAAATCAGACCTTGGCAGTGACCTTGAGCAGTAGGATATGCATAACTCCCACAAGCTTAGCATTCCAATAATGGAACACTAGGCATAAATAGGTTAATGTACCCCAATGTTCATTGCAGCACTATGCACAATAGCAAAGATATGGAATCAACCTACGTGTCCATCAGTGGATGAATGGATAAAGAAACTGTGGTATATATACACAATGTTATACTATTCGGCCATAGAAAAGGAATGAAATAATGTCATTTGCAGCAATGGATGGAACCAGCATATTAAGTGAAATAAGCTAGGCACAGAAAAACAAATATAGCATGTTCTCACTTATATGTAGGAGCTGAAAAGAAGTTTGTCTCATGGAGGCAGAGAGTAGAAGGATGTTTACTAGAGCCTGAGAAGGGTCAAGTGGAGAGGGGGGATGAAGAGAGGTTGGTTAATGGGTACAAACATGGAGTTAAATAGAATAAATTCTAATGTTCCATAGCAGGGTAGAGTGACAATAGTTAACAACAATGTATTACATATTTCAAAATAACTAGAAGAGAGGACTTGAAATGTTCCCAACACATACGAGTAATAAACACTTGAAGTGATGGACACCCCAGATTCCTAGAGTTGATTATTACACACTCTATGCATGTAAGAAAATATTACATGTATTCCATAAATATGTACAAATATTGTGTACCAATAAAAAAAAAAAAACCTCTCAGCAAATTAGAAATAGAACTTTCTCAACCTGATTAAGGACATCTTCAAAAAGCCGACGCAGATAGACTTAATAGTGAAAAGCCAAATGCTTTGGCCATAAGATACAGGAACAAGCAAGAATGTCTGCTCTCACCACTTCTATTCAATATGATATTTGAGGCTCTGGTCAGTGTCATTAGAAGAAGAAAGAAATGATTCCCAGTTGGAAAGGAAGAAGTAAAACTGTCTCTATTTGCAGATAGCACGATTGCACATGGAGGTTCATTGGTGTCCGTAGAGAAAGGATAGACTTTTCACCAAGTGGGGCTGGAACGTGCATATGCAGAAGAATGAACTTCAATTACACCTTCTGCCATATACAAAAAGTGACTCATAGACCTACATGTAAATCCTAAAGCTGTGAAACTTTTGAAAGAAAACCTGGAAGAAAACTTTTATGGCCTTAGGTGAAGTAAAGGTTTCTTAGATACAATACCAGAAGCACACTCAATAAAAGAAAAAAATGATTAATTGGACTTTGCAAAATTAAAAACTTCTGCTCTTGAAAATACACTGTTAATGGAATGAAAAAAGAGACAGACATGGACTGGGAGAAATATTTGCAAAGCAAATATCTGGTAAAGACCTTATATCCAGAATATGTCAAGAACTCTCAGCACCAATAATGGAAAATAAATAACCTATTTTTAAAATGGGCAAAAGATTTGAACAGATATTTCACCGAAGACGACACACAGTTAGCAACTGAATACATAAAAGATGTCTAACATCATCAGTCATTTGGGAAATGCAAATTCAAACACCTGCACACCTACTCGAATGGCTAAAAGTAAAAAGACCGAGCATACCAAGTGTTGGTGTGGATGTGGGGGTCCCAGAACTGTCATACACAGCTGGCGGGAAAGTAAAATGGAGCAGTCCCTTTGTAAAACAGTGTGTGGCCATTTCCTTAACAGTTATGCATATATAAAAATATACACAAATACTTAAAAAGTTAGGCTGAGAGCACCTTGGGGCAGGACCCAGGACAGGGCACAGCTGGGCATGAGGATATCTGCCAGCCTCTGGGCAGGGCAGATCCAAGTTTTGTGGGGCCTGACGCTTGTATGACTTGGGTGGCCCTCTGCAGGGAAAATAATTTTCAAATGAGTCAAGATTAGGTACAGAAGTGAATATTTAGGACAAACCAAGTGACCACAAATTCCTGGAGCTGTGGATCTCCAGGTTTCTTTTCTTTTTCTTTCTTTTTTTTTTCCAAGTCATCTTGAGATATTTTTCTAGAAATGCTCACATAGAAAAGCTTCCTGGTGGCATCTGGCTTCCCCTCCCCATCTCGCACACTCAGCCATTCCAGCCTTCGTAGCGCAAATGCTGTGCAGCACTGCTGTCCCCAAGGCAGAGCTGCTTCCAAGTGGCAACCTCGGTAGGTGGCAGTGCCCACACTCTTGTGAGTGACCACAGCAGCCAACCGAGCAGCCTCTGGGGTTGGGCTCCGCTGTCTCAGCCTCCAGCTCCCTTCCTACCCACCTCCACAGCTCTGCTGTCCAGCGGCTGTCTGAGCCCTGGCAAGCAGGGCTTGCCTGCGTAGTGAAGGGCTCCAGACGGCATCGCAGAGCCCTGGTTGCTCCTCACCCTCCTGAGCATTGGGCCCCACGGCCTTTCCCCCTGCCTCCCCACAGGCCCACTGTGGTGCCCTCAGCCAGGACACAGCCCCGCCCTCTGCCTCAGCCCTCAGAGCAGCCTACTTGGTTTCCCCAGTTCTTGGCGGAGAGATGGCGGGAGGGAACGTGGGATGGCTGAGAGCCCAGAGCCGGGACTTGAATCTCTGGCTGTGCCACTCATTCGCTGTGTGCATTCAACAGGTTACTTAATTCCTCTGTGCTTCAGTTTTCTCATCTGTAAAATGTGGTTGGAAATAGTACCTTCCTCACGGAGTCACTGTGGAGGTTAAAGAACCCCGGGAGGGCATGTGTGTGGCAGCTGTGCTTGCCAGAAGGGTCACAGGCACTTACTAGCTGCTCAGTAAGCGCTGGTCCTATCTGCTCTCCATCCCTGGGTCACGGGCTCCAGCAAAGCATGGCTTGGGCCCACCCACCCCCTGGGAACACAGGTCTGTGGATCTCACACCCTACCAGCAGATAGTCCTGGGATGTCGCGGGTAGGGTGTATAAAGACAAACTCATTCTTGAAAACCCTAAAATTACCTGTAAAGTTCAGTATAAATAGTTTTTTTTTATATTTCCCAAAGATCAATTCACTTACACATGAAAACTTGAAAACCAGAGGGGAAAGTCAGTTCCCAAGCAACTGTCTTGAGTTTTCCCATCCTTCTGCCTTTAGGTGCCGATCCACTGTCTAGCCGTGAGATGGGTGTGGTGGAGTAATCTGGGGCGCTGTGCTGCATCCTGGTTTAACATCCAGCCTCTGTGACCTTCATATATACAGAGACTCTTGTCTTCATGGTGGGGAAGGGAGGCCCTAATCTCCGAGCCAAAGTTAAAAGCACATAGTGACGTTCAGCTGTGTTCTTAGAGTGGGCAAAATTGATTTGAAACAGAGCATAAAGTGAGGCCACCCTGGGGCACTGAAAGTCTCTGAGCTGGCCTAACATCTGCATGCTTTTTTTTTTTTCTAATAGTGTCCTGGGGTGCTTTAAATTATTTCTATTTTGGCATGGGAAAATAACAAAGTGAGACTAAGGGAAAAAAGAGAAAATGGGAAAGGGCTCCAAATAAAGAGGTGTGAGGTGTGAAAGGGATGGACTGTGAGACAAAAGCAAAGCTCAGCTGTTGCTGGAAGGACTTTGAGAGTATCCCACAGGGAGTAGCGCTGACTAGTGCTGGGGATGGAGAGTGGGCTGCGGGCAGGGACCCGGCATTGCACAGGGACCCTCCATAAGCCTGTGTCTCCCTGTCTTCCAGGTGGTGCCGGGGAGCGGGAGAAGGTGCCGGCCAACCCCGAGGCGCTCCTGCTCATGGCCAGCTCCCAGCGTGACATGGAGGACTGGGTGCAGGCCATCCGCCGGGTCATCTGGGCCCCGCTGGGCGGAGGTACTGCCCGTAGATCGCATGCCCACCCTCTAGAACCCTTGCCTCCAGGTAATCATGCCCCCTGCCTGTCCTGAGCCCCCAAAGACCCCGCTCACTGGGGACTTGCTGGCTGCATCCTGTGCTTCTCACAGCAAGCTGGCCCTTCCACTGCCAGCCCTCAGGAGTCACCCAACGACTGCCATGTACTCACTTCCTCCTTTATTGAAAACTGTGTATTAGACGTCTAAATGTACTGGATTCTATTCCAGTGGTGAGGAATTCATGAGGATAGGCCACACCTCCACCCTACCTCATCTCCATTCTCTGCAGGAGGGATGGTAGACAAGGACATGTGTCTTGTGGTGTCCAGGGGTGAGACATGCCACAAAGCCAGTGAAGCTCAGTGAGAGGACGGCGGGGGTGTGGCTAGGTGGAGTGGCCCAGCAGACTTAATGCAGCGACGGGGAGCCAGGGGCATGCTGGGGGAGAGCATTCCGGCAGAGACATGGACATGTGCAAGCGCCCCAAGGTAGGGACGAGCTATGGGAACACGAGCCATGCCAGGAAGGCTGGGGCTCCGAGGTAGTGAAGACCAGGAGAGAGGGAGGGCCTGAGGTGAGAGTGGTCACCAGGGCCTTGGAGTCCTCGTGGGGATTTTTTATTTTGTTCTATATACAGTGGGATACCAGGAGGGCTCAGAACAGGAGACACACGGGACCTGGATTTATGAAAAGGGCCCCCTGGCCACCACATGAGGAGTGGACCATAGAGGGACAGGAGTGGACACAACAGGCCAGGAGAGTCCATGGGATGGGCATACAGCTGATGGTGCAAAGTGGCCAGCTGCAGGTGTATCCTGAAGGTGGAGCTGCCAGGTTTTGCCTATGGTCTGGACATGGGGTATGAGAGAAATGAAAGGTGACTCCCAGCCATGCAGTCGCTATCTCTAGGTTGGTGTCCATATGAAGTGGTTATGTAAAGACGTTTCATAATGGGATCACCATGGCATTGGGGCCAGAGCCACCAACTCCCTGCTGAATGTGGACACTGGGAGTCTGAAAGCTGGCCGGACTCTGACCACACAAGCTATGGATGTCCTCTTTCTCCCTATGGTGTTTGATAAGCACACAGTCTGGGCAGAGACTCACTTTTTGGGGCCCTGGGCCAATCTCCAGATTTCACAAGCCCCGGCTGAGCCCCTTCCTTTGCTCCTCTGTTTGCCCACTATCCTCTCCCACCCCTGGCTATGGTCTGCCTGACCACCTTTCATTGAATTGTAAATCCCTTACAAGGAAGAGTCAATATAATATTGAAAGTAAAAGTTGTTCTCTCAGGCTTCATGAATGATATCACACTGTCAGCCTTGGTCCCCTTGATCCCTGAAGGTTGCAGCACATTTGACTTATGGCCCCAGATTAATGGCCTGGAAAGGCCTAAGCCCACCCAGGGATTTCTGCAGTGTCATAATGGCTTCCTTTGGTTCCAGGTTGCTGAAAGTGAACCAGTGGAACAGAATAGAGCCCAGAAACAGAATCTTATATAGTTGGACTTTGATGTATGACAGGTGACACTTTTGAGCACCAGGGAAAGAACATTATCATTATCTTGGGGTAGAGAAAGATTTTTTAAATGAGTTACAAAAAAAAAAAAAACACTAATCTATTATGAAATTGTTGATAAATTGTATTTTATAAAATGAAGAGCGTCTGTTTGTAAAAAGTAGATTAAGAAAATGAAAAGATGAACTATAGATTGGGTGAAGGTGTTTGCAACACATATGGTCATCAAATTACTCACTCCCCACACTCCTACAAATGAATGAGGCAAAAACAGACAAGGCAGCAGAAGCATGGGCAAGAGATTTGGACAGGCATTTCCTAAAAGAAGAAATCCTCATGACCAGTGAACATAGGCTCCTGCGCACAACCTCTTCAGTAATCAGGAAGTGCAAATTAAATCGCAATGGGATACTTGTGTGCACCCACCAGAATGACTAAATGACTAAATGAAAAAGACGGTTTCAAGTGGTGAGGAGGATAGAAAGCTATAGAAACTTGCACATATTGCTAGGGAAATCAGCAGTGTCTGCTGAAGTTGATGCTGTGCACACCTGTGTCCCAGCAATTCCATATGAAGCATGTCCCACATAGAAATGTGTGCACAGGGAGGCCAGGAGACTTGGATACATGGGATGTGCATGGCAGCCTTACTGATGATAGCCTGACACTAACCCAAGTGCCCAGCAACAATACAATGGATGAATAACTATGACTCAGTCTTGCAGTGAGAAACTCCACAACAATGAGAATGACTCTATTACAGTGCCACCTAAAAACATGCATGAATCTTAAAAACAATGTGGAACTAAACCCAAACAAACAAAAAACATAACATGTTGTATTATCTACCCATATAAAGATGAAATACAGGGCACAAGTAAACTATGTTATTTATAGATAGATAGGTAACAGAATATAAAGAAAAACAAAGAAATGAATGCCATGAAAGTTAGGATAGTAGGAAGGAGGGAAGAGGTTAAGATGGGATGGGAGAGGGGCATAGATATCCGAAATGTTCTCTAGCGTGACTTGGGTAGTTACACAGGTGTTCCTTTTACAATGACATGTTTATCTGCACATTTATGCTTTAAGAGCTTTTCTAGATGTGTGCATATAAAAAATAAATGAAACAAAGGGAGAAACTTGGGGTCGAAGAGTGAGATGACTTGCCCAAGATGACACAGCCAGCTAGGGGGCAGAACTGAGAAGTGGAAGTGGATGTTCTGATCTCGAAGACTGTGCTTGGTCCTGGCCCAAATAGCCCATCCAAGAGCTGCACCAAGACCTGCACCCAGCAGGCCTGGCTCCCCAGCCACACGTCCATCTCCCTCTCTGCTTGCTCAGATTTGGGGACCTTTGGCAGAATCCCACATAGACCCTAGACTGACCCCTTCCCCAGGCCTGGCATTTATCTGCCTTCCCGGGCTGTGTGCTGAAGAACTCACAACCATTAAAATAGGAACTGCCATCAAAGGCGCTTATCTCCTTTTTCCCTGGGAGTACAGAGGAAATGCAGAAATCTCAGGAGTTAGCGATGCTAGGCGTGTCTGGGCATGCACGGTGCTGGCAGGTGGGCTCAGTCGGCCCCTGAAGGTTTTCTGGCAGAGCTGTTATTAGCCCGCATCCTCTGGGAAGGAGGCTTAGAGGATCCGTCCTTCTTTGGCTGTTTTGTGACAGAGCCCCTGAGCCCTTTCTGGGGTGCTTATTCTGGCACAGGCAGGCCACCTCTGACAGACAGGAGTGGGCAGCGTGCCCACTGCCGATGGCACAGCCCAGCCATCCCCTTGAGAAGTGGGAGCAGGCCACTGGTCAGGGGAGCCTCACTGCTGGTGGCCTGCCCAGCCCACCAAGCTGTGGCCCCAGCTGGAGTGCCTCTCATTTGGGCATTCATTTGGTCATTCAGCCAATCTGCATTGGACTCACAAATGTTCTAGGGGCTGAGGAGACAGCAGTGAGCTGGAGGGACAGGCACTGGCCTCATGGTGCTCAAGTGCTAGTAGAGGAGGTGGGTGACCAGCTGAGCAGACATGTGGCAGGTTAAATGGTGGTGGGCACAGTGGGGACAGAAGAGGCAGGGAGGGGAACACAAGAGATAGGGTTAGGGTTTGGTGACTTTTGAGTAGAAGGAAAGAAAGGGTGGATGACAGCACAGGCAGAGGTGGGGGATCCATCCCAGAAGAACAGCAAGGAGGCCAGTGTGGCCAGAGCAGAGTGGGCAAAGGGGTGGAGAGAGACCAAAGAATGAATGACCTTGTCATCATGGTAGGGCTGTTAGCACCTCATCGCGTGGAACAGAGAAGTGGCAGAGCCTGGCCCATCTTCTACCAGGATCCTTCTGACTGTCATGTTGAGAAGAGACCAAAGCCAGTTAGGAGCTCCTTATACCAACAGTGCAGGTGAGAGGTGAGGGTGGCCTGGCCCAGTGGCGGTGGCGATAAGAAGTCATTGAATTATTGATTTATTTTGAAGGTAAAGTCAGTGGTATTCCCCTGCTAAGATGGATGAGAGGTATATGAGAATGAAGGAGAGAAGTTAAGGGTAATTCTGGGATGTTTTGATCTAAGCAATGGGAAGCTAATGGGTTAGCTATTAACTGAGATAGAAAGACTACAGGAACTGCAGCTATTTGAAAGGAAGATATGGGCCTAGTTTGAGATACCTATAAGATGCTCAAGTTCAGATGTCAAGTAGCCAGGTAAATATTTCAGCCTAGAAATCAGGAGAGAGGACTGGGCTAGAGAGAGAATTTAGGGGGCCATCAGCACATAGATGGGGTTTGAAGTCATGAGGCTGGATGAGACAGCACAGAGCGGGTGGAGGGACAATAGAGGAGGTGAGAAAGAGAGCAAGCCCCGAGAGGGAGGAGAGTCAGAAGCCACCAGGGTCCCTGAGCCAAGTGAAGGAACAAGGGCAGTGATCAGCTGCAGCAAGTGCTGCTGATAAATCAGCCAGAGGGTGAAAGCTGAGCAGTTGTTGGTGACTTGAGCAAAGGGGCTTTTGTGGAGTGCCTGATAATAGTGGGAATGAGAAAGGATGATAGGAGGGGAATTGGAGTGACAGCATAACCAACTCTTTCAAAAAGTTTGCAGGAAAGGGAAAGAGAGAAATGTGGACAGCAGCTGGAGGAGGAGGTGAGGTAAAGAGGAAGTTTGTTTATTTTTTTAAGCTGGAAGACAAAGCATCATTGCAAAACATTGATGGTGCAGGAGGGACAGAGAATTATTGCTGGAACACCAATATTTCTTATGGATATAGATAAAAAATCATCCATCAAATACTAACATGCCGAATCCAAAGAATTATACCCCATGACCAAATGAGATTTATCCTAAGAATGGAAGGGTGATTTAATCACCTGCAAATCAATTAATGTAATATATTAACAGAATAAAGGACAAGAACACATGACCATCTTAGTAGACTAGAAATAGCATTTTATAAAATCCAGCACCCTTTAATGATCAAAACACTCCAGAAAGCTAGGAATAGAAGGGAACTTCTATGATAAAGGGCATCTACAAAAAGCCCACTGATAATATCATACTTAATCGAGGAAGACTGGGTACTTTTCCTCCAAGATCAGGAGCAAGACAAGGATTCTTGCCTTCACCACTTCTGTTCAGCATTGTACTGGAGGTTCTAGCCAGGACTATTATGCAAGAAAATGAAATAAGATGAAGCTTGATTGAAAAGGAAGACATTAAAGTATCTCTGTTTGCAGATGGCATGATCTTGTATACAGAAAGTACAAAAAAAGAAACTATTAGAATTAATTAAAAATTCAGCAAGGTTGAAGGATACAAGATTAGTATATACAAATCAATTGTATTTGTGTACAGTAGCCATGAGCAAACTGAGAATGAAATTAAGAAAATTTCATCTACAGGAGCATCCAAAAGAGTAAAATACTTAGGGATAAATTTAGCAAAAAAGTATAAAACTTATATTCTGAAAATAACAAAGCATTGTTGAAAGAAATTGAAAAAGATCTAAATAAGAAGAAAGACATCCCATGTTCAGGAATGAGATATGTGATATTGTTAAGAGGCCAATACTCCTCCAACTGATCTCTGAACTTCCATGCCCAGTTCAGGGAACACAGCCCCAGAAGGACGCATGGGGCAGTACCTCCTTGCCAGCTGTCTCCTTGCCAGCTCTCTCTGAGAGGAGAGAGAAGGGAGACAATAGTCACAGGGTCCCCAGGACTGCTTCAGCATCTGGTGGGTGCTTAAACAGGTGTGCCCCTTGCCTGGTTATCTGGAGAGAGTCGGCAAGCCCCCTTAAAGCTTGGAATTTATATGCATAGGAAGGGGCTTAGCCAAGTCCATTGCATTGAAGGGTTAGAGGAGGCAGAGTGAGGCTTTGGCAACAGGCTTGGGTCTAGGTGTGATCTGACTCTGCCACTTGCTTGCTGCATGACCTGGCACCTCTTATCCTTGCTGTACCTCTGTGTCCTTGTTTGCAAAATAGGAAGAATAATATGTTTTTTGCAGGATTGTCATAAGAATTAAGAGAGAAAATGGACATAAAGTGCTCAGCACTCTCTCAGTACCAAATAGTCCTCATTCATTCATCAAGCAGTTATTAATACCTGTCACATGCAGGCAGAGGACTCAGCAGGGAAGAAAGCAGTGTACAGTGTACAATTCCGTGGCATTAAGTGTATTCACCCTGTTGTACAACCATCACCACTATCCGTCTCCAGAACTTTTTCATCTTCCCAAACTGAAACTCTGGCTTCCTCCCTCCAGCCCTGGGCAACCACCATTCTACTTTCTGTCTTTATAAATTTGACTGCTCTAAGTACCTTGTATAAGTAGAATCCTGTAGTATTTGTCTTTTTGTGACTGGCTTATTTCACTTTGCATAATGTTCTCAAGTTTCATCTATGTGGTAGCATGTATTGGAATTTCCCTCCTTTTTAAGCTCAAATAATATTCCATTGTATGGATATACCACATTTGTTTATCCATTCATCCATTGATAGACACTTGAGTTGCTTCTGTGTTTTGACTATTGTGACTAATGCTGCTGTGAATATGAGTGTGCAAATATCCCTTTGAGTCCCTGATTTCAATTATTTGGAGTATATACCCAGAAATGGGATTGCTAGATCATATGGTAATTCTATTTTTAATTTTTTGAGGAGCCTCCAGACCATTTTCCACAGTGGCTGCCCCATTTTATATTCCCACTGGCAGTACACAAGGTTTCTAGTTCCTCCACATCCTCACCAGAACTTGCTTTCTGTTTTTTGGTTTTTTTTTAAATAGCCATTCTAACAGGTATGAAGTGGTATCTCATTGTTCATAAGGTGTTGAAAGAGGTGAGAGAGTGAGCCAAGGGGACATCTAGTGGAAGCGCGCTAGACTGAGGCCACAGCTTGGGCAAAAGCAGAACATCTGACATGGTCTAGAACCAGCACAGAGGCAGATGGGCTGGAGGGAGTGAGCAAGGGAGCCAGATGGCAGAAGGTAGAGGCTTCCTGGGCCCCTTTCAGTATTCTAGCTGTTTTATTTTATTTTATTTTATATATTATTTTATGTTGTTTTGTTTTATTTTATTTTATTTTTGAGATGGAGTCTTGCTGTGTTGCCCAGGCTGGAGTGCAGTGGCACAATCTCGGCTCAGTGCAACCTCTGCCTCCTAGGTTCAAGCAATTCTCCTGCCTCAGCCTCCCAAGTAGCTGGGATTACAGGTGCATACCACCATACCCGGCTAATTTTTGTATTTTGAGTAGAGCAGGGATTTCACCATGTTGGCCAGGCTGGTCTCGAACTCCTGACTTCAAATGATCCACCTACCTTGGCCTCCCAAAGTGCTGGGATTACAGGCATGAGCCACCACACCCAGCCGCTGTTACTCTATTTTTTTTTTTTTTCTTTTTTTGAGGCTATCTGGGCTCATTGCAACCTCTGCCTCCCGAGTTCAAGTGATTCTCCTGCCTCAGCCTCCCGAGTAGCTAGGATTACAGGCACCCACCACCATCCCCGGTGAATTTTGTATTTTTAGTAGATACAAGGTTTCACCATCTTGGCCAGGCTGGTCTCGAACTCCTGATCTCGTGATCCACCCGCCTCGGCCTCCCAAAGTGCTGGGATTACAGGTGTGAGCCACTGTGCCCGGCCTGGCTGCTGTTATTCTTAAGTGAAATGAGGAGGGAGCATTGGAGGGCTTTGAGCCAAGGAATGTCTTGATCTAATACATCATTTAATTTGCAATAATCCAGGCAAGAGAAGGGGGTGCTCTCCCTGTGGTCAGGGTAGTGAAAGTGATCAGATTCCAAATCTATTTTGCAAGTAGGACGATAAGCTCTCCTGGCTATGGATGACAGGAAGGGTGCAGTGGAGGCTGACTGCAAGGTGTCTGGTTGGGCAGCTGGAGGCTGGAGTTGTTATGAATTAAGAAGGGAAGACTTAGCACAGAGCTGGTTTGGGAGGCTATGGCAAGACCATAGCTCAGTTTGGACACGTTTAGGTTTGAGGTGTCTATGAGTCATTAAACCAGTGGAGATGCTGAGCAGGCAGTTGGATTAAGAAGTCTGGGGGCTGGGACTGGTGCTAACTAGCACTGTGGTAACTGTTCCACTATGGCCAGCAGGCACTGCCAAGCAAAGCCCTGAAGCTGTTGGTCCCAACCTTATCAGTGGCAGCGCAGAGGGCAGTCCTGGGGCAAGGAGCCCAGCTGGGAAAAGGTGTCCCTGCCCAGAGTGACTGCTTGGTGCTGGGGCAGGGCATGGGGGCCGGAGATAGGCAGTAGGCCTGTGGTTGTCATCGGAGCTGCACTGCCCTGGCCTAGCTGTGTGGGAATCTCACAGACCTCTGGAGACTTTTCTCAGACCCCCAGGAGTCAACTCTCCTGCCCTTGGGTTCCTCTGGAATCATGGGTGAAAGAAAGAAGGGAGAAATACAGCTCCCTGAAGCCCTAGGGCAGGACACGTGACATGAAAAAAAATCCAACCTTGGGACAACCTGGTGGGACACAATGCAACCTTGTTAGCTGGTAGTGGTCATCATTTGATGGAATGACATCTCTAAAAGGAAGCCCTGGAGGGAGACATAATCAGATTCAGAGTGAAAGGTGATTACCCCCAGGCCAGGCTGCCAGTGGTGGAGCCTAAGGTCCTAGTGGACCACTTCTCCCCAGCACTGCTTGCTCTATATCCCAGCCCTAATGGGAGATTCAAGAAGACAGTCTTATTTCTAGTTCCTGTGAATGTCAACCCGCCTGGCCAGTGGGCCTGGGCTTTCCCAGGCAACCCTTCCAAAAGGGGAGAGAAAGGACTTGCAGACCTGGGCTAGGCCTCAGGTCATAAGCCAGCAGAAGGGGTACTTGAGACTAGTTCTGGTGCTCTCTGTCCATTCTAGTGGGCCCTGAGGGTCCATGTACTCGAGTGGAGAAGATGTCCCTATGGGCCTTGGATCCTGTCCAGACTCATAGAGGGCAGACCTGGCCTCTTCTGGGTATAGGGTGTGTTCAGAGCACACTTGGGCCTCCTTCCCCTGCAGCCCTCAAGTCTTCTCCCCTGCCAGAGCCCCAGGAGCCTGAGAACTTGGATCCCCAAGGCAGAGGAAATGACCTCCAGCCACAGCACCCACCCCCTTGCTTGCCCCCACAGCCACAGAGCTATTTACCAGAAAAAAGGCCAGAGCAGCTGCCTTATCTAGGGAGAGCCTGGCAAACTAGTTGGGGTGATTTACAGGGGGCTGTCACCACTGCTTCCTGCAAAGATCAGGACACCAACGTTCAACACCCTTTTAACCACCTTGCTGGTTCATTAAGCCCTTCCTTCTCAGCAGCTCTGATGAGAAATGCCCATCAGCTTGGCCAGTTTGGTTTCAGTCTGGTTTCAACAGACCTCAGATCACAGAACCAGAAAAGAGTTTGTCCCAATTATTGCTAAGATGGGGATGTACACCTGGGGACCCCAGCATTTTCTGTACTGGGCTCTGCGTCCCTGCTGAGCCTGACAATAGCCCTATGAAATCAGTCCCATTATATCCCACTTTTGGTGAGGAGACAGAATCAAGGAGGCTCCAGCATTTTGTCCAGACCACAAATAAGTGGGAAGCTGGCATTTCGACCTAGGTCTGCTGGAGTGCAGAGCCGGGGTGCTGGCTGCCTGCTGTAGAGAGCAGGATGCCAGGAGGCCTCAGGGTGTCCTAGGGTTGGGATCTTTGTCTCTCAGCTTGTTCCAAGTGGCCCTGGAGGACTTCAGCCCACACACCCTGAGAGAAGAGGAAGGGAGCTCAAACTGGCTATAGGTTGCCCTTGCCAGGAGTTTGGTACAATCTGGAGGCAGCAGAGACTCAGAGGTTCAGCAACTTACCTAACAACACACAGTGGGACTGGGGGCAGCACAGCCCACCTCCAGGGTAAGCTCGTCGCTGGATGCTGTTGCCAGGTAGGCCTCAGTGCATTCTACCCACTAGATCTGAGATGTCTTGATGGGGCAGGGGGACATAATTAAGACTGAGGGAAGAGGCAGTCCCTGAGGTCCTGGATCCCAGCCCTAGCCAGGGAACTGTTGTACATACAGCTCAGAGACAAAGGCCATCCAAAGTGAAGAGGCCAACTGTTACTGGGTTGCTTGTGTGAGAGGATAGACTCAGGTTGTCAGCTTCCCAGCCCTGCCCCGAGAAGGCAGTCTCATGACTATCTCTGCACACCCATCCCCAACAGGCGCCACCGCTAAAAACCACCCCTGAGGTGAGGTGGGCATTGGCAGGGCCAGGGCTTCACCTGGAGCCTTCTAATGGGTGGCGCCTGCAGGCCTCTAGCCATGGGGGGCTCCTGGGTAGGGGTAGAGGGCACTCTGCAGAAACTGGCCAGTCTGACTGTGAACACACAGGTGAGGAAACCATGGCTCAGAGCAGAGAAAGCATGTCAGCACCACAGCCTGCCTGCCCACCTGAGAGAGGCCCGCCAGTCCCTGGTTGGTAGGAGCTTCTGCTGAGCCCTTGGCCCCTGCTCTTTAACATGGACATGGCTGCACAGAGCTGGCAGGTCCCTGGGCTGTGGGAATGCCAGGCTCTGTTGGTAGGTGGAGGGCAGACATTCCTTGGTTTGTGACACCCTGCACCAACCTGCCCTGGCACCCTCATGTTCACCTGAGCTCTGGGGAGGAAGAAGACAACTCCGCGGCCTCACTCCCATGGCTTTCAGGACCTTAGCCCCCATACTTAGTGTCAGGGCCAGGACTAGGGATCCTCACTGGCCTGGGGCACAAAATGTAAGGGGGCGCCAAAAAACTCGGTAATCAAGATATTTTATTGTAATCTTTTAAAAAATGAACATTAATATAAAAATATCCTTATATTAGGTCCCCATTGCAGCGCTAACAAACTGCCAGAAATGTGGCAGCATAAAACAACACAACGTGATTCTCTTGTAGTTCTGTAGGTCAGAAGTCATAACCAGTCTTCTAAGGCTAAAATCCAGATGTCAGCAGGGCTGGTTTCTTGTAGGACACAGGGAGAAGCAGTTCCTTGTGTCTCTAACCTTCCAGGGGCTACGGCAAGGCCTTGGCTGTGGCTTCAGCACGCAGTCTCTGCCTCTGTCCTGCCCCCACCACCTCCTCTGTGGTCAAACTTCCTTCTGCCTTCCTCGTAAAAGAACCCCTATGATTGCACCTGGCCCCTCAGATAACCCAGGTTAACCTCTCCTGCTCTCATCACATCTACAAAGTCTCCTGTACTGGGTAAGATAACACAGTCATAGGTTCCAGGGATCAGGACATCTTGTGGGGAAGGGCATTATTCAGCCAACCACATCTATGGTCAAATGGGAACATGTGAAATACAGGCAGGAGTGTGGTGGGATTGGGGTGGGAGGCACTCACCCTCAAGGCCTGCGCAAGTGTGTAGCTGCTCCTGTCTGTATTGAAAACTTTGATCTTTTGTTCATCAAAGATTTTTTGCCTAGTATTTATTCTTAAAAATACTACAATAAAGTGTTTATCCTAGTTCCTGAAGTTTTGGGTGCCCCTTAAATTGTGCCCCTGTGGTGAGTGCCTGGCTTGTTTCACCCTAGGCCAGGCTCTGCCTAGAATGAGCAAGAGGCGTGACCCAGCTCTGCACATCCAGCTTGAAGAAGGGCCCCAACCTCTTCCAGCCCCAGGGCGGCAAATCCCTCCCTTAAGAATTCTGCCCTCCTACCCTTGGGACTCCCATCTCTGCTACTGGCGTTGCACTGCCCCTCGCCGTGCCTCTCTGTCCACCTGCCTTCCTGGTGAACCCATTCCAGCCCTCACCCTTTGAAGTATGGGGATTGTGGGCTGGTCTCAGAAACTTACCCCCAGAAGAACATGGGCTTTGCAGAAAGATCACGTAGGTGTTAATGAAGGTCCATCACCAGCTGTATGACCTTAGGCAAATCACACAACCTCTCTGATTCTCTGTAATATAGGGAAGCTAATACCCCTCAGACTGCTCAGGGGCATTCTGTATATCAAGTCCAAACCATTATCTCTGGCACTAGGGTGCCCAGGCAGGAAGAGGCCAGGAGGGCCTGGAGCCTGGACCCCCACTGTGAAGCCAGCGCTCTCCTCCTTGCTGGGTGACCCAGACTCAGTTACCTAACCTCCCTGGACCTCCTTTGCCTCACCTGGAACACCTGCCTCCCAGGCGAAGGGCTGAGCGGGCGCTCGAAAGCCGGTCCTGGGCAAAGAGGGAAGGGATTCCTGCGGTGCCCGGGAACGTGGGGCATTAGGGGAAAGGGTGTGAAGTCTGACACTGGAGATCCCTCACGGGAGCCGACTTCGGGCGTGGCATCCCAGGCAACTCACAGATCCTGGGCCCTCCTTCGCCTCAGGGTCCGGGCCCGGGGC
>NW_012104120.1:1742933-1826498 GCF_000951045.1 Mandrillus leucophaeus | reverse complement strand
ACCCGCACAGCGGGCGAGGGAGAGCGCCGCGCATGCGTCTCGCGGGGGTCGGTGGGGAGCCTGGGGGAGTTTGGGTGTCACCGCGGATCTGGTGTTGCGGGACGGTTCCCAGGGAGCGGGGGTCGTGAGTGTCTGAGGGAAGAGGCAGGGACCGAAGGCGTCCTCCAATCTGCTGCTGGGTGTGGGCGACCCGCTTGTAGAGATGAAGACTTAAGAGTCTGGGAAGGGCGCAGGGACTTGCAAAGGATCCCTCCCCAACCCCAACTACAGGGGTGGAACCCAGCGAGATCCGAGCCTCGGGCTCTGACCCCAAGCCTCCCTGGGCCACAGGAAAGGGTGTGGGACCGGCGCCCCCAGGATGAGGGTATCACTCCTGCCCTGAGGCGGACTACCCAGGGCAGGACCCTTGCAGGTGATCTTAGCCTCTGCTGTGCTCCTGCAGGCCTGGACGGGTGGGTAGCAGGCGAGTTTTCAGCTTTGCCGGCTAGCTGGTGGAACTTACCGCTTACAGCCCTGAGGGCAATTCTGAAGCTCTCTAGTACTTAGCGCAGAGCCTGGAAGTGACAGAGTTGGCCGGCTAGTGAGTCCCTGCACTGACAAAGGGTGGGGTGGTTGCATGGAAGATGGCGGGTGTTGGGGTACAGGGGTCCTGAGAGCAGGAAGGCCTGGAGCCAAGAGAGAAACTGTAGAATTATCCAAAGTTTGGGAGTCTCTAGAGAGAATTTTAGAATTACTTTCCTCATTGTGCCTCTTCCCAGACTGTGGCATTGCCTGCTCCTCTAAGAGTGAAAAGCAGGTATATGACTGAAGCAGACCTGCTGCACAGCTCCACTCTGCTCCGGGATCAGCCCCAAGAGGGAATCCCAGGTCTCCCTTCCCTGATGCGGCCTTGGGGGTGGGACTCAGGGGCAGGCAGAACCTGTCCAGGAATTGACCCTGCAAGGTTCGGAGAAAGCCGCATTTCAAAGCACCTGCTCCCAGGTGCCTCGTGTGGTCGATCTCCCGTGGACGCTCACACCCCAGGAGGTGGCCAAGCCCAGCTCAGAGAGGCTGAGGACAGTGCCCAGGGTCATAGAGGACGAGGACTGGAACCAGAGGACGAGGATTCGAGCCAGCGGACTGCTCTGCCTGGGCTTCCTCTCCTGTGTGGGATTCCCGGAGAGGGAAGTGAGGGATGGCTTTGCCAGGGAAATGCTGGCGGGGGAGGCCTGGCAACAAGTTCATCAAGAGGAGAGGCAGCCTCTGCCAGTTTCCCCTGCGGTGGCGGAGCCAGTGCTCTGTGAAGAGCATGGGCTGGGACCTCGAGGAACCCACAGGATGGCTGGGTTTCCAGGGAGCTGACAAACCTACTGGAACTAGTTCTTGGCAAGGCTCCCCTCCAAGGGTGCCAGGAGGGCTGAGGGAGTTCAGCCAGGCGGGGGCAGGCCCTGCCAGGCTCCTGAGAGACCCTGATGAGGGGAGGGATTGGCGGGGCCCCTAATGAGGGAGGCCGAGCCCAGAAGCCCCAGCACAAGGTGCCTCCCACAGGAGGGCCACGGGGAAGGAAGCCTCTTGGGAGGCTGAGCTGGAATGAGATCTTCTCACGGCTCCTGGCAGCTCCCCTCCGAGGGTTCCAGTGGCCAGCTGGGAATGTGGAGCCAGTCTGAGGCCTGGTGGTACCTGGGGGCTGGGCCTCAGAGAAGTCTGGCCCTCATAGTACCCCCTAAAGATAGGTGTGATCGTCCCATTTTATAGATTTCATGGATGGAGAGACTGAGCCCCAGGAAAGGGAGGCAACACCTCTCCTCAGTGGGTTAGCCAGGATGTGTACCAGATCAGTGCTGGTGTAGACCCAGAATCTTTGTCTCTGTGACCTTTAGCCTTGAACATCACCTACTTGCCTGTGTCCCCACCCCAGCCCCACCATGCCAGGGCAGGGTGCTGCCAACCATGCTCCCTCGCCCCTGCCCTCCGACCCCCATGGTCCTCCGTCATGTGCCCTGCAACCCCACCCGCCTACCTGGCTACTTCCTGCTCATCTTTAGATGTTGGTTTCAGCATCACCTCCTCCCTGAACTTCTCTCTAGAAGTGCCCAGGACCCTGTTGATGTCCCTTCCCTGACTCTTCCAGCCTTGTTCTGGGAAAGTGGTCAGGAAGGTGCTGTGGGGGAGCAGAGGGGTAGTGGTTGTGCTGGGGCTGGGAGCTGCCTGGACGTGCGGGCACTGTGCAAACGGTGGGCTGGCCCAGGCTCTGCACCCCTAGGGGCTGGTGGAGGGAGTGGGGCAGGGCCTTGCCTGCCTGCCAAGTTTAGGCTTTATCCTGAGGATGGTGTGTGGGGGGGAACAGGCAGCAGGGGAGGCCCCAGGGAGATTTATAATGTTTACAACCTTCCGGGCAGCGCTCTAATTCCTAGAGTGGGGCCAGGCACAAAGTACAGGGGTTATGGAAAGGTGGATGGACAGACAGACGGCAGGAGTTTTAGGGGTAGGAGATAGGACAGCAGGCAGGGCTGGAGCCAAGAGATGGCTAGGTGGAATTATCCATGCTCCATGGGCCTCCAGAGAGAATTTTGGAATTTTTTCCCTGTGCTTCTCTTCCTTGACTGTGGCCTTCAGTCAGCTGTGAGCTGAGGGTGGGGCTGAACGCTGTGAGTTGGGATGGGTGGTGGCCCTGGAGAGCTCAGTCCCCGCCTTCACTGGCTCTCCTTGGCCTCTGCTGCAAGCCCAGCGTGTGGCTGTGGGCAGTCCAGCAACCCAGCAGAGGGGAGTGTCCTCAAGCTGTCTGGAGTAGTGGCAGTCAGGGCTGTGACAGGGGAGGGAAAGCTGAAGGGAGGATTTGTGGCAGCTCACGTAGGAGGGACTTGTGAGCTTTCTTCCAAGGACTAGTAGGAAATTTTCCCAGACCAAAGAGGAAAGCGCTACCCAGGAAGAAGGCCCTAGCCACTCACAGGGCCATGAAGGCAGGCGGATTCATGCCACTCAAGCAGTGGGCAGAGCTGGAGGAAAGGCAACACATGTGTGCTTGTGGAGGGAGGCAGGAGGCTGGTGGCAGGCACCAGGGGCACTGCCAGGTCAGCCCCTCCCCTCATGGGACCCTCTGCCCATGGGCACTTCCTCCTGGATGCCCACTGCCTGCTCATTTGAGGTCCTAGCAGAGGCCTCTGGTCCCGAGAGGTGGAGCTTCCCATTGCTACCTTTCCTACTTATCCTGGCCCCAATGTCCTTAGGGGAAGTCTGTGCCCCAGAGGTCAAAGCAGAAGAGGTGAACGAATATCTGGCAGGACCACATGAGCAGAGCATGGGCTAGGTTGGAAGTGAGAGGGGACGGTGGGGACTGCGGAGAAATGGCAAGTGTGTGTCCTGTCAAAAGGGCACAGATGCCACTGAGCTCTGCAATTGTTGCTTTTTTTGGAACTCAGGCCTGGTGTCACCACATCTGAGTTTTTTAAGAGAAGCTGGGAATCCAGATTTATATGTGAAATCTCTTGATTGTAAATAACTAATTTAAAAATGTTTCAAACATCATATGAGCTAAACAGGCACATCTGTGGACCGGTGTGGCTCATTGTTAGGCATCTGATGTTGAGCCCTGACTGAGGTGAGAGAGAGCAGGGGCTCAGTGTCCCTGGACCAGCCCAGGCCACTCTTGAGGTGGTGGAAAGGCCAGGACACTGACAGTGGTGGGCCCTGGAGCCTCCTCAGACTGGCTTCTCAGAGCTGCCCCAGGCAGCTAGCAGGCCAAGCTTGCAGCAGGATCACCCGCTGTGCTCAAGGCTGATGAATGGCCCCTTGGGCCCCATTTCTGGGCAGGGGCACCTGGTCTTGCCCACCAGATCCCAGGTGGGAGCAGCTTTCCCTTCGTGTTAGTATTGCAACCTCTGCCTGTTTTCTGTTCGCATGACCCGCGTTTTCAGGAACTGCTGGTGCTGGGTTGGGGGCATCGCATAGGTATCTCCACACCAACGTGGGTGCCAAGCAACCATGTGGCCAAGTACATTCTCTATACCTGGAGCCAGACTGCCTAGGTTGGACCCTTGTCCCTGTCATGCATGCTGAGTGAACTTGGGCACATTCTTAAGACCCCATGCCTATCAGTTCAAACATCCTGCAAACTGAACAGGCAAAAGTCAAGATGATGATGATGGTTACAGTGATAGTGATAGTCCCTAGTCCCTAAGTTATCAAGATGGGTAGGATTAAATGTGCTGATGTTTGTAAAATGCTCAGAACAGCACCTGGCACCACAGCACTGTGTGTAGCTACTTCAGTACTCTCCTCACACTCACATGCCCCCACCATGTGTGCATGCCCATGCACATACACCCCACATGCACACATACGCACACACACGCACACACATTTACAAGCCCACATCCAGCACATGTGCACGCATATGCACACACAAGCCCACCCTACATGCACACATGTGCACACACACTTCTCCCTAAAGCATTGCTGGCATCCAGCAGGTGCAGCCCACATGGGCATGTGTTCTCAAAGGAAGAGTCTTCACCTTTCAGGTTTTATACACTTTGTTTTTGGGTGAAGCAGGGTGAGGAGGAGCATTTACTGTGTCCTGCTCTGTGCCAGGCACTGTACCAGGGACCGATGTATCTTATTCCAAAATAGCCACTTAGTGGGGAGCTAAGTAAGACAAATAGAGCCCCACTTTTAGCTGGCTCAGTGCCCAGGTCTCTGAGAAGTCCCAAGCCTGGAGTTTTGGCATCTTGCCCCTGGAACACCCCACAAGCCACCCTGCAGGGAAGGTCTCTGCACAGTGGGTGTGAATAATGTCAGGCACTCCAAAGAGTCAGGCACTCACCTTGTAAAGCTTAGGGGCTGGCAGAAGTCTGTTTCTCCTGTTACTGTGCCGTGGTGTAGACAGCTTTATGGATCTCAACTCCTTTCCTTCTTTGCCTGGGCTGCCAGGAACCTCTATGCCTAGTGATGTATTTAGTTTTCATAGATTTTCTCAGAAGTTCCTCTGCCTCCTTCCTCTCTCCCTCTATTCCTCATTTGGTGTCTTGTCATGTATTGTTTTAGATCATTCTGTCTCTGATGTCTTTTCGCTAATGTTATTTAAGAGTAGCATGCAGAAAAGTATACAAGTCATAAGGGTAGAGTTCAGTGAATTTTCTCAAGAGGAACATAACTGGGTAAGCAGTGCCAGGGGAGAGTCACAGCATTACCAGAACCCCAGAAGCCTTTGAATCCCTTCCAGTCACAGACCTACCAAGGTAACCATGTCCCGGCCTAACAGCACAGATGGGTTTGGCCTAGCTTTAACTTTACATAAATGGAGTCATGCAGTGTGCACTCTGGGGTTTCGGCTTCTTTTGTTTCTGATGATGTTTTTGTTTTCTAATTTTTAAAAAATTTCATAAAATACACCTAGCATAAAATTTCCTGTCTTCATCATTTTTAAAGCACACAGTTCAGCAGCATTACATTCATTCGAATTATCTTGCAACCATCAGCACTATCCATCTCCAGAACGCTTTCCATCTTGCAAAGCTGAGACTCTGTGCCTGTTCAATTCTAACTTGACATCTCCCCTGTCCCCAGCCCCTTGCAGCTGCCATTCTACTTTCTGTCTCTGTGAATTTGACTACTCCAGGTTCTTCATATAAGAGGAATCACACAGTATTTGTCCTTTTGTGAATGCTTTACTTCACATAATGTTCTCCAGGTTCACCCATGTTGTAGCACGTGTCTGAATTTCCGTCCTTTTTAAGGCTGAATCAAGTTCTACTGTATGCAAATACCACGTCTTGGTTCTCCATTCATTGATGGACACATGGCTTGCTGCCGTGGTTCAGCTACTGTGAATGATGCTGCTGTGAACATGGGTGTGCAAGTATCTCTTTGAGACCTTGCTTTTAATTCTTTTAGGTATATACCCAGGGGAGGGATTACTGGTAATTCTGGTTTTAATTTTTTGAGCAACTGCCGTGCTGTTTTCCACAGCAACTGCACCATCTTGTCATCCTGCCAGCAGTGCACAAGGAAGGGTTCCAGTTTCTCCACATCTTCGCCAACACTTGTTACTATCTGATCTTTTGATAGTAGCCATCCTAGTGGGTGTGAGGTGGTATCAGATAGTGGTTTGGATTTGCATTTTCCTGATGATGATTGATGCTGAGTCATGACTATGGTTTTCGCATTACTATGTCATCTGTCTTGTCCAGTGAGCTGTGCCTCATTTATTCTCCTTGCTGCACTATGTTCCATGGTAAGAACAGAACACAGGAGATCTGCTGTTGATAAGCATTGGATGGCTTCTTATTTGGAATGACTGCAAAACCAATCAATGACATGCATAATGCACGCTCCCGAGGGCCATTTGCTCCTGGCTTGGGCAAGCTCCACGGGTCAGGTCACACCACCAGCTCACTGCTCCCTCCTGCTGTCTGTCCACAGGCAGCCCAGGGCCCAGCCTCCTGGTGTGTGTCCTCCCAGCATGTGTCCGGGCGACCAGGGCCCAGCCTCCTGGTATGCATCCTCCCAGTGTGTAATTTGCTTCCTGAAGAGGAGCCACCTTTAGCCCTAACAGTGCCCCTGCCCTCCATTGTCCTGAGCACCCAACACTGAGCTGGGTGGTGGAGGGTGTGACTAGCTCCTCTCTATGCTCAGGGATCTTTGGGCAGCGCCTGGAGGACACAGTCCACCACGAGCGGAAGTATGGCCCCCGCCTGGCGCCCCTACTGGTGGAGCAGTGTGTGGACTTCATCCGGGAGCGCGGGCTCACTGAGGAGGGGCTGTTCCGCATGCCGGGCCAGGCCAACCTGGTGAGGGACCTGCAGGATTCCTTCGACTGTGGGGAGAAGCCACTGTTTGACAGGTGAGCTTGTGATTGGGGGTAAGATGGAGCCACTTGTCTATTCCTCCTGCAGGCTCCTACCCAGGACACCAGCTCCAGTGGGCAGGGGTGGGCTGGCAACAGGATGGTGGGCCAGCCCTCCTAGTGGGCAGAGTGTAGGGCACACCCTCACTCCGCCAGCCTGGGGTCCCCTCTCAGGATGGGTGCCTGCCACGCACAAGGCCAGCTCACATCCACACAGCCTGTCTCCCCTGCACATGCTAATAAACCTGACCCAGGCTGGAGGAAAAGGACCTCTGCTGGCTGCCATGTGAGGACAGACTGGGTGCAGCTGTATCCG
This sequence comes from Mandrillus leucophaeus, assembly GCF_000951045.1. Taxonomy (NCBI): domain Eukaryota; kingdom Metazoa; phylum Chordata; class Mammalia; order Primates; family Cercopithecidae; genus Mandrillus; species Mandrillus leucophaeus. Next base: position 1,819,359 of record NW_012104120.1, on the reverse strand, counting down.
GGACTCCAGGCCTTCTGTGGAGTCTGTCTCTTGGCCGTGCTTCCTCCGGTGACCTACCCCCAGGCTCTATCGATGGCAAGATGGCACAGCAGCTCGGGTCCCCTCCTCCTGGGTTCTGGGGACAGGAGAGCGAGTCTTCTCCATCTGTCCTGGGGCCATGTCCATCCTACCCATCATGGGGGCTTACCCAGACCCTGGATGCCCCTGGGTGGAGCCAACTCTACCCCCAGTCCAGGGCTGTTTGGGGACTCTGTTTCCCCCGACAGCGCCCCACCCATTATGGGGCAGTTTTTCATAGAGTTCTTCTTACATCAAGAAAACCTACCATCTATGGGGCTTCTGCCCTTTCTTCTTGGATCTGCCCCAGGATGGGCCCACCAGGACCCACAGGCAGCCCTGGCCTCCCAGGGCTTCTCCTCTAGGGGCAGAACACTCAGCCCCTCAGCTCTTTCCCAGACCCATCACTGCAGCCAGGGGAGGGTGTCGGTTCCTCTCCTTAGATGTGGAGTCCAGGATTGACCATGTTCCCTAGCAGTACTCCACCCAGGGACGTACGGGGGACCCTTCCTCTGGAGCTTTGTGAAGCTCCATCCCAGTGTTGACGCTCAGTGAGCTTGTGGTCCATTCTGAACCTCAGCCAGCCAGGCCTCTTCCATCTTGTGTCTCAGCGTTAGGGTTGCAGATTGCTTCAAATAATGTCACCTGGGTAAGGCCTGGGAACCAGGACTTTTGGAAGCTCCCCAGGATCAGATGCTCTGCCCTAGTGCCTGATGCTACCTGAGGGGCTTCTGAAGACACAGATCAGATCTTGCCACTCCCCTGCTCAAACTCTGCTGGGGGCCCCTGGAGTGGCGCAGGCCGTCTGCACCTCACCTCCCCTGCCGAGCTTCTCCCATCCTGCTGGGCGGGTCTCCACCTGGGCCCACCTGCTCTCCCAAGGTGGATTCCTGGCATGCTCAGCCTCCTTTCTGCACCTGGCCTGCCTGCTGAAGCTCCCTTGAGAGGCAACTGGGCACCCCAGGGTGAGTTCCATGCAGACCTGACTCTCTGTCTCCCAGCAGCCTGGGGCAACCTTCCCTGTGTCTTGGGGGCCCTCTCCTGTCTGCCTTCTCCCTCTCTGGCTGCTTCTACCCTGCTTCTGGAATTGTGTCTGGAGGGTCATCTCCACGGTGGGCATGTTGACCTTGTTACTCCACCCCCATCTCAGCAGTGGCCCCCATATTGCCATGGTGGCCCTGGGCTTTGGTTTCCTCTCCCTTTAGAAACTCCTCCTAGGGTATCTGAGGCCATCCTTCCCACTTTCCGCCATTTCCATGGCAGCTCCTCTGGCTCTGCAGCTGTATCCAGAGAGGGGCCCTCCCCACCCACTCCCGATGGAGGCTCCCCTTCCCACCCAACCCCAGCAGAGGGTCCCCCTCCCTACCCACCCCTAACAGAGGGTCCCCTCCTCACCCACTTCCAACAGAGGGTCCCCCCTCCCTACCCACCCCCAACAGAGGGTCCCCTCCTCACCCACTTCCAACAGAGTCCCGGGATGGAGCTCTGTCCCCAAGGCCATGGCCTGCCCGCCTCCCGGGGTGTTGGCTGCTAGCCTGGCCCCTTCCCCACGAAGCCCCTCCTCACCTTCCTGCTCATCTCTATAAGAAGGTCCCCTTTAGCCCCAGGTCCTGGGCTTCTCTTCTGCTAAAGCCTCACCAGGCCTGGAAGCCTCAGTGGCTGGAGCTGGCCCATACTTGCCCCTTCCCAGCACGGTGTCCCCCGGGCACTGGGCTGTCCATCTCCCAGGCTGCCGCCGCGCTGCTGAGCTGTGAGGATGGCCTCTTGTGAGCCGGAGCCCAGGGCTGCATGGACTCCTGGCTGCCAGACTCTTGTTACTCCCTCAGCTCCTATCCTTTGAGTGAGGGACTGCTGGGAGGCCTAGGGGTGGAGGGGCACCCACATGCATTAGAAATTCTAAGGGGTCTTGACAGATAATAAGTAAACACCAGGGACACCAGTCCTGGGCCTAGTGGTCGGGAACCTCCCGGGGTGCTGCAGATGGCAGGACTGGGCTGCTCAGGGAGGAGCCCTGTGGACACCCAGGTGCGGTTAAGCAGGCGGCCTGGCTTGGGGGCAGGTCGAGGAAGTGGGGCTGGGTGATGAGAAATGGACTCTAGGGGAGTGAGGCAAGTCGGGGCCAGGCTGGAGGCATGGCGTGTTCTGCATAGATGCTGGTGTTGGCATGGGCAGGGGGGTTCCCTGGGTACGGAGAGGTGATGAGGAACCTGCAGATGGAGGGTCGCCTTGCTGTGGGTGGCACTGACCACCAGGGCCGGTTTGCCCCTAGGGCAGGCACCCCGTCCCCTGACCAGCTGCTGCCCTCTCTGCCCCACCCCTGCCCCCAACCTCCGCCTGCACTAACGTGACCGCATGCTGGGAGGCCCACAGGCTGGGGAGGCACACACAGGGCCGCAGGCTGTATAGAATTCTCCTTGGGTCTTGTTGGAGGGAGGAAGGGGACAGCAGTTTAGGGAAAAGTCTCAAGAAAAGGCCTGGCGACAGCTGTTGGAGGAAAGGCACTGCAGTGGGGAAGGAGGAAGGGAGGGAGGGGCGAGGAAAGGAAGTAAGAGCTCAGGTGCTGAGCAGATGGGGGGTCAGACAGGGCCAAGCAGCAGGACCCTTCAGGGCAGGGATGCAGCCAGACAGGTCTGCAGTGGAGGGGTGGCTCTGTGTCCACTCAGCCAGGGCAGAAGCGCTCCGTCCCCCAGCTGCAGGAAAGGGGAAGACATGCGGGCTGGCTCCCAACCACACTTTCCTGCCTCCTGCCCCTCCCCCAGGGCAGCTGGCCAGGAACATGGCCCCGGAGAAGGCCGAGTAGGGTGTGGTAGCAACATGTCTCGCTGGAGAGGGAAGAGGGGTAGGGTGAGGGCTGACTGGACCCAGCCAAACCAAGAGTCACTGAGCCTCAGGAAAGGAGGGGCCCCAGGTATATGGATTTGGGGTGCATATGGATACATGGAACCCCAGAATCCCAAGTGTCAGGGCCAGAAGGTATTTATCTCAGTGAGCCTAGCCTGGGATCCATCAGGGGTCAGGTGATAGCATAATGGCACAGCCACAGTCTCCTGGCCCCGGGCTCATCTTTCCTGAGGGAAATGAAGTCCAGGGTTTAAGTCTATGGTCCTAGACAGGTAGATGAAAAACCTGGGGCCCGTATACGGCTTGGAGTGCAAGCTCAGAGGAGATGCCAAGGCTCTCGTTTAGGACCTGAACTGCAGACCCCACACAGGACCCAGGGAAGGACTGCGCCAGGCCCATTGTCACCACCATCCACAGCTGGTCTACTTCTGCGTTGGCAGCTCCAAGCCAGAGCAGGAGACTGAGGCCTGGAGTGGACTCCTGGGGCACTGGAGAGGTGATGAGCTTAGAAGCCCAGGTGTCCCCACGGTGGACAGGAAGAGAGGAAAGGGCCTGACCTCCGACCTGCTCCTGCCGTTGGGATTCTGGGGAGTGGGATTCCCCGACAAGGAGCCAGCAGCCCTGCACTGTGGGCGCCTTTGATGCAGCTCCTCCCACTCCAGCCAAGGTCAAGTGCAGCGGAGAGTGCAAGCTCAGGCTGGGGGTTGGCAGCACCTATGGAGGGCCTGCAGGATAGCTGTTCCTACCGCAGAGCGGGCGGCTTCCACATCATCCTGCAGGGGACCTTGGGATGGCCACCAGGCCTGTGGAAGGGGCTCCCTGGCCCATGTCCCAGGGCCCTCCCCTGTGCAACCTGACCTGCATCACGCTTGATTCCTCCGGCCCAGGGCAGCTGCTAGGGTGGAGCAGCTATGCCCTGCAGGGCCCTGTGGCTTTGCAGTCCCTGGAGTCCTACGCAGTCTACCCAGGACAGGAGCAGGTCCTGAATGGACTGACACAGACTCAGGGGTTCTGAGCAGGTGCCTAGGCATGATGGGTGGTCCCTGAGCTGGAGCTCCTGGCCATGGATACTTAGTCGCCCCTGCCCCAGCCCTGTCCACTGCTCCCAGAAGCAGCACTGGCCTTTCCTTGACCAAGGCAGCTGGCCGCAGATGCAGCCCCCAGTGCGCCCAAGCATGCATCTGAGACCAGAGGCTGCCCCTTGGCATCAGGGGGTACCAGTCACCCCTGAAGTCCCCTGGCATCCCAGACCTCACACACCTGTCCTCTTCCCTTCCCGCCCCCAGCACAACAGACGTGCACACGGTGGCCTCCCTGCTGAAGCTCTACCTGCGGGAGCTCCCCGAGCCTGTGGTCCCCTTCGCCAGGTACGAGGACTTCCTCAGCTGCGCCCAGCTGCTCACCAAGGACGAGGGGGAGGTCAGTGGCTCCTGGGATAGCTCCTGGGAGATGGGCTGGCTGGGTGGTGGCCTGTAGACTCAGGACACAGACTCTGACTTTTCATGAATTTTCATGGCACATGGATCCTGTGGAGGCCGGCTCTGTGTTGGGGGTGTGGTGGAGGCCATCCTGCTCGGCTGGTGGAGGGGCCAGGCCATCCTGCTCAGGTCGGGGAGGGGTCGGGGCATCCTGCTGTCTGTCTGGAGCCATACCTGTCTGCCTGGAGCCATACCTGTCTGCAGCCTTGGTCCCTGGGAGGGGTGGGTCCGGGGTGCCCAGCTCTGGCTGCCACACCAGTAGGTGCTCACACTCCTCATACCCGACTCAGGCCACTCGGGCCTGTCATGGGCTCAGAAACAGGGAGATCTTTTATTTATATCTTGCTTCCTTCCCAAAAGAATTTGAGTTGGCTCCCAGGACCGATGAGCCAGCCCTCCCGTTCCCACCCACGCAGGTGCTGGTTTGCAGCCCCAGGTGGCTCAGGGTCAGGGAAGGACCGTTTGCCTCCCCTGTGGCCCTGTGGGAGTTGAGGGCTCATTATCTGGCAAATATTTGTGTCTTGATAAGTGAGCTGAGTGCTGGCCCTGACATTCCTCCACCGGCCCCGTAGAGGCTCACCCCTCACTCCAGCTCCTTAGAAGCAAGTTAGCTTCCCAGGAGGTCACAGCTGGGCCCTGGCCACTCCTTGAGGGGAGGTGGAGGTGGTGGAGCCCTCTGGTCTGTTGGGGCTGGGCCGCCATAGCCCCCACCTCGCTTCTCCTTGCCCACCCCTCCTCGCAGTTAGAGAAGGACGAGGGGCCTCATTGCTGGTGTTTAAAATTCTGTTATTCATTCCTAAGGGCACTCTGGAGTTGGCTAAACAAGTGAGCAACCTTCCTCAGGCCAATTACAACCTGCTCAGATACATCTGCAAGTAAGTGGCGTGGCAGGAGGGGAACCACACTTGCCTGCACTGGCTCCACACTCCCCAGCCCCACAGCGAGACACATAACTCTTCCTTGTCAGAGGGGTGCCCGGGTCATTCCCCCACCCTGCACAGCCTTACCCAGCGTGGATGAAGCTGGGAGTGGAAAAATGCAGACCCTGAGTTCATGAAGCTTATAGTCCCATGGGAGCAGCTGGTTTTAAACAGCCCTGGGTAGATAATACCCTCTGTCCCTCCTGGGTGCTCCTTGCCATCCTGTCCCCCTAGGCATCTGCCCCTTGACCCCCAACCCTTCATGTATCCCCATCCTAGACACTGAGAAGGAGCATGCAGGGGCAGTGTTGACTAATGTCTGGGACTTCCCAGAATTTGTGCACACTGCAATGTGCAGCGTCATGTCCTCCTTTCACGCAAATAGCGGTGGGCCCTTGTCCCAGTGAGCTTTGCTTCTGATGGCCCTCTTGGGCCCCAAGGGAAGCCTGCCCTCATTGAGCCTGGCAGAGGCAGGCTGCACCCAGTGGGCAAAAGCCCATAGGCAGCAGGGCTCAGCAGGGGTGCGGTGGGGCGTCCAGGCCACTCACAGGAGACTGGGTGTCAGAACTTGCTTCTTTGATGACTGCTGCTTCCTTACTTTGCAGGTTTCTGGATGAAGTTCAGGCATACTCAAATGTCAACAAGATGAGTGTCCAGAACCTGGCAACCGTTTTTGGACCTAACATTCTGCGGCCACAGGTAGAGGACCCAGTAACCATCATGGAAGGTAAGTGGGAGGTGTACCTGGTGGCCCTGGGTGCTGCTGGGGTCTGGGCTCATCTTGGTCCGGGGCAAGTCCTCGGAACCATCCCAGCCCAGGGCCAGGCCAGCAGGAGGGGTGGCTCAGGTGGCACATCTCCATCTCGGGGGACTTGGCAGGAGCTTCTGCAGACCTCACCCCGCCGACCCCCATGAGGTCCAGCTATAAGATAAAAAGGAACTTTGCCCTGAGATGGGCAGCAGCAAGTCCCTGGGTGCAATTAGAATGGCCAGTGGTTTCTGTGGATGGAAGAGGCTGGAGGGATGGGAGAGGTCAGCACTCTTGCCCTTGAACACAGACATGTTTACTTTTCTTTTACAATTAAGCAATTGTCATAGGTTCCTGGATGTCAGCTTTGCAAACCCTGGAGGATTTATGATAAATAACAATAAGTGATTAAAAATAGCAGCAACAGGCTGGGCACGGTGGCTCATGCCTGTAATCCCAGCACTTTGGGAGGCCGAGACGGGTGGATCACGAGGTCAGGAGATCGAGACCATCCTGGCTAACACGGTGAAACCCTGTCTCTACTAAAAATACAAAAAAAATTAGCCGGGCGTAGTGGCGGGCACCTGTAGTCCCAGCTACTCAGGAGGCTGAGGCAGGAGAATGGCGTAAACCCAGGAGGCGGAGCTTGCAGTTAGCTGAGATCGTGCCACTGCACTCCAGCCTGGGCGACTGAGCAAGACTCCGTCTCAAAAAAAAAAAAAAAAAAAAAAGCAGCAACAGCAGCTGCTTTCAGTAAGCTTCTACTAAGTGCCTTGTTTGTATCACCTCATTTCAGGTTTACAACCAGCCTGTGCTGTGGTAATCGCCCCCTCTTTACAGATGAGGAAACTGAGGCCAGGAGAGGCGAGGGGACTCACCAGAGGCCAGTTAGCCAGACTTAGCAAAGGGCACAGGTGTAGGCTGCCATAGAAGAGAGAGCCCACCTCATAGGGCCCATGAAACACTGTCCCCAGTGGAGTATGCGTGAGAGGCGTGCTGCTCAGACAGGAAGCCCACAGCTGAGGTTGTTCTTGCCCTTATCCCATGTGGAGGGACATGGTGGAGTGCTTTTGCTGAAGTCCCCACTTTGGTCTGTCCTGGCTGGCCTCCCACCCCAGGGCCCCATGAGGCCAGGAAAACACAAGCTCCTACCTGCCTGGTGGTACAGATGCTTGAGGTGGAGGCCTGCCCTGCCTGCTTCATGGAGTTCCTGCCTCACCTATGTTCTTGGCCTCAGAATTCTTTCCTTGACTTCTTCCAGTATTCCTAGTCAACTTCAGTGGGAGAGTCCACCCCGGCGCTCAGCCCTCCCTCCCACCTGGGGACCTCCTAGAGTCTGGCCTTTGTGGTGAGGGTGGTGGGAGGGAATGAGGCAACTGGGTAGATGCCAAGGTCCTTCCTACACTGCCCACCTCCGCTGTGGGCCCCCACCCCACCACCGTAGGAACTGAGTCCCCAGCACGGGGGCTGCATCTCAGAGGCCTTGGCCTAGAGACGGGATTGTGTGTGTGTGAGATTATATGTATGTGGGATTCTGGGGGATGCGCAGGGTGCACTATGTGTGTGATTGTATATGGGGGAATTTGGGGAGGGTGCATTCTGTGTGCAATTGTGTGTGGGGGGATTTTGGGGAGTGGGTGGGGTTCATTGTGCGACTGTGTATGGGGGGATTTGGGGAGGCTGGGTGGGGGATTTGTATGTTCACTTGTGTGTGTATGAGCTTTGGGGAATCTGGGCAGAGTGCACTGTGTGTGTCATTTATGTGTGTGGGATTTTGGGGAGTGGGCATTATATGTGCAATTGTGTGTTGGGAGATTTGGGGAGGCTGGGTGGGTGCATTGTTTGTCCAATTGTATGTGTGTGTGAGACTTTGGGGGTGGATGGGGTGCATTGTATGTGTGATTGTGGGGGGATTTTAGGGGTGGGCGGGGTGCACTGTGTGTGCAATTGTATGTGTGTGCCCCCACACAGGAAAGATGGCTCTATTCCCTGTCCCAGAGCCCTATGCTCCCAGAGTGTGGACATTCAGGCATGGCCATTGTCAGCAGCACGGGGGTGACATGGGGCAGCCGAGAGAGTTCTGGCATCTCAGGTCCCAGGTTCCAGTTCCAACCTGCCACCTGCTCACCCTGCAGCCCTGGTGCCTGCTTCCTCACCCCACCCCGGCTGGAGGTCGTGAGCGCAGGCACAGTGCTTCCTCCCCGGCTTGTGGCTCTGTGCCTGAGGAAGATGGTTCTGCGGCCCCATCCTGCTGTCCTGCCTGGAGTTGAAGGGTGTGTGGTTCTTTCTTCTGGGCGGATGAAGGCTCCCTTGCGGGGCAGCCTGGCTCTGGCTACAGGGCCAGCTCCCACTAAGCTGGGTCCCCATGACTGGCAGAGCGACCCTGGGCCGGGTGGCTGGCAGCAGGGCCCTTCTCCGCCTCTCTTTCCGGCAGGCACTTCCCTCGTCCAGCACCTGATGACTGTCCTTATCCGCAAACACGGCCAGCTCTTCACGGCACCGGCCCCGGAAGGGTCCACCTCCCCGCGCAGGGGCCCGCAATGTGCAGTGGGGTGGGGCTCCGAGGAGGTCACCAGAGACAGCCAGGGAGAGCCCTGCGACCCCGGCCTGCCCGCGCACAGGACCTCTTCCCTGGATGGGGCGGCCGTGGCGGTGCTCTCCAGAACAGCCCCCACGGGACCGGGGAGCCGGTGCAGCCCTGGGAAGAAGGTGCAGACCCTGCCCAGTTGGAAGTCCTCCTTCCGTCAGCCGGGATCCCGATCGGGAAGCCCGAAGGGGGGCGGCGCGTCCCTGGAGGTGCCCATCATCTCCTCCGGCGGGAACTGGTTCATGAACGGGTTGTCCTCTCTGCGTGGCCACCGCCGGGCCTCATCGGGAGACCGGCTCAAGGACTCGGGCTCCGTGCAGAGACTCTCCACTTACGACAATGTGCCCGCGCCGGGCCTGGTGCCCGGCATACCCAGCGTGGCCAGCATGGTGTGGTCCGGGGCCTCCAGCGAGTCGTCGGTGGGGGGCTCGCTCAGCAGCTGCACGGCCTGCCGCGCCAGCGACTCGTCCGCCCGCAGCTCCCTGCACACCGACTGGGCCCTGGAGCCGTCCCCGCTCCCCAGCAGCAGCGAGGACCCCAAGTCCCTGGACCTGGACCACAGCCTGGACGAGACGGGGACGGGTGCCAGCAACAGCGAGCCAAGCGAGCCGGGCAGCCCCACCCGAGAGCACGCGCGCCGCTCCGAGGCCTTACAGGGGCTGGTCACTGAGCTCAGGGCCGAGTTGTGCCGCCAGCGGACTGAGTACGAGAGGAGTGTGAAAAGGTAACGTGCTGCCCCGTGGAGCCTCCTGTAACGGGGTGGAGCCTGCAGGAAAACTGTGCTCTTGGCACATGGGCGTCGGCCTCTGACTCCCCAGCCACTGGCCCTGGAAGCCAGCCTCAGAGAGGGGAATCCTAGCTCTGGGAAAGCCCTGGGACTGGCAGGCTTGGCACGCAGTCAGTCTGGCACGCAGTCAGTGCTGCAGAGGCCTGCTGACTCCGTGTGAGTGGGAATGCCCGCCCAGCTCACCGGGGGCCTTTGCTACACAGGTGGGAACAGAGTCTGTGTGCAGTCTGCAGCCAGGGGGGAGGGGGCAGGACCCTGCAGGTCCCAGGCCTGTCCCAGTACAGGGGCCCATAGCCCGGATGCTGGGCGCCGGGAAGTGCTGAGGCCCCAGACCAGCCAGGCTAGAAGTGAGGATCCCTTCCTTGATGGGATCAGAATCCAGTTTCCCTGCTGAACCAAGTCCTTGTGCCCGCCCTTGTCACAGGATGGTTGTGCTGCACCCTGAGACTTGCAATCTCATTAACAGAGGGCTGGAGTTCCAGCCTCCCATGAGGACGGGGTTCCCCTCTGCAGTGAGGAACCTCAGCTCCTGGAGGCCGGGTTCTCCAGTGCACTGGGTTTCCCTTAGCATTGCAGACTCCTTGGCCCCTCTCGCTGCAGGTCCCCATTAGTCGGCTGACCTGTTCACCGGGTCCCACCCACTAGCAGGGAATTCCTTTTTCCATTAGAGGCAGTGAATGGAGGTGGAAGGCATTCCTGTTGCCCACTCTGAACCTGTGATTTCCACTGGGAGCTGGAATGGCAGCCATTGCCCTTTTCTTCTGCTGACAGCTGTTCTCTGGGTGCTGGAGAGTGCCAGGCATGTGCAGGCACCGTGTCTGCAAAAGGAAGAGACAGGAGAGGGGGGACCTTGAGGGCAGAGGCCCCTGCCAAGGGGAAGGTCACAGCAGGCAGTGCCTGAGCCAGGGCTGGAAGGACTCATAGGATGGAGCCGAGAAAGGAAATAGCATCAGTAGAACCCAAGGGCCTCCGGAAATATAGTAGAAGACGCTGTCTGCTGCAGATGCGCTCACAGGCCAAACTCCAGGGCGTGTGGGAACTCTTACCATGCAGAACAGAAGGCTGGACTGGACCAGCTTCGCCAGTTGTGTGCTGAGTCCGTGGAGCTCCTCTGGCCTGCTCTGAGGTCTGGTTTCTCAAGGGAGATGCAGGACTGTTGGACTCCCGGTCAGACTACCTGGATTCTAGTCCCAGCTCCACCAGGGATTGGCTGAGTGTCCCTGGCAGGATCTTTGGGCCCAGTGACCTCACCCATTTGTCCTGAGTGTTAAGTGACCCACAGTGGATGGCAGCACTCAAGAACCTTTGCTGCTTGCATTAACTCCTGCCTACTGGCTGGAGGTAAGATGAGGTTCCCAGAGGGAAAGGGACAGCAGTGGTAGCCCTTGTGGAGGACCTGTTGTCACTAGCAGAGTGGTCTGGGCTGTTGTCTTGGTTAGCGGGAGGGTCTAGAGTGAGGAGGGTCTCTGAGCACAGGAAGGAAAGCGAGGGCATTAGCACCTGTCCCGTCCAGCAGGTGGTTGGGGAATGTGTGTCCTGTTCTCTGGAAGTATGGAGCCATCGGTGGGGGGGGGGGGGGGGGGGTGAGGCTGGCCTTGTCCTGGCTCCCAGGACTCTGGACAGAGCCCCTCCCCAGGGCCCTGCTGGGGAGTCAGCCTTCCTTCGTGCATTCCCAAAAGAGAACCTGTTTCCTGTGAAGTACCAGATGCTGTGCAGGTGGCCACAGCTGTGGCAAAAACTGATCCAAATCTCTGTCCGCATTCTTATTTGGGTTGCAGGGAGACAAAGACCGTAAGCACGATACCTTTTGAAAAATACACGGTGTGTTAGAAGGGAGATGAAGGAGGGGAACATAGGGCAGCATGGAGGGGAGCGGAGAGGAGCCTCAGGATAGAAGGTTGGAGGGCCCTGGGAAGGAGACCCCAGAGCTGTAGCCAGCACTGAGCCCAGGACCCCTACAGGCGGGGAGAGTCAGGGGCTGGGGACTGGAGATGTGTGGGGCAGAGAAAATGCTCTGGTCTTTCGCAGAGTGAGATGAGAATGAAGTGTGAAGTTGATGGAGGGTCTTGGCACATTGGGCACTTGGACAGGCACACCTGGGTGCCATGCCGAGCAGAGCTTGCCAGGGGCCAAGGGCAGAACAGACCAGTTAGGAGGTGTGGGGGTCTAGGCCTGACCTATCGGGGGTGTGGCCCTATGGGGCAGCTGGTGGAGGTAGGGGAAGCGGCCAGGTGCTGAGCATATTTTGAAGGCAGAGCCAAAAGGTTTTGCTAGCTGATCAGATATGGGACCAAGAAAAGGAATGGACTTAGGGGAGGACATCATTGTTCAGCTGAGCAGCTGAAGGAAGGTATTCACCAAGAGAGTGCACCAGGGCTGCGGAAGAGTGGTCTGCAGATGAGGGTCAGGACCCTTTAAGTCGGAGATGCTGATGAAATGGTGCAGAGTCATCAGCATGTAGTTGGGGCTTGGAGTCTTGAGCCTGGCAGAGAAGGAACAGGGGAGGTCCAGGCCCGAGCCCAGGGGCAGCAGTGGGGAGGTAGGTGGCTTCTCTCTGACAGCTGCCTGTGCTCCTGGTGAGGAGGGCTCAGGCCATGCTGCACACTCAGTGATGAGGATGGAAGCCTCATTTTGGTGGGTTGGGGAATCCGTGTTTGTTCATCATGCACCAGATACCAGGCACTGTGCTGGGCCCCTGGCATCTTCCAGCCCATGGTTACTGCTCTGAGGAGCAGTCACCCTCTGCATTTCAGTGTGGCCTGTGTCCTGCCCACAGCCATGTGGCTCACAGGTCACCAGGCTGGCCTTAAAATCCAGCATGTGTTCCCAGGGGCTGGGCTCAGGTGTGTCCCTTCGAACAGACAGAAGCTGGTCGTCTGGTCAAAAAGACGGCCGTGCCAACCTTGGCACACTGCGGCATGAACCTGCATGGAAGCATGTGGTATAGGCTCTGATGGTGCAGAGGAGCACCATTGGGACCTGCTGGGGAGGATCACAGGAAGCAGCGTCATGTTGGGGGCGCTTGAGCTGAACATGACAGGCAAGCAGGAATGGAAGTGACCACCCCACGGGATCTTCTGTGGGTCGCCACGTGTGGCTGGATCGTGGGGACGGTGTGGGGAGCTGTAGGAGGGGAGGCCACAGCACAGGAGCAAAGGCCAGGGGACAGTCCAAGTCCCAACCCTCCCTATGGAGGGGCCTGTGCTGTTCCTGCCAGCTGGCAGGAATCCCATACTGCACTGGAGGGGCAAATGCAGACCCAGGGAGGCACCGAAGGCACGGATCCTTGTGTTCACATTTCAGGATCGCACGCTGAGGGGAGCTATGGCAGGGGACAGTTTGCTCACAGGTGAAGTACTGGGGTTCTTGTGAGGAGCAGATGAGCCGGGGTGTCCTCCTGCTGCCATGGCCTGGCCTGACCCTTCAACCCACAGTGAGCGCAAGCAGGGTACACCCATGGGACAGTGAATCTGCCCGCAGAGTCTCCAACAGCATCTCTCCTTGACTTTCAGAATCGAAGAAGGGAGTGCTGACCTGAGAAAACGAATGTCTCGGTTAGAAGAAGAACTGGACCAGGAAAAGAAAAAATACATCATGCTGGAAATAAAGCTGCGGAACTCTGAGCGGGCACGGGAGGATGCGGAGAGGAGGAACCAGCTGTTGCAGAGGGAAATGGAAGAGTTTTTTTCAACCCTAGGAAGCTTGACTATTGGGGCAAAAGGTGCCAGGGCCCCAAAGTAAAAGGAATGGCAGAGCTTACTTCTGTGCCACGTCTGCTGGTCTCCAGCCATGCACGGAGTCAGAAGCCTCTGTATCTCTGGAGCAGCCAGGCGCTCTGGAACCAGCTGGAGAGAGAGATCCTGATACCTCTGTGGGGACTGTTGGGACCCCACACACTCCAGGTGGGATCAGATGCTGCTCCAACCATGCAGCTCCTGGTGAGGGTCAGAAGGGGACAGTACCAAGAGTAGCGCTTAGCCCTTACCCAGGAAATGTCCTTCATGGCCACAGAAAGGAAGGGCACCCACCATTTCTGCCACAGGATCCAGGCAGCCACTGGGAGCAGTTAGCTTTCTTTATTAAATGCGCTCACAAAGCATGGTGCCCTGTTACCTGGCTCATTTTTCATGCCGCGCGATACAGGGCTTCTTAGGTGACCACTCCTGTTTCTCCAAGGGCTAGGAGCCCCCTGAGGTATGCCCCTGGGTGGAATAGCACAGGCATTGTGAAGTGGGACGTGAAGCCCCCTGAGGGGCAGCAGCCTTGTGCTTTCAGCTCTCTTGTCTGTGTGCTCAAGGTGGGATGCCTTTCTTTACTCCCCTGCCCCCTAGCCATCTGGACCTCTGCAGCTAGTTTCTGTCTTGGGAGGTCCCCTGGGTCTTCCACCATGGCCCCAGCTCTGCTCCAGGGCCAGAGCCTGAGTGCGCACCCAGCGCAGGTGCTGTGCTGGGGCGAGGTGTGGGCAAGTGTGGCCGCTCTACAGGAGGGCTGAGCCAAGGCCATGGGAAGCGTCTGTTCGCCATATTTCAGGTGCCCATGCCTCACCCTGGGCCCTTGCCCAGCTCCCTTCCAGTCCCTCCTTCCCTGCTGTTCACCCCCCTCCTCTGGCTCATCCACAGACCTGAAGGCTCCCTTAGGGCAAATCCCTCCAGAAAGCCTTTCCCAACCACAGGGCACCCAGGCCAGGCCCGGCTGGAGTTCCTGGGCTGTGCTTCAGGAGGCAGCAACGCAGTGCGTCTGGGCCCAGCAGTGTCACACTGCTTCTTCACCTGTTCCCCTCACGGCGTCCTGATGTGTGGCTGGCCCCTCGCTGCCCCTGAGCAGTAACCTGCAGGGGTTTGTTCAGGGAGCAGTGGTCACCAGAGCGCCCAGTTTCTGACCACAGCCACTAGAAACGTCACTCAGGCCCAACCAGCTCCACCTAAAGTCAGGTATAAACATTGCCCACACCTGATGCTTTAAATGCCTGGGGCTCAGTCCTCCCAGGAAATGCCGGCTTCCTACCAGGAAGGCAGGCCCGCAGGGTGAGGCAGGCAGGGCGGCTCCCACACTGTGGCCAGCTACCCATTGTCTCCAGGCAGCTACCAGGGGCTTGTCCACCAGGAGGCGGGCACCTGCTCAGGGCCCTCAGCAGCATCAAGGTCTGGATGCTGGAGCTCAGGAGGGTCTGGGGAGAGTGGCGTCTGTCTTCGCTCAGCCACGGACATGGCGAGCCAGCTGTCTGGGTGATGGGATTTTTCCCTGGGGTTGAGATGCTGCCCTCCCCTCTATTCAAGGAGAGAGAAGAGAATACGAGGTGACTTTGAGTCCTCATAGCAACCCAATGAAGTAGAAAATTGGCCCTATTCTCCATATTCAGAGGAGAAACTGAGGCTTGGAGAAATTGGGTGGGAACAGCAGTACGTTCTGATGACCCTGTTGGGTTCTCTCGCCACAGCCATGGAATTCTGCTGATTTTTACCTGGAGAGAAAATGCCCCCAGGCTATTGAAGGAGCAGAGGAGACTGAAATGGGTTTCCCATGATGAAAGGAAGCTTGTCTGTCTGTCTCAACCACTAATCCTGGCGAAGGCTTAGGCTCCTGCCGAGTCCCCAGTAGGGATAGGAGGTCATGAATGCCTGAGCCACATCTGCCACCTGTTGGCCAAGTAGGATCTGCAAATGCCATTCTTATCTCGAAATGAATTGGCGTGATTATTCAGTTCTATTCTCCAATCTCTATGTAACCAGCACTGGGCATCTCATCTGTAAAACACCTGACTTAACTGTCAGGCACACTGAGTGAATGAGGCTGACCTGTCGGGGGGTCTCTAGTATCCCCACCACTACCCACTTCTCTCAATTGAGCTACATTTGCTGAACCTGGTCCCAAACTGACAGATTCCCATTGTACTTGTTACTGTAATTACATCATTTAATATGAAGCAGACTCATGAATTACATGAATTATGAACATGAAAAGTAGGGAATTGATTCATCGAAACCCTGGAATGCTTTAGAAAGACTCAGTAGAGGCACATTGATAAATGTATGGTTGAATGAAACATGCAATAGCGAGAAATGGGAAGAATCTGGGGTTCTGCCCTCAGAATACTTCAACAGTGTCATAAAACTTGTGTTTGACTTTAAAGAAATACTGGAAATTGTGAATGTCTCATACCAAAAAAAAAAAAAACAAAGAGTTGGCTTATGTTAAAAGAATAACAAATGAATGTACATGTTCTTTAAAGTTAAAATACAATTTTAAGGGTATGTGTGTGCGAGAAACAGAAATAGAGAGAAAAGGAAGGTTCCTTGTCAACTGACTTTTGAGTGATGGACCAGGAATGCATCTTATTCCTGAAGGAATTTCGGAATGGAACCCATATATCCATGTTTCCCTGGTCTGTGGGTAAAAATGGAGTCAGTAACAACGTTTCACGGACTCTCTCCCTCTCCTTTGGATGCAGAACCCCAGGCCCCTGCAGAGCCCTCCCAGTATCCTAAGTAATTATCTCACGAGTGTCTTGAGTTCCCAGCTAAACAGCCGTGACATTGCCACACACTGCCGCTGCCTCTCTTTACTCCTGCCTCCACCAAGAACCCCCACCTGTGCCAGGATTGCTATCCTTTTCTACCAGCCACATTGCTGCTACTTCTGTCTCCCAAAGCAAGCCTGGCAACACTTGAGCACAGGGGTCTCACAACGTGTTGCAGTCTGTGAAGAAGTGGGGTAGGGTAGGACAGGGTCATGAAAAGCCCAGCAGGGACCAGATACTCTGAGGGCCTATCGCCCATGGTGAGAGGTTTTTATTCTAAGGGAGATAGGAAAGGATTTGAGAGCTTTACATTAACTCACATGAATTGACTTCCATCTTGATAGTGGAAGGGGAGAGAGCTTTTGAAAGATGGGAACTCCTGAGCATGTCTGTACACTGCTGAGCATGACCCAAACGACAGGGAGAGAGTTGCAGGCAGGTTCATAGGAATGCACAGCGGTCTTTGAGAGGTCCTGAAAAATGCCAAACATGCTTACCTTACATAGCATACCCCAGAAGCTTTTGTGCAGGGGACGTTTTTATTCCCATAAAGCTGCTCAAGCAGAACACAGCAGTTTCCAAGCGAAGGCTCCGGAGCCCGCCTGCCCAGATGCAGATCCTGCCCCCGCCACGTGTGACAAGCTGGCTTGATGACCCCACTCCAAGACAGCTAAATCTCTATGCTATCTGGGCACTGGGTCTTAACCCGATGGTTTCATAAATCCCAAGCCCCTGCACTCACCCCACAGCTGGTTAAAAAGTTCACCAGGTTAGGAAAACAGCAGCAGCTGACCCAAAATTCCTGGTAGAGAATTTCTGTTTTTCTATAATTATTTCCTCTTTCCCTTCTTTCAGTGAGCTTTTGATAAATGTCTGTCCACTGTGGTAAAAGGAGACAAGGGGCAGGGTCTGGGCCCAGTTCACAGGGGACTGAGGAGTAGTTTGGGCCCACTTCTCTAGGCCCAGGTCTAGTGGTGGCCGTGGCCATGCAGATGGGGAGCCTCGGGGTCAGCACGTGGGTTCATTGGTTCAGCTGCACACCGGAGGCGGGTGGGGGGTGGGCTTCAGGTTCTAGAATCTCTCTTCCTTGTGACACATCAAATCGAAGTAAACACAGCATTTAGTTCACATCAAACTCTTCTGGGTATGTTTGCCTAGAGACACGTTCAAACAGACATGAGGGACAGATGTTTGACTTGACGAACCTGTACGCCAGGGTGCGGAGCTGACCCTGATGCCAGGCAGGATGATGGCGGTAGCCAGCACCCACCGAGTGCTGGCCAGCCCCTGCCCTGCACGCACACGCCAAATCCTCCCAGCAACACTGCCAGGTGACATTAGGCTTCCCACAGGACAGATGACAGAGCACAGCCCGAGTTGAGGCACTTACAGGTAGTGAGGCAGCCAGTGAGGTCATGATGCTATGTGGGTATTTGGCACCAGAACCCATGCTCACATCACTATAATATCACAGCGCTGCATGCAGTGTCCTTATGTCACACTTTGAGGGCCATGAATGTTGCATTTTCAGAGGACAGAAATGGTGTAAAGGATAGGTTCTAGTCATTAGCTTACCCAGCCCACCATTTATGGAACACCTACTTGCCAGGCATTACCTCCAGTAGGACAGGCTCTTCCATCCTGGGGATCCCAGTGTGAGGCATCAAGAGAAGACGAGAACACAGGATGCTGTCAAGTAACAGTAAGAGGCATGGCTCAGCCAGATTGACACTTGTCCAAGGTGATCTAAATTCTCCATCTTGACTAAGCTCACCTGGACCTGCAGGACCCAGTAGACCCCAACCTTTCCAGGACCTTGTCTCATAAAAACACATGTGCCTGGCCGGGCATGGTGGCTCACTCCTGTAATCCCAGAACTTTGGGAGGCCGAGGTGGACAGATCACGAGGTCAGGAGATCGAGACCAGCCTGACTAATACAGTGAAACCCCGTCTCTACTAAAAATACAAAAAAATTAGCCAGGCGTGGTGGCGGGCACCTGTAGTCCCCGCTACTCGGGAGGCTGAGGCAGGAGAATGGTGTGAACCTTGGAGGTGGAGCTTGCAGTGAGCAGAGATTGTGCCACTGTACTCCAGCCTGGGCAACAGAGCAAGACTCCATATCAAAATAAATAAATAAAATAAAATAAAATAAAATAAAATAAAATAAATGCCTTTGGTTTCTCCCTTTGAACTCTTCTGATCCCTCAGTCTACCCCTCACTTCTCTCAAGACTCTGTCATGATTTCTTTACATTTCCAGCCAAGTTTTCAAGTCCTTTTCACTACCTGCTTCTCCACTCACTAGAACTAGGCCCCACTTGCACTTCTCTAGGTAACTCTAAAGTTTTACATGTGGTATATCCAACAGGAATCTTTCCACTATCTTCCTCTGTCCACAAAATGATACTAACAAAAATAGTGCAAGGGCCATATGAGCAAATGACACAGATCTCACAAGAAAAGAAACTACGATAGCAGAGATCTACAGGTAGGTGAGGGAGCAAACCAATCGTTCCCTTCCTCCCACTCCTGGAGCGGTAAGTTGGAGTTGATGCCATACTTGACATGCATTCTGTCATGGACACTTCAAACTGAGATGTACAAATTGCAAAACACACTACATGTATTTTCCTTGCACCATCTCTTGTGTGCCACCCAATCACTGGGCTCACAGCCTTCCCCCAGCTTCAAACGCTAAGTTTGGCGACTTCACCTATGCCATGGCAATACATCTAAATGAGTCCCTTTCTTCCCTTCTCTCAACTGGGTATCTTCAGCATCAGTCACCAATCTCCACACCTCCAGCCTAACTGCACTTGCTTCTCTTGGCAGTGACCATCCTAAAACAAGCGTTGGGTCATAATACTGCTTTTCCTCCTCACAAACTACCATGGGTTCCTATCACCTACAAAATAAAGGCAATTCCTGATATTTTCAGGTCTGATCCTCAGCTTGTTTCAATTCCAAATTCCAACGTGTCAGTCTTCTCTCCCTTCTCCCTGTACCCACACCTATGCCAGGCCGTTCCTCACTGCTTGCCTATGCACTCACTTAAATCTGCTTGCCTTTCCTTCAGCCTGGAATACCCTTCTCCAAACCTTATGTCAAGGCTCAAAACACAGTTTCTTTGTGAAACTCCTCATTTCCTCTAATCAATCCCTGTAGGCAGGTCCTTGGTCTTCCATATACACCATTTCAAGACTCTGTCATCCATTTTCTATTTCCTACTCCCAGCTTCCGGCACACGTCTATATCACCTATATGCTTCCATTAATAGATGAAATTAAGTAAAGTACATGTTAGAAACCTAAAATTTACACAGCATATTTGAAGTATCTTTTGGTTTCAAATGAAGTCCAAAGAAATACTGGTATACAACCTGTAACAGCTAAAAATAATTTTCTTAAACCACAAAATCATCACAAACCAATCTTCACTTAGATCAATAGACCTTTTTGGGAACAATAATAAAAAAGAAAAAAAAAGTACCTAAATTAACAAGGATGAATTATTCCACTTTACAACTGGTGAAAATGAAAAAAAGTAAAAAGTTTATTCTCAACATTCGGATACTTGCTTCTGCTACCCAGTTTCTCCTGGGAGGCCTCTCTATGACGGTGATGAAACAGCTCAGCAGCCACGCAGCTGATTCAGCAGCAGTGGGCAGCTAGAAGACCAGCCCCTTCCTCCCCGCTCCTCAGAGAAGGGCAGTGTGAGTTCGGGTGAGGGCAGAGACAGCACGGTACAAGGGTCATTTGGAGCAGGAACTGTGCAAGATGGAGCGGCGTCATCACAGCGGCTGGGAAGGTATGCAGCAGGGACCCTGTATTCCCACACAGCAGCACACCCAATGTAGGCAAAGAGCAAATAAGCATGGCAAAAGTTGGAAACATTCAAAGCTAAAATCTCTTGTTTTGAAACGGACCCCAATTTTAAGTACTTATTTTTGCCAAGTGGTCATGATGGCTATTCTCTCATATGTCTACCAAGAACTAGGTTAAGGGCATTGAAGCAAAGTTCCTTTGTTAGATAAAGTTTATCCAGAAATTTCAAACACAAGAAATCCAAGACCAGATCAACCAGATAACCAGGGTGAAAGTTTAGGCTCTTTACAATCTGTATAAAATCCAAATCTAAGAAACCGGCCCTAGCAAGACCCCTTTTCTCTCAATCCACAGGCAATCCTAAAATTGCCAAGAAACACTTTACCACAGATTTTGTTTTCAATGAAAAAACTCTTAATTTCATAATTTTCATACCACTTTTTTTTATTTAAAATATTGTAACCAATTGACATACTAGATAACGTTGTTTACATTCCAGTGGTGCATGTTTAATGACTAGGGCATGAATGATGAAAAATCACAATAATGATCTCAGCATTCCCTAAAAAGTGCCCCATTTTGTTTTGTCTAGAGGAAAGGAGAGGGAACGGAACACAGGGAAGGAGAGGAATGGAGGAGGAATGACATCGCAGAGGAAGAAAAGCAAATGTCAGTTATCATACTCAGGTTTCCAGGTGTGACACCCTGCTGGCCAGGATAAACTGTAATGAGAAAGTAGATGTCACAGTCCAGGGAGACACGTAATTCAGTCTAACTTCATTATTCAGCTAAAAGATTAACAGTTTCTCAAAAATATACCAAATATTGGGCCTACAAAAGTAATTTATTTCTTCGTAAAATTTTACTAAGATTTACTCCTTTTGTAAAATGTAAAGAATGGACTGATATCACGAGCAGGTTCTACTTACAAAACAGTAATAATGTCAACGAGCACATCTAACACAATTTTCCAAGATATACAGTGAAAGATTTTACATGTGTCTCTTACTGATGTAAGGTATATACTTTACATACTTACTGGTATTGTTTCAACATTGGCTAAAAAGTATTTAACACACATTTATAATTCACTCAGTAAAGATCTAACAGGGCAACAGCTTACTTGGGAAAGCATAGAAAATTAGTGTGAGGTAGTTCAATAAAAGCCTAGTTTAATTTGTAAGTCATTATGAGAATAGAACATTGTGCAAAATTAATCCACAGGTAATATTTCTCAAAAGTTTCAGTAACGAAGAGAATCTAAACTAGAAATGGCCAGAAAGTGTTACTCTTACTAGACTCTCCTTAAGAGCACTTAACGAAGAGCAGTCAGTTTGAAATTAATTAGGATTTCTGTTTTCCTTATGAGTTTTCTAATTGTACCCCAAACTATACATTTCTGCTTCAATGCCCTTTACCTCTTCATCTTTCTTGCTATTAAGGAAAAATTAGTTTCCTTTGATTCCGGAAAAACCTAAGAGAGATCAGTAGAAACACAATGCACACAAAAAATGCAACAGGATATGGAGAGGCAACATTTAAGAGGGCTGCTAATGACAGAATGGTGGTGTTTGGTTTACCTACTGGTAAGAAGAGTTTACTGGTGTCATGGGGCTTCATGCATCCACTCTATAGCTAATGTGTAACTAATGAACAACACTCACAAACTACAATAATATTTTTGAAAATATACTATGTTTTAACCTCAAAATGTTGTGCAGGCTAGTGCCTAGGCAAACACTGAATAGTTAAGTCTTCATATGTGTAGCAGATACTGGCCAATAGTGTAAACCATCTTATCTGTAACCAAGGAAAGAGCTTCACTTTCCTGCTGCTGATTTCACTATCAGACACTGATGTCCTCTTCCCTCCATCTTTCAGACGGCACAGCAGGATTAGCATAGAACAGAACAATGACAAGGCTGGCACAAAGAGTGCTTCTTTGCACACTGTCAAGCTTCTCTGGATTGTTAAGGGGGTTGTGTGTAGGCTTCTCATTTAACAGGCTGGTGTTTCTCTTAGGAACACCTGGTATGAACACACTGTGCCTTTACCAACTTGGAAGGGTGCACGTCAGGAACAACCAGCAGCCAAAGGTGCATGACACACTGAGAACTGTTCAGCAAGCAGTATGACAGAGCTGAGATGCTCTATTTGCGTATAGTATAACTAAGTGATCCCAACGATACAATGGTTTTACAAATGGCCAGTATATATTAGAGGGAAGAGAATAGTAACCAGGAAGACACAGGTAAAGAATTAGCATCTCTTTCTTAATCTGTGAAGATAATAAAAATCTTGGTCAAAATAACTTTCTCATAGTAAGACAGTGAGTATATTAAGTATATAAAATTGAAAAATCAAACTTATAGAACAAGAAAGGTGGTTTCACACAAGTACTACCTGACAGAAATGTTATTTGTAACTTCTCTTGGGAAAAAAAATGTTTAAGATGCTTAAAGGATCCCAAAATAAAAAGAACCAATACCTATTTAGCTTAACAAATTTAAGAGCAAAATTGTATTTAGATGTAGTAATTTAAAACCTAGGGCACAGAACATTTAACAAAGAGACCTTGTTTTTAGGATATAATTTGTTAAATATTTTAGTTTACACTAAGTAATACGAGTTTGTTTTCTTTGAATTGAACTCAATGTGATGGCTGGCAAGTGGCAGCTGGCGTTTACAACAAATGATACAGTCAGACACCTGGTTTTCCTTACTTAACCAAAATCTGTATCAATAGAGATGGCTTATCAGCAATCAAGCATAAAATATGAGAACCTTCTGAAAGCATGTCTGCTGTGAAAGTGCAACAGTGACATAATCTACGTTACAGAAAATACAGCTAATTGTCAAATTAATATAAACACACTCATTCTCAAATTTCTGCTAAAATTGTAGACAGTATTTCCTGTCTACAATTCAAGAGGTGTTATAGTCTTAAAACTCTAATTTGTCTAATCAAATTAATGCACCTTGTTGTATTAGAAAAGGGACTGATAAAAAGGCTGGGAAGCTGGAAATCATGACTCTAAGCCATCAAAAACAAACCTGCTATTTCAAAGTATATAAAAAGGCTAATGTATTTTAATCTTAAATATTGCACATTAACAATGATGTAAAGTATCTCATTCAAAAGGAATTTTGCACTAAATATATGAATAAAATGCCAAGCAAATTTTCAGACACTGCATGTTAAGCCACACCTGTTCTTCCCATTGGTCACGAATTCCAAGGGGCTTTCTGCCTAGAACCTTGCTGCTTATGTGAGTATGCATTTCCTAGTTCATTAAATGAAATCCCTCTTGTTCCAGAGATCATTTAAAAGGTGCCTGGGTCTATTACAGACACCGTATTTCAGAAATAACGAGACTTCAAAGACATTTTACTTGGGAAAAGTTCAGTTATAGAGAAATAATTCTGCAGATAGAAAATGTAAACAGTTAACATATACTTGTCAGGAGCAGCACCATTCTTACACTACTCGACATCCACATTGCATGTTATGTTGAAAATCAGGTATAAAAAAATAAAAGACTCAGACTAAATAACCACCATTTATGCCTGCTCTGCTCAATGTGAAGAAACAGTCCTTAGAAAATGACATCCTATATATGGCTGTGTGCTACTATTTTCAGATGAACGGTATATTGCTCATTTGATACATCACCTACACAAATCTAGGTAGGCTTTGGAACCTCCCAATAGCTAGTATAAATATGATTATGCTACAAGTAGAATCAAATGGCCAGAAACACCAGAACAACTGGTGTTCAACTGACAGACACTCCAAGTAATAGGAAACCGGAAAGGTCCAAGGGCCCGAAGCTGCAGGAAAGGGAAAGACTAGACTCTAGAACATTGCTGGGACCTACAGCCTGAGTAGATTAACTCAGTGTATACAAAAACAGGCTCATAGCTAGTAGAAGTGAACCATCTGTTTATTTGCATTGAAATGTATTATTCATGAAGTATCCTCTTGACTTTATGTGATCATAAACTTTGAGCATGCCACAAATTTGCAGAATACACCATGTTCTTTTTACTTATTTCTGTTGGGTAGGGTGGGGACATAAGGTGGTGGTAGATGCCCAGCATCTTCAAAGACATGCTCTGAGTTATTCTGCCACGGGGCTTTTGCCAAAATTAAGTAGGATTGCCTACCAATTCTTGTAACTAAATTAGGATTGGCAAGTAGCAAATATTGGAGGTCTCCTAACACGTTCATCATTTACAGTAGTTATTCCTGAATATAACTGGCTACAAGTTATTTTCCCTCACTCCTCTGGGGTTATTTCATTGATAAGCACATAACCCTGAAGGATAGTATCATGAACAAAACATCTGAAATAAATTCTAATAAAAAAAACTATAAAAATCTTAAATAATTCATGATATAGGCAAGTCACCACATAATAGTTGCTTTGATAAACAAAATCTTACAAATTCAGTTAAAAAAATCAGCAGCATAAGATAAAGCAAATATGCAAAAAATTTAAAACATGATAAAATAATTAGGTTTACATTATACAGTTAATTACAGCAAAAAATACAATACAGTTTTGTTGCTGTTTTGAAACACAACTTAGGTTTTAAATTACATCACTTGAAATTAAAAAAAATAAACTACTTTACTACAAAATGAATTCTACATTTTTTGAAAAATCACTCAAAAATAAGACCACTGAATTGTTTTCAAAGTAGTTCTATCAATGACTAACCGACTCCCCGTCCCTCCCACCCCCCCACGGCCCAAGTAGTCATCTACAGCAGCCCAGAGGCCCAGCTGATGCTTCTAGACTGCTGTCTGTATCCGAGGCCAAAGTCGGATCTGTTGACATTGAAGACACATCATTGACAGACGACGATGACGATGGATGCTGAGAGCCATTGATCACTGCTGCACCTGTGCTATGAGAAACAAAACAGCAAATCAGTTGCAGACAGCTGCAGATCGAGCTACTTGCACTGCACTGCCTGCCTCTAGTGGTAATTTTTTCTCTTGGGTTTAGAAGGCTCACTAAAAATAATCGCAAATGACATCCAATACACTAAAACACACTCTTCATTGACAGCTATGAGGTGAGAATTCTGAAAATGTCTAGAATCGTGGAGTCCTATCCTTTCAATGAATGTGTTTTTCAGTTTAAGACAAGAATTTACATCTGAGCCACATTTAGAAATGGTCCTGCAGCAAGATCCACAAATGGGCTTCAGGGTACGTGTGAATACTGCTGATAATACATGCAAAACTGTCTGTAATGCCTTTTTTTGGACAGAAGATCTTAAAGGACTGTACAACTACAAAAGTTAAAAGCTACTTCCCTACAAAAAAAGTCTTTATAGCTTTGCACTAAAAAGGAAAAATTCAAATGATTCAAATTTGAAACAAGATGTACTTCTGGCACATCTTGTTTTAAAGCAAGCGCCAAGGAATAAAATAATTTTAACAGGAAGAAACCTTAATTCAACTGCCCCAGTTTATACAAGGTTATGGGACATGCCAGTGTCACTCAAATGGCCTAGTTAAGTAAACTTGGGTCTTCTTATTTCTACGCTAATACTTGATAAGTAGAAATATGGATTTATTAAATAGATAAAGTAGGAACAAACAGTTTCTTTTGCCGAAAGTATTACCTAATAAGGACTTCCTGAATTTTAAAAAGTAACACGAATACCTGAGCTCGAGACAGAAATCCTCTCAAGGGGATTGGTTTAGGAAGGGGACAGGAATGACTTACACTGGGGTATAGAGAAAAAAGGTAACTCATGCGCTAGGCTAAGTACTTTTAAACCACATGAACACTAAATAAGGGTCATTCCAAATTTGAATAACGCAAGTTACTTAAAAGTTCTCAAGAATACATTTATGAAATAAAATCAATGGTCTTCAAATGGAACACTGAGCAGAATTTCTGAGGGTGAGGTTCAGGCACCCAACGATGCTGAAACCAAATGGGCTGAAAACCACTGCTCCTGAACCCAGCATCTGTATTTGAGATCATCCCTCCATTCTGTCCAGATAAGCAATAAAACACTTCAATATGAAAGGTCCTCTGCGAGCTTTTCTTCAAATGCAAAAAGAAAACAGGCAGTGTAGTGGGAATAGGAAAATCTTTAGGGAGGGGACTGGGAGACAGAAAGGAATGGAACCACAAGAGACAAAGCAGGTGATGGGAGTTGAAACAGAAGAGAAAAGCAGGATGAGTATTTCAGGCCTGAGAGATGAGAGGTAAAACAGGTGATAATCTCCTAGACCCAAGAAAGGTCCATTAGCTTCCCAGTCAGAGTGAAACTGAGATAGTATATTCTTTTTAGTTCAGTCAATACTTGGAATGAGCCTTTTCTGACTGAACAGTATGATACATCTGTGTAACATACATAGTACACAATGGCTAGTTTCTAAGACTTGTACTGAAACATTCAAACCATAAAAGGGATCCAACATACATAATTTTTATATATGCCTCTAGTTCAGGGTCTATTATTTTATCCAAATGTTTTAATCTGATAAAAATTAACTTTTAAATGCATTAACTTTTTAATCTAAAAATCAAGTACCTAAGGAAAAAAAAACACACACTTGTTTTTTCTTTAAAGCAATACAGTAAATTCTCAAATATCTGAATGGTAATAATATAGAAAATCATTAGTCTCAGGTGGGTCATTCCTCTCTCAAGTGAGTCTCTACACACTCAAGGCAGGCAAACTTACTTTACTATTAGCCAAACCAAAATAAATATAAGAAGGCACTCAAAGGGGAAAAAGAATAAAATTCATTTTAAAAATCAAGTGGAAATGGTACTATGGTTATCTGATATTTTGATTTACCAAGCACTACTCCTTTTGTTATAGTACATAATCAAGAGCGGAATATTTTCATAACAGCTTAATTTGCTAATACTCATCTTTGCAAGCTATAACTGAGGATCCAGAAGATGTCTAGAAACCTCAATTTCTATCTTTTCCACTGACTTATTTTGTGATCATAAGCAAGTGTTGGACTAAGATTCAAATTATTCACTTACAAATTAAGAACAAATACAACTGCTCTAACTCATGAGATTATTACATTTACTCAAACATCTGGCACTCCAGCTGTGCCACTCAATTGGATAGTATGCTAAAGTATAAAACTGTCCCACATAATGAACTTTCCAAATCCCACCTGAGCCTCTATCATGAACAATTCAGTTATACTACTACTATGTAGCAATACAAAGCTAATTAATTACATGAAGCATTTATAATAGAGCTTTAAATTTGTTAGAAGTAAATTGTAGAGAAAAGTCCATTTCCAAAATAGGTAAAAGCTGTCAAAACCCATTCATATTTTCAACAGGATCTACACTATAATCTGGAAGACTGCATTCTTGATCAAAGATTTAAAATATACAACTCTAAATTATATAACCAAAAATGTCAAAGCAATCCACAAAAAATGGCTTAAACAATTATGTTTATAGTAGACAATGTCACTAGAGTTTTAAAAAACCTTACCCATATACAACATGCTAGATACATCTATTTTTTTCCTCAAAAGTAGAAGTTTCTGAGGAATTAAAATGGCATAGTTTTACTTCAAAATCAAGACCTATCTTTTGAAATACTCCTCACTCTTCAAGGCTCAGCTCAAATTTCACCTCCTTCATACAACTGTCCTAACCTCTGTAGCCAGAGAAGTCTCTGTTGCCCGCCAGAAACAAAATGGGAGGCTGAAAAAATCACACACTCTGAAGTTATTGTACTAGTTCATCTACATAACAGATTTGGAATCTTACGTTATTTCAAATTTCTGAACTTCAGTTTCCTCATCCATAACGTGTGCAGTAATCCTATACCTTAGGGTCTTAGGGGCTGAATAAAATAAAGTATATAAACCACTAGTGTCTGTCACGTGGTATGTACTTAATGTACATGTTACCTGCCATTTAACTTTTCCCCTCTATTCTTTATACTTTTACTTGTACTAACATTAAATATAAGATCAGCTTATGATAAAAAAAAGTTTTAACTCCTACAAAGCCAGTTCTCTTCTTAGAGAAAGAATACCTTCTAGTGATGGTTTTAATGTTATTGCCTTCGTTCAACAAATCAGTCATATCATTTTGAAGGACAGCAACTTGGTACTACACGTACTAAATTTTGCAGTGAAGCTTTTATTTACCCAAAGTAAAGACTGTCAAGATCACAGAAAGGTATGTATATTGAATTTTGAGAAGTTTCTTCTTTAAAGACCCAACAACAATGCCAACAAAGTTTTTAAATTTCTGTTCTTCAACAGAATGTCAATATCATAGAAAAAGATGTGCATCTTATAAACAGTTACTGATATATTAGTATAATGTATTAATAGAAAAGTGTGTCAGTGCTTTCAAATTTCACCAAACAAACTGTATTTCCTTATATTTATTAAGCCTGGAATAATGTTGATTTTGTAAGTATGGGAAGAACTGCAGGTTTCAGGCCACTGAAGATTACAACACAAGAAGTAAACTGTAATCTTAACCAAGCTTATATTGTAACCAACCTAAAGGAGAGGGCTGCCCCCGTATAACTCCATTCTTGGTTCTCTCCTCCAAGTCCATAACTTCCTTATATATCAATTCTGTAAAAGAAGTAAACAAAAATGAACTTTTCAAAGTCGAAGAGCCAATCTCACAACGCATGTATGGTTTAAGTGGAAATTTTTATACATGTGAAGTACTTCAAATAGTGTCCTTACAATGACAGTCAGTTAAGTGTCAGCCTAAGATTCAAGGATGTTAATTAATAACAATTCCTTGACACTCAACAATGGATCATATCGAAAGGAAGTACTAATCTTTCCTGTAACCACTGTTTCTCAAGTTGGTTTGATGGTGCTGGGGTAGAAGCTTTCTTTTTCACTCTACCAGCAACTTGTACTACAGCATATCATACCACATACCATTCTGTACTACCATCTGTCTCAGGGAGGGCTTGAACCATGTGTCTTACTGACTTCCATTTCCTGAGCCCTGGAATAGAGCCTGGTGCACTGTGGGTACTCAACTAGATATATGTTACCAAGATTTAAATCAGAGTATGCAAAAGCTTCATTAATCAGAATGAAAGATAAACACATTTTTATTGGAGGAAAAGAAGCAGGTAAGCTACATTTCAACTCCTTATGAGTAAGCATGGTTATCACTTCCAATAACATTTCTCCATGGGAATCTATCTTTTTCTCTTATCAGGCTTCTGGACAGCAAGCAGACCACTGCGACAACTGTTGCAACTGAAGAGAGACACTGGGAGCTGCTCTGCTGGTATCAATATATGCGCCTCCTGTCTTACATTCTTCACTTATATTATCATCAGAAGTGATTCTGATGTTAACTGTGATGTGCCTTGTGAGTCTGAATGTCTACTTAAGAACCTTCGGCCAGGAGTGGTGGTTCATGCCTGTAATCCCAGCACTTTGGGAGGCCGAGGCGGGTGGATCACCTGAAGTCAGGAGTTTGAGACAAGCCTGACCAACAAGGTGGAACCGCATCTCTACTAAAAATACAAAAATTAGCCAGGCATGGGGGCAGACGCCTGTAGTCCCAGCTACTCGGGAGGCTGAGACAGGAGAATTGCTTGAACCTGGGAGGTAGAGGCTACAATTAGCTGAGATTGCGCCACTGCACTCCAGCCTGGGCAATGGAGTGAGGCTCCATCCCAACAACAACAAAAAAGCAAAAACAAACAAACAAAAAACCTTCTTAAGGTTCTTAATGTCTACTTAAGGTTTTTAAGTAGACATTCAGACTCACAAGGCACACCACACATAATCTTAATGGTGGATGCCACATCATCACCACTATTTATCATCTTCTTTGGGTCATGGAATCTTCTGAGAATTGTAAAACCCTCTTCTGAGAAAAACATACAAACAAAAAATTTTGCATCGAATTTCAAGGAGTCTGTGTTAATTCCTGAAGAAAATTCTGACAAAGAATCCCCGATTACAGAGAATGACATTTATATTGGTAATAAGGTAAAACAACAGAATATGTTGGAATGAACAACAACTGGAGACAAGTTTGTTTGTTACAGTAACTTAAGGCTTGGAAGGAGAAAAATAGAAAGCACTGATAAAGGAGAGAATAAGAGATGGTCTTCTTCAAAGAAACAAAAAGGAATGATAAACATTTGCAATATGAGGATTTTTTAAGAGAGAAAATAGCACTCCTCTGGGAAAAAGCACAAAGAGATTAAGGCAGAAGAACCGACACTAATTAGGAGTACTAACTAGTCAAAGCTATCTGTAATTAATGGCTTTGGCAATTAATTTTTCTTTCTGTTATGAGCTAAAACTCTTAGGTAGATCTTGAAAAAGGCAGTCTGTGGGTAATTACTGATATGCACCTGGGGCTAGGAGTAAGAGATACAGAATAAAGGTAAATGTTTTTAAAGCAATCAAAACCCCCAAATATATTCTTATACAAATGAAAACACTGTATCTCACTGATTTTTAGATGTACTTTTTTTCAGTTTAAACTCTGAAACTGACTCCATCTTATAATCAATGGTGCTGGACAACTGACAGTGTTTTTTTTTCTTTGTGGCACATAATGGTGTGCCTTACAACTGCTGGCCTATTAAGAGTCTATGACCAATCTGGACAACAGAGTGAGACCCCATCTCTACAAAAATTAAAAAAAAAAAAATTAGGCTAGGTGCAGTGGCTTAAGACTTATAATCCCAGCCCTTTGGGAGGCTGAGGCAGGGGAGGAGGATCACTTAAGCCCAGGAGTTTGAGACCAGCCTGGGCAACATAGTGAGACCCTGTCTCAAAAAAAAAATTAGCCAAGTGTGGTGGATCACACCTGTGATCCCAGCTACTGGGGAGGCTGAGGCAGCAGGATCACTTGAGCTCAGGAGTTTTGATGCTGCAGTGAGCCATGATCATACCACTGCACTCTAGCCTAGGTGACACAGTGAGACCTTGTCTCAAAACAAAACAAAAAAACAAGATTCTATAAAATACTTCATGGTCTATTGTAAATTAGTAGGATGTAAAAATATCAGGTTAATGCTTTCATACATATTCAGTACAGAGCTATATCTGTATACATATTCAAATGCATATTACATATTCAAATGCAGCAGACTCTATCCAGTTTTACTGTTCTGTCATTTTTTTAACTTTATCATGGGCTCTGCTAACCATGGGTTTCCCAAAGTTCACAGAAAATCAATCTCTAAATCTCTTCAATTTCTAAGAAAGAATCAAATTCATCCTTAGCAAAACACATTTATAGATGGGTTACTTATTCATGTTTATACCTCCCCAGTCCACTTTGGCGTCCCAGGATTTAAAGACAACTCTTAATAACAGGTCTTCTGCCTCTATTTTAAGATGAGGTAAAATGCAGGGGGCGGTGTACGAGGGTGGGAGGAAGGGGGAGTGATTTACTCAAAGTCACACAGTTACAAAAGTGGTCAAAACACTGAAGGACAACACAAATGGAAGTAAATGGGACCTAAACATTACCTGGCCCACATGTCTCAGGGGACCTTTCGAAGAAATATTTTGAACACTTCCATGACTATCAAAGCATGATTAATTTCAGCCACATTTATAAAATAGAATAAAACTACTATATTAGATTTACAAATATTAAAAATTAACTCATTCTGTTGGCAAGGGTGAGGGTAAAGAGACTCCTATACAATATGGATGGAAGTGTACACTACTACAATTTCTTTGGAGAATAATTTGGAAATAACTGAAAAATATCCTTTGGCTCAGCACATCTCCTTCTAGGATTTTTCTTCCAGGTATGTTCTCATATGTGAACATGAATACTGCAGAGGTGTTTCTAACAGCAACAGACTGGACACAATTTAAATGGTCATCAAGAGGGAGATGGATATACAGTGTGACACATTCATACAGCAGAACACTAATCAGTTATTAAAGCAAGAGAGGCATATATGTGAACCAAAAGAGAATAACCTTCCAGATATCTGATTATATCAACAAAGCAAGTACATATAGCATATATCGTACACAACCATACGTGATTTTAAAAGGGTGGAAGAAGAGAGGTGGGAGACACTAAACACATTTGTATGTTCACACACCATAGAAAAACATGAGAGAGAGCACTAATGTGTCTGTGTCTGGGGTGGGAAACAGGAACTTAAGAAGTTAAGGAAGGAAGCAGACTTACTGTCCACTTATGTAAAAATATTAATTAATATTAACAAATTTCAGTTATGCACAGAAAATGTCACAAATTTCTCTAACATGACAATAAATCACCATATAAAAACCAGAAGCTCCTTCGCAGTTTTCCCTCTAAGAATCTGATGAATGTACCTTTCCACTCTTCTATTGTGTGTTCCCTTTCATCTAACTGCTTGTCAGGGATCTTTGGTGGTGGCTGAAAAACACAAGGCAATAATAATTGAGTCAGTATGCTGGGAGTATTTTAACTCTTTGTAGTTATTTGAAATATTAGCCAGACAGATGACTTATAAAAATGTATCATTAGATCAAGACTGATCAATCATCAACTTTCTTAT
Organism: Mandrillus leucophaeus; assembly: GCF_000951045.1. Classification (NCBI taxonomy): domain Eukaryota; kingdom Metazoa; phylum Chordata; class Mammalia; order Primates; family Cercopithecidae; genus Mandrillus; species Mandrillus leucophaeus. Next base: position 1,787,057 of record NW_012104120.1, on the reverse strand, counting down.
ATAGACAGAATAGGAAGACTCCTTCATTGCAGGAAAAAAAATGTTTAACTGTCTTTTTCTTTTCTTAGAGCTCTTGAAATTGCCATATTTTATTTATATCATAGATCATAGAATTCCGTTTTCCTTTGGATATAGTAATTTCTTTTATAACTGAGTTAGGATGTTCCCTCAGAGCATTCAACATCCTAGTTCTCTGGTTAGGGTATCCAGGCAAGATTGCAAAAAACAGTGGGAGGTGACTTTATTTTGTGTAGGAGGGGCTCAAATATGCTCATTAGTTTATTTGACGTAGTTTTCATGAAGAAACAGAAAAACATCATCATGTATCTACATTTTTATTTAAAATTAAAAGGTCTCCTTCAAACCTAACTGTAATTCTAAGAATGCAGTATGTTCTGTAAACATTAAGAAAATAACTTACAGCTTCTGCTTCAGAAGGATCATACCAGACATTGATGTACGGGTGTTGAAGAGCTTCATCTACAGAGATCCTTTTAGATGCATCTATTACCAGCATTTTGGATAACAAATCCCTTGCCTGACTGGCTGCAAACATAATGATGTTAATGTACATATATTTGTAAAGGTTCTCAAATTATTAATAACTTTCAGCAATTTGAGATTATTTTTTATTTTAAAAGCATATGTTTTAAAAATACTACTGAAAAATTATTTTATACATATGATTAAAATATATAAAATTAAAGAAAAATAAAACCTCATTTTTTTTCCCACCATCCAGAGAAAACCTTGTGTTATGTCCCATAAGAATATGAATACATATAAACACACGAACACATACACACACACCCCAAATGGGATTAAATGTATATATTTGTAAAAAGTACCTTTAAGTTTGTTGTGTTCCGAGTCAGCTGGGAAAAGTACATCAGGGAAGAGTTTCTCGAAGCTATATCCAGCATATTTAGGTCTGTTTTCAACATAAGTCCTTACTGTTGGTTGCAGTTTCTTCATGAATTCAGGACATGGTGTTCCAAGCTGTTCAATAACTTTATTCCACTGATCAATATCTAATATCAAGTAGCTAAGAAAAATACTCCATAACTAATGTTCAACACATTAGTCATAATCATATTATAAGAAAATGGAAATTTTAAAAATCCTAAGAAAGGATGTGGCAGTTACAAATTTTATATCTCACAAGCACCTTGCAAAAGGCAATGATTGTAGATGGACAGAAATGATCAATAAATAAGCTTTGTTAATCTTATTTATTGTGTGTGTTCATACTAACTGATTTTACCTTAAAATGGACGCTTAAACTCACAAATTCTAAACAAAATTATAAGTAACTAAGAATAATGACAATTACTATCCACAGTGGCTCTAACTGCAAACGGCACACAATGCTATAATAACACACAAAATGTTTCCTTTTCTGTCAGTTTATCAGAAAACATGATTGTATCTCCTAGACTATTTCTAGAACACATCCTGTTTTACTGAGTTTTCTACACTAACAGAAAATAACCAGTTGCAATAAAAATAAAGGCTTCTATAAAAGCGGCATTATCTTTTGCCATTCTTTGTTCAGTTTATGTTTAAAAAAATTTTCTAAAGCTCCGATGCCTATAAAAAAGATTGTTTTTTGGTAAGTTGTAAGGTTGGGATTTCTTAGTCTCCTTTCCTCTAGTCTTTACACTCCAGGAACCTGAAGGCCAAGACCTAAAACTCACTTATCGTAATCTTGTGAATATGGCTTTTTCCATTCTTCCTCCTGAAACAATTCTAAATGTTACTAGCTGATAAACACATAACAAATTACTGTTAATATAAATATTAAAAGTAGTGGGATGAACAAAAAGCATGAATCCAAAGCTATCGTCACCATATAAAACTACTGCTGAAATTCTCAGATGAAAGGGTATGTTATGTGAGTAATGAGACAATAATCAAAAGACATAAACCACATAGAACATTAACAAAAAGGAGGTGGGGAACAAAACAAAAGGATGGCCAGAAGCAACAGACAGCTCCAAAATTCATATTAAGTTGTACGTATTTCTAGACTTAAGTGTATAATTATTAGAAATTTTTAATGCAAGCCATGACTTTTGATTTAGGTTAAATAAATCAACTCAAAGCCAGCAAGTAATTGTGCACAATTACAATTGAGCAGGGTTCTGAACTAACATATGAAACAACAAATGAGGGAAAGAAAAGTCTATGTCAAATAGTAGGTGGTATTTTAAGAGTAATTTAACAATATATTAGGGAGAGACAAAATACATTACACCTGACCAAACTGAAGTGCTATCATACATTTTGACCTTTAGAAACTACATTTTAGGCCAAAGATAAGGATACGATCTGTACCTGGGAACAAAACACCACCTTTGATCATTTCTCCCATGATGCACCCAACTGACCAAATGTCAACTGAAAACAAAATGCAATGACATTAACATAAAGATTCTGGTTAAAATAAAAAAAAAATAAAGAAAATCACACACACCATGTATACTTTAAAATTATAAAAAGCAGTATAAAATAAAAATGAGTGACAGTGAATGTGCTCTGACTACCAGCAGAGACTGTATGTCCTACTGCCAGATGCAGCCTACAAATATTTCAGCTTATCTCAACAATTTTTGAACTCTAATAGCCACAAACTTTATGCCTGTTTAAAATCCCATCTGTATAAATGTAGCATATTCATTTTCATTAGAGAACATAAAGAAGTTCATCGCCTAACTAATTAACTGCTGCAGCAGCACAAGGATACAGTCCCTTCCTGGAAAGAGGATTTTGTGGCAAACCATTTCTCCCATAATGCACCCCACAGACCATAAATCCACTATGTGTTTGCAGCACAAAAGAAGGAAAAGCAAAGCAAAAGGTCATTAAAATCAAAGAAGCATAATATGACTGCATTATATAAAAACTGCAAAACATCACAAAAAGAAAAAAGTGATCGTAACTTTAGCTCATGGAATAATTTAAAACACAAATTATTTTTTGAAAGTCTTTGGTTCACAAAAGAAAATGTAAAGTGTGGCATTTTAACTACATATCTAATTTCAAAGTGAGAGCTACGCACAGAAATTGCATAAATAGAAAAACCCTGCATGTTTTGTCCCTGAGAACTTGTTTATAAAATATGAAACAGAACCAAACACGAACTTTGTAAATAAAAATGTACATGAGGTAGTAAAATTATAAAAATAAAATCTTTATACTATACTATTTAGAAGTTCAACTGTGCATTATACTCTCTAAGTTAAATAAAAGAAAAAAAGCATGAGAAAATAATTCAGCATATTCAAATATTTAATAAATAATCTCTATGAATAATTACAATAAAAAAGTTAATCTAAAGTTCTTTAGAATTTTTAAACTGGATTTCCCAAATATATTTAATTGAGAAGTGCTATGCTTGTTCTGAACTAAAAGTCCATTTGTTTTCTTGGCAACATGATGCCACATTTACCCTACTATCCCAAAAGGAACAAGTGCACAGAGAATTAACAACTAATCAAGGAAAACTGTAAGAGAAATGTATTTCATGTTTCCTAACTGAAGTTTTTTAAAGCCATAAAACCAAACTGCTTTTGATTTAAGAAGTTAGTTTTGGCTAGACACAGTATGACAGTTCCCACGAACTGACTATCTAGAGTCTCCTGGAAGACTTACTGATGACCCTTGCGAACTGTAAATGGGAATCCCAATCAATGTTGACAAGAATCTGCTAGACACAGAAACAGACAATTGGGAATCTCCATCTACTTAGGGAAACTGACAGTACACCGTGGCATTTTATGACTTTGGGTTTGGCTATCACACAAAAAGGAGACAGTAAGTGCTTGCAGTTTAATAGGAAAAGAGGGAAGAATGAGCAATTTAGAAGGAAAAGCCTTAGAAACTTGCATTTGGTTGTGACATCTGAAGGTCCAAATTCTTTAAAATGACAAGAGGAAAACAGCACAAATAGATGTCAGAAAGAGACGTGCCCTTTACTCATGTTAAAGGACTTAGAAAATTAAAGCCTGTACTTTCTAATACAGTACATTCTTACTAAAAGGCTGCCAGTTCACTGAAGAATCTTAGGAGCTAAACTGGGAAATTACTTTTGGAAATACTGTGGAACTAAAGTTTCCCTAAAATTTCATATTAAAATGAATGAACATTTTTATATTTATGTCATGGTTCAGCTTTCAAGGATAAGGTTTTAGAAAAAAAAGTTAATATTTATAAATTAGTGCCTCAGAGAAAAATTTTTTCTAAGGTTTTCCTTTTTGACAAAAATCTATTAGAATAAATCTTCTCTACAGATTTTAAAGAGAATGTTAAACTTTAAATATCCAGCATACAACTTATGTTGGTAACTTCCAGAAAAGTCTATCTTTAAACAAAAGTATTTTGAAAGCTGCAAGCATGAGAGAAGATATTATCTGGGCCAGTGAAGACTAGGAACGTAAGTCTGATTCATGCACAACTCTAGTTTTAAGCTAACTGCTTAGTCTATTAAGCAGTTAAAAATATATTGATTACACTGCTTTCCAAAATGCTCTGAGTAGACTGCAATAAAAGGCACATAAAGCAAAGTTGTTAAAATGGGTGGGAGGCTGGGCGTGGTGGCTCAAGCTCCTGTAATCCCAGCACTTTGGGAGGCCGAGGCAGGTGGATCACCTAAGGTCAGGAGTTCGAAACCTAATGAGACCCTGTCTCTACTAAAAATACAAAAATTAGCCAGGCATGGTGGCACGTGCCTGTAATCCCAGCTACTCAGTAGGCTGAGGCAGGAGAATGGCTTGAAGCCGGGAGTGGAGGCTGCAGTGAACCAAGATGGCACGACTGCACTCTAGCCTGGGCGATAGAGAGACACTCCATCTCAAAAATAATAATAATAATAATAATAATAATAATAATAAATAAAATGAGTGTGAGGTATTATTAAAAGGAGGAAGTACTTATGTTTAACCTTGCTGGCTAATGTAGTTATAGTCATTAAGCATTACATTTGACTCCATTTCCTAGGGTGGGAGTGGGAAGGCAAGAAAGTGATCTACATAATTTTTAACTAAGAGAGGAACCACATGTCAGTTCTTTTTTTATTTTTTATTTTTTTTTGACAGTCTCACTTTGTTGCCCAGGCTGGAATACAGTGGTGCAATCTCGGCTTACTGTAACCTCCACCTCCCGGGTTCAAGTGATTCTCATGCCTCACCTCTGGAATAGCTGGGACTACAGGTGCACACCACCACACCTGAGTAATTTCTGTACTTTCAGTAGAGACAGGGTTTTGCCATGTTGCCCAAGCTGGTCTCGAACTCCTGGCCTCGAGTGATCCACAAGACTCGGCCTCCCAAAGTGCTAGGATTACAGGTGTAAGCAACCATACCCAGCCTCAATTCTTCATATGACAGTTTTTCTTAGTGCTAATTTCTGGCAGGGAGCTATCCTAAGATCATATTTATAGGACACTGACACATAACACCATATCTATGACCATATCTATGACAATCACAGCAGATGCAAAAGCAATCTTTGTGCTGGTGGGTCACTTGAAGTTATCAATTCTCAAAAAAAAAAAAAAAACCCTTCAAATTTCAGGTAGAGAGTAAGTAAAAAGAACAGCATATTTATTAAGTATAAAAAATTAATAGCAAATGTTTAAAGTATTTGTTTTTAATCAGTTCAGAAAATCAAGCTCAGCTTAATCGTATATTTTATTTTTAAAAATCTTAAAAGTTGACTTATTACAATTTCCTGATTCAAAATGAACTGCTACTCCAGATTCCTTGCCAGAAAAAATGTCTAGGTTTTATTCTTGGTAGTATTTTGGATGAAGTCACCACATTTTTTAAAATGATGGTTTATTTCCATAAAATCCCATGGTTATTAGCAGATTTATTCATCTCCTAAATTTCTAAGACTGAAAATTTCTTCCTAAATTAAATATAAGTAGGTATATCCATAAAAAACGTTTAAATTCATGATCTACATGCCAGATAATTTTGTTCAACACTGATTCTTAGGTCAATTGATACAATCGGATACACCCACACAAAATACTAAAAGTCATTTCCTTAAGGCTGGACATAAGGTTTTAATGAAACTTTACTGCTTCCTTCAAGAGGTCACCTTAATTATCCAGCAGCTTTGCAGAGGCCTTAATGTACCTCTTAAAAGTTTATGATGAGTGCTACCGCTATGATCTTTAGTTTCATGGGGTTGGAAATATGGGCAAATATCACTGATGTACACTAATAATAAACTGTCAGTACACTCTATACATCCCTGAGACCATGTTAGAAATGTTCACTTCCAAGTTATAGGCAAGCAAAGAGCATAAATTCTGTCTCAGGGCCATGGCAACAAATTCTTTATCCAATGGTAGTACTGATGGTATGTATCTGTATTTGAACAAATAAGGGCCCCAAGTTTTTCCAAACATTTATGACAAAATTTATAGTTACCTGCAAACTTTTGATACACATTTCAAACAATGGTACATACTTAATTCAATGTTCTTCAGCTTAAGTATTTACATAAAAATTCTAATGAATAAAGAAAAAAGCTAAATCAGAAAAATATTTCAAATAAATGTGTGTGCTGACCGTTTTCCTTGTAGCCCATGCCAAGGATGACCTCGGGTGCTCTGTAGTAGCGAGTCACTACGTAAGGCGTCATCATAAAACTCGTTCCTGCAGTCCTGGCCAGACCGAAGTCAAGAATCTTCAAAGTGCAGTCAGATTTTACTACTATATTACTGGGCTTTAAGTCCTTCAGAAAATAAAAATTAAAAAATGACTGCCATGATATATATGAAAATCCTACAGTTCACAATAAAGTTATACTATCCCTTGCAAAACATTCATGTTAACTGTTCATTTTTCTCACTGTAATATTACTGCACTGATTCATCATTACAAGGCAAACCTGTGGGATTTAAAATTTATGAATACATACAGTTATTGGAGAAGTTAGTAATGTTTTAATTGCTAGAAATTATGATTAGCTAGACATTTTCGGTTAAATAGAGTAAAAGGGATTTGAAAAGACACTGGAAAGCTCACATAAAAAACTACTATAGTAAAAGAGTGATAAGTTAGCACTTATATTCATTTGCATAACACATTACCAATATTTTTAAAATCTCATTTTAAAGTCACAATAAGTTTTATACAGATGTTAAAAGTCAACAATGAGCCATCCTGTCATTCAATAGCAAATGTTATTTGATCTTTTAGATTGGCAGATACCCAGTTCCAAAGGACCAGAATAGTCATTATCCATTTTTCCATCCCTGATTTCCCACCTGAAGTCCCACAAATTTGCTATAAAATTTTTGTCTGTTTGTAGAAGTAGGACACCATTGTCTTGGTGCCACTAATCTATAAAATTACTTGCTATAGATACTACTGAATAATTCAGAATTTTTCACCTGGCCCCCACTTTAACATATTCTGTGCTGTGCCAATCAAAAGTCAGGTAGCAGCATAAACACTCACGGCTTCATGTTCAATATACCATGCCTGTTAGCCTTGATGAATACTATTACAAGCCAAAGGACCAAACAAGTAAGAAAGCATAAATCCACAACACAAATGCACTGTATTACCTGTACTGACATGCAGTATACATATTAAATATCACTGATTAATACAAAAAAGGAAAACAGCCTGCTTGAAAGACAACTATAACTTTTGTAATGTTAACATACAGAAAAGCATGTTGTTTTTAACATATTTCGACAGGCAATCATGGATGGGTTTAGAAGATATGTAATCTAGTGGTTTTATTAAATTAAATATACCAACAATTCAAAAGTCTTAATGAAACAGAAGAAAAACTTTTTCATTATTGGTATTCTGTAAGTATAATGTTGCTAATACTTCTAAAATACAGTACCTCAGCAAAGAAACACTGCATGTTCAAGAACAAATATTACAAGCTTTGTAATAAATATTTAATATTTATTTGATACTACTTTAATGTTTAGTGTGATGGTTGAAGGCTACTGGCTCTTTATACTAGCAGATTCCAATTTAGAAATAACATTCCAATTTTAAGTACTTTATTGTGAAAAAATTAAAAGCAAAGTAACAATTTTTAAAAACAGGTATTTTTGTTAAGAACAAAAATGTCAAAAAAAGCCTCAAAGACTATTAACTGAAATTCATCCATATATATCATTATGTGCCTTACAGCTGTTAATTATGCTAACTATATCTAAGAATAGTAACTTAGAATTTATGTAGGCAGTGGAACTAACCCAACATTCTGTCTTCTTCCCCCAATTTTTCTAGCTTCCTCAGTTAGGCAAGGGCACATGGGTAGCTCTAATTCATGGGATGTGAGTGGAAGTAAAGAAGAGAAGGGCCAGTGCACAACTTCCTGTGGTCTCCTGACCTGCTTTGGTGATTAGGAACGTTCCAGGGGATTCTCTAGCAGCCTGGGTTGCTGATCATTTATATAAATGTACAGTCCACAAACACCACACATTCAGCAAAGGAAATAAGCCTGAGTCGTGCTAAGCCACTGAGAATTAAGGGTTTATCTGTTACTTCGGTACAGCTGAGTCTATTCTAACACTGAAACTGGTGTCAGAAGTGGGGTGTTAACTATTATAAAAACATAAGATCCCAGCTTAGCAATTGAGCAGCAGGGAAACTCACATCAAAGGTTGGAAAGGTGATCTAGGTTATGTAGTAGTAAAACAATTCATGAAGCTGTCACCTGCACCCAGCCACTTGTACAATGAACCTGAAAGCTCTAGCACAGGGGCTGGCAAATTAAGGCCTGTATGCTTTGTAAAGAAAGTGTTGATGCTGAAGCACAGTCATGCTCATTCAAGTACAAATCACCTATGCTGCTTTTGTATCACGATGGCAGAGTCTTGTAGCTGTGACACAGACTATTATCCACAAAGCCTAAAATATTTACTACAAGGCTTTGACAGAAAAAGTTTGTTGAACCCTGCTCTAGAAGAGACTGGACAGCAAAACTTCAGTAGTTTGTGTTGGTAGCTACTGGCTGCATTTAAAAGTAGTAGCCATATTTTAAAGCAGAAATAAAAGGGAACAGAGCCTAGAATTTCAGGGTCTTGCCCTTTTGAAAAAGCTAAACGCTACCAGACCCCTGAAAGAAGGTATGGTAGATTGTTCTGCAAATATTCCTGCCCACCCCAGACTGTGTCCTCACCCTGTTGACAGGTTCAGTCACTTGTCTTAATTTGGGCAATGAAATACGGGGGAATGTGTTTGATTCAGCATAGCTCTTGCTCTTCTACATTTCACCATGAGAAAAGGATGTCTCTGGTGGATGCTTCAGTCTAGATGCTGAAACCTGAATATGGGACAAGCCTGAACTTGACCCATGGTTTGGAGCAGTGTCACAGAGCCAACTCTGCAGACCCAAGTAAACAATAAATATTGCTTTAAGCCACTGATATCTTGGATTGGTTTCTATGCATCATTTTCACATAATAATTCTGAAACCCTTTCAGGGAAAAAGTCCTGTAAAATCCTTCAATTGATAAAATTGCCTCAGTCTGCCAACAGAAGCTTGAACGCTTACAGGAAGACTGAAGACAGCCTCAATTAAGTCCAAGAATACAGGACCCATGAGTTAAAAAAGATGCTTTGAAAAGAACTACAATCAGAAAGATAAGAAATCTCTTAAATTTCTGAAAGAGTTAGCTAACTGTCAGACCTAACGCCAAAGGTCTATGATCCTTCTATATTTCAAACAGAAGTTTTCAACTCACAGTAATTTTGCCCCAAAATAATATTTGGCAATGTCAGAAACATTTTTGATTGTCACAACTGGGTAGTGCTACTGGCATCTAGTGGGTAGAGCCCAGGAATGCTACTAAACACTCCACCATCAAAAGAAAGAACTGTTTGGTCCAAAATGTCAATAGTGGCAAGGCTGAGAAGGGTGGCCTTAAAATGACCCTTGGGCCCCAATCTTTTATAGATAAGAAGCAGGCTGAGAAACATGAGCAGCCCTCAAGGGAAATACGTTCTTCAATACTCACTTTAGATATATTCATGAGGATAGCAAAAAAGATGACTCTTCCACAGGGTAGAGCCAGGTACTTGAGAATCACAGAGAATAGTCAGGGCTGAGGAGGAATATTCCCCTCACCCAGGGCAAGGGACATTCACAATGTCTGTACAGAAGAATTTAATTACAACTAACCAATGACTGCATTTTTCAGTTTTCTAAATGGGATTGCTCACTGTGACAACACTGGCCCTGTCTGACCACTCTATCTACAGTATTTGGCAGGGGAGCAGTGGTTATAGGGGTGGCCATATAATTTGGTCATTCCAGTTACTATGTTTCTGGACCAAGACGAGCAATGTCTGGATTTGATAAGAATAGAACTTTGGGTTATTTCCCTTGAGGAGGGTGTGGAATAAAGGGAGCAAAGGAATGTTTGCCAGCCAGAAGGACAGACTGTGGCAGAGGCTGGGGCTCACCACTATTCTGAAATCTGCTCTCCCTACATTTCCTGGTTTCCTTACAAATTAGACAAGTCCTACGGCTAGCTCTGTCAACGTACTCTAAGCAGAAGTGACGTGTGTCACTTCCAAGCAAAGAAGAGCCATGCACATCACTTGGCTTTCTCTTTCCGACAAAGTGACCCGCAACTATCAAGATGGTGGGACCTCATCAGCTTGGGTCTCAGAGTAGTAATCCTGACTTGCCCTGAACCTCTACCTAAGGGATGAAAGGCCAGGTTATTTTACCAAGTAAGTAACCTCAGACTAGCAGAAGTACTAGCCAAGGGTGGAGGTGAATCTAGAATAAGTAGTAGAGCAGAGATGAGTACCAATCGTGGCCTCAAGACCAGCTGCAAAAAAACTTCAATGCGTATCTCCACTCTAGATTTCCCAAAGAGCCCAAGCTAAGATAAAGGGAGATTCTTCACAATAGGTAACAGACCACAGTAGGTCTCATTAGCTCCACTTTATCACATTAAGAAATTTTCTACAGATGCACTTTATTTTCACCACTTTATGTACTGATACTAAGGGAGTTAGACTATCCCAATACTGCTGTGCTTGTGCCATTCTTTTATTTTCTACACTTTTAAGCTTTTTGTATAGCAACTCTACTTCATGTATAATTGTATATCCTAATTGGATAGTATCTTTCACCTTTAAAATGTGAGACTATTCCCAGAGAGGAACGCTTCCTCTCTGAACCTACCATATTCAACTTTATCTCATTAAATAGAGTTACCCTTGTTTTGATGTTTGCATTTTCCTGGTATATGTCTACCAACCTCTCTGCCTTCAGCCTTTTGAAGTTAGCTACAAATGTCTGTGTTATGGAAACATGCAGTTGTTGTTGAGCCTTTGCGTGCTGCCAAAATCTGACTTTTTAAACTAAGGAACTAATCCCATTAACATACTACCATAAATATTGTTCTTTTGTAATTTTGTGTTTGTTTTTTTATGGTTCTTGTTGTTTCCATTGTTTTCTATCTTCTACCATTTAGTCTGTTTTTCTGGTCCAGCCACCTGCCATCCTTGTTAATCTGGAACCTTTCTATTTGGAGGGGTGTGCCTTACTAAAATCAAATGAACTTCCACAATGTTGGATTACTGCTCCGGTCTAAAGACTCAGGAAACAAACAAACCAAACCTAGAAGTTTCACTCGTCTGCTCTACTTCACATAGTGTATGAGTAGGGGCTCAGGAAGATAAAATACTCTTCCATTTAAAGAGATTTTTATTATGTTATTTAAATACTGCACTAGACAAATGATTAGAGCAGCTGTATACGTAATATACAAGGAATTCACTTAGAATGATAATTAAGGATAAGCCTGTAACAGGATTGTTCACTTAAAAAAAAAGCCTCAATAGCTCAAAGACGCAACTGTCTTATACTATGAAAACTATCTCTGTATTTATTTTATTACATGAGTGAGGTTATTTGACGCAGATGACTCAGAAGGAAGATGTAATGACGCAGATGACTCAGAAGGAAGATGTAATTCCATTGAATTAAATAATTTTTTAAAATTCCAGGCTGGGCATGATGGCTCATGCCTGTGATCCCAGCACTTTGGGAGGTCGAGGCAGGTGGGTTGCTTGAAGCCAGGAATACAAGACCAGCCTAGGCAACATGGCAAGACCCCGTCTCTACAAAAACATAAAAAATAAAAATTTGCCAGGCATGGTGGTACATGCCTGTAGTCTTAGCTACTTGGGAGGCTGAAGTGAGATGATCACTGAGCCCAGGAGGTAAAGGCTGCAGTGGGCCATGTTCATGCTACTGCATTCATGCCTGGGTGACAGAGAGAGACCCCGTCTCAAAAAAAAAAATTAAAAAAAAAAAATTCCTTTCAACCTATTGAACCCAGGAGTTCAAGGCTGCAGTGAGCTATGATTACACCACTGCATTCTAGCCTGAGTGACAGAGTAAGATTCTGTCTCTTAGGAAAAAAAAAAAATTCCTCTCTCAATACTTTTCAAAGAATAAGCTAAATTTAACTAAAATACAAAACATACCAACACAAAAAAATTTTACATAAATGTTCACGTCAGCATTACCCATAATAGTCAGTGGTAACAACCCAAATTATAATCAAGTGATAAATGGATAAACAATCTATTCAGTGAAATATCTGTCAATAAAATAACATGAAGAACTGACACACAATAAATACATGAATGAATCTTGAAAAGATTATGCTAGGTGAAATAAGCCAAGCATAAAATATCACATGTAATTCTATGTATATGAAATGTCCAGAATAGACAAATATACAAAGACAGAAAGTAGATTAATGTTTGCTTAGGGCTAGAGGTGAAAGGAACACAGAAGAATAGGAAATAAAGACGAGTGGATTTGGAGTTTCTTTTAGGGCAATGGAATTTTCTAAAGTTAAGTAATGAGCACACAATCTTCAAATATAATAAACACTGAGTTGTACACATTAAATGAATAAATTGTATGGCATGTAAATTATATCACAAGAAAAGCAGTTAAAAATCCCAGAAAACAAAAATATGAAATATTTCTGAATATATATACATATAAAACAATTCTGGCAAATACTCAATCTTGGTAACTTGGTAATATTCTATTTCCAATTTGGAATGACTGGTAATAATAGCAGCTTATTTTGTATACTGCTTTACTTCAGAGCAAAAACAAACTTTACACTGCTCCATATAAATCAGTAAAATACAATGATCCTAAGAATTTGATGAGAGGCAGTGATGTCAGCCAAAACAGCTCCACAGAAGCACCATAAAACATCAAAGTGTCAGAATACATTTTTTCAGAATTCTGGAAATTATTCAAAGGTTTATGGCAATCAAGTGAACTCAGAACCAAGAAAAAGGCAACTTAAAAACAGGAGACCACCTCACACCCATTAGGATGGTTACTATGAAAAAAATAAAGTGTTGGTAAGAATGAGGAATAACTGAAACCCTTCTGTACTACTCGTGGGAATGTAAAATGGTAGAGCTGCCATGGAAAACAGTGTGGCAGTTTCTCAAAATGTTAAAAGAATACCCACGTGATCCAGCAATTCCACTTCTGCCTATAGCCCAAATGAACTGAAAGCACGGTCTCAAAGAGATATTTGGACAACTCTGTTCATAGCAGCATTATTCACAACAGCTAAATGCAGAACCAACCCAAGTGCCACTGATGAATGGATAAGCAAGTATGGTATATACATAAATGGAATATTATTCAGCCTTAAAAACAAATAAAATTCTCACATATGCTACAACATGGATAAATCTTGAGCACATTACGCTAAGTGAAATAAGCCAGCTGCAAGGAGGCAAATACTGCATGATTCTGCTTATATGAGGTATTTATAGTAGCCAAAATCATACAGACAGAAAATAGAATGATGGCTGTCGGGGGTTGCAGGGAGAGGAGAACAGGGAATTGTTGTCTAGTGTGTGTAGAGTTTCAGCTTCACAAGATGAAAAGAATTCTGGAGATGGATGGTGGTGATGATTGCACATTATGAATGTATTTAATGTCACAGAACTGTGCATCTAATGGTTAAAATGGCACATTTTATATGTATTTACTACAATAAAAAGGTGGGGAAAAAACATCGGGAAATATTTCCAGCATTTTAACTAGTCTTTGGCTCTACCTGCCTCACTAACTAGGCAAGGATTTTGAAGAAAGCAGCCACATTTTCAGTGTGAGACCCTAGTCCTAGGCTAGACAGAGGCAATCCTTGAAAACATCGTTAAGGCAAGTAAACAGCCCAATGCTGCCTGGAACAAAACATTAAAGTGGAGGAGAAAACAAGATATGGCATACCATCAAGCATACCAACTTTGCATGATGGGTGTTTCAAAAGGAGAAGAAAGAGAAAAAGGAGCAGAAAAAATATTTGAAAAAATAATGACTGAAAATTTGCTAAATTTGATGAAAGATATGAATCTATTTTTTCTTTTTAGCTTCCTTCCATCCTGATCAAAAGACATGAATCTACATATCCAAGCTACTGAATGAATTCTAAGATGGATGAACATAAAGAGATCTGCACTAAGACACATTACAATCAAACTGTTAAAAGTCAAAGACAAAAAGCATCCTGAGAGCAGCAAGAGAGGTGCATTTGTCACTTATAAAAGATCCTCAACGAGCTTAACAGCTGATTTATCATTGGAAACCATCTAAAACAAACAGCAACGGATGATACATCTGAAGTGCTAAAAGAGGCCGGGTGGAGTGGCTCACACCTGTAATCCCAGCACTTTGGGAGGTCAAGGTGGGTAGATCCCTTGAGGTCAGGAGTTCGAGACCAGCCTGACCAACACGGTGAAACTGTCTCTACTAAAAATACAAAACATTAGCCAGGTGTGGAGGTGGGCCCCTGTAATCCCAGTTACTTGAGAGGCTGCAGCAGGAGAACTGCTTGAACCTGGGAGGTAGAGGTTGCAGTGAGCCGAGAATCAAGAAGACAAGACAAGACAAGACAAATGGGAGGGGAGGGGAGGGGAAGAGAGGAGAGGGTGGAGAAAGGAAGGAAGGGGAAGCGGGGGGAGGGAGGGAAGGAGAGAAAAGAAAGAAAAGAAAAAAGGAAGGAAGGAAGGAAATGGTAAGACATCCTATGTTAGTGAATTGGAAGACTAAATATCCTGACGACGGCAAAACTACCTAAGCAATCTACAGATGCAATGAAATCCTAATTAGAGTTCTAATTGCCCTTTCTGCAGAAATAGAACAATACTCAAATTCATATGGCATCACAAAGGGCTCTGAAAAGCCAAAACAAAATTGAAAAAGAATAAAGCTGGAGAATTCATACTTCTCCATTTCAAGTTACTACAAAGCTAAAAGTGATCAAAATAGTGTGGTACTAGTATAATATATGGTCAGGCACATAGGAAATATGTGAAACAGAACTGAGAGTCCAGAAATGAAACCATGTATCTATGACCATCTGTTTTTTGACAGGGGTGCCAAGACCATTCAATGGCGAAAGAACAGTCTCTAACAAATAGTGCTGGCACAACTAAATTGCTACATACAGAAGAATGAAGTTGGAACCTTACCTCACACCAGACAAAAAACTAACTCAAAATAGATCAAAGACCTACATGTGAGAGCTTAAACTATAAAACTCCTAGAAGAGAACATTAGACTAAATCTTCATGGCCACAGGTTTGACAATGGATTCTTATACATGATATCAAAAGCACAAGTGATGAAAGAAACAATTGTATTTCATTAAAACTGTAGCTTTTGTGCATTAAAGGAAATCATCAGCAAAGTGAACAGATACCCTACAGAATGGGAGAAAATATTTACAAATTATATGCCTGATAAAGATTTCATATATGAAATACATAAAGAAATGCTACAACAACAACAAAAAGACAAACAACACAATTTAAAAATTAGCAAAGGGCTTGAATACACATTTCTCCAAAGAAGATACACAAATGGCCACAAGCACATGAAAAATGCTCAACATTATTATTCGCTAGGGAGATGCAAAGTAAAATCAGAAGAAACACCACTTCATACCCATTAGGATGGCTAGAATTAAAAAAGTCAGATAACAAGTACTGACAAGGATGTGAGGAAACTGGAACCCGCATACACTGCTAGTGGGAATGTAAAATAGTGCAGTTACTGTGCAGTTTGATGGTTCCTCAGAAAGTTAACTACAGAATTACCATATGACCCAGTACTTCCAGTCACAGGTATATCCCAAAGGACTGAAAACAGATATTCAAACAAATATTTGTGAGAGAATTTTCATAGCACTATCTATAATAGCTGAAAAGTAGAAATAACCCAAATGTCCATCAACGGATGAATGGATAAACCAAATATGGTATATAGAATATTATTCAGTCATAAAAAGGAATGAACTATTGATACATGGTACAACATGGAGAAATCTTGAAAACATCACATGATATTTCATATAAATGGAAACATAAATGCAAATCTATAGGCACAGAAAGCAGACTGGTATCATGCCAGGGCAAAGTAAGAAACATGGGGATTTTTTGCTTAAGAAACATGGGGATTTTTTGGGTGGTAATGAAAATATTTTAGAATTTAATATGGATGGTAGTTGTACAGCACTGTCAATGTACTAAAAATGACACTTTAGAATGGTTAATTTTGTTACATGAATTTCACCTCAGTTAGAAAACAAAGAGTACGATGATAGTTTTTTCTACTAACCCGATGAATAATTCCAGCAGAGTGAAGGTGCTTGATTCCACACAGCATCTGATAGAGAAGGTAGGACATTCTTTCATGATCTAGTTCCATCTGAATCACTTGGCAAAGATTTGCATCCATGAGCTCCATGACTATGTAACTTTATGAGTGAAAAAAAGAGAACAACAGCTAAAGTGTCTAGCAGTAATCTAAGAAAAATGTATTAACAAAATTTTAATTATTACACTTACACATCTTGAAATTCTTCTAGGGATTTCTGTGGTGTGAAAACATTCAAAAGGCCAATTATCTATAATAAAAGTTGAGAGAAAAATTAGAAACTACTTTCTAATATTTTAATTGGAGAACTACAAATTCGTGGGTTAAAAAAACTACCATCAGTTTAAAATCTTTCTTTACATTCTAAGCTCAAGTAATTGCTTTTATTTTATATATTGCAACTTTATGGGCAGGAGTTGGAGTAGGGGATGGATAGGTGGAGGCACAGAGGATCTGTAACCCATTTATCTGTAATTCCATTGATGAACCGTCAATTATCAAGCACTTACATTACACAAACCTCTACATAATTTCAAACCTCTACATAATTTAACAGCAAGTCTTAAATCCCTTCTACTAGCTCTTTTCCAATTCAGTATCTCTATATAATCTCAGCCCTTTCCTCCTTTGGTTCTTCATAATACTGCACTTGCCCAGTTTTCTTCATTCCCAGTCTATTTCACTGGATCATCCATAAGCATATCCCTTCTTTCCCACTACTATGTTTAATCTATTTCTTTTCACTTTTTGCATGGACATCTCACAAATAAGATAACACTGAATTCATTTTCATTCCTACCCAAACCCCTTACTTTTCCAGTGTGCCTTCTCTTTTGCTTAGGGTGATTTTTGACTCCTTTTTCAGTATATGCACCATAATAAATACTCATAGAATGCTGTCCATTCTACTGTCAATCTGACCTTCAATCTCTTTTTTCCATTCCCTGTGCTATAAACAGGTTGAAGACTTTAACATCTAGACTGTTCATGCTATAATTCCTTCTAACACTAGTGTTAGAGATTGATTGCTGCCCCCCACACACTCCACACAATTCATATGTCTAGCTTCCAATGTGATAGTATTTGGAAATGGGGCCTTTGGAAGGTACTAAGGGTTAGATTAGGTCATGAGAGTGGGGCCCTCATAATGGAATTAGTGGCCTAAAACAAGGGAAGAGAAAGAGCAATTTTTCTCTCCCTCTCCTTGAGCACACACTGAAGAAAGGCAAGTGAGGACAAGGTGAAAAGTTGGCCACCTCCAAGTCAGGAAGCAGGCCCTCATCAAGAATCAAATTGGCCAGCAACTTGATCTTGAACTTCCCAGCCTACAGAATTGTGAGAAATAAATCTCCATTGTTTAAGACACCCAGTGTACAGTATTTTGTCACAGTGGCCTGAGCTGATTAAGGTCACTAACAATGGTTTTCTACAAATTCAGCTACCATTTACTGCCTATAACATGGTAAAAGAAACACCTGATCATATTACTAACCTCCTCATAAATTTAAAGCCAACAAATAAATTCTAAAACTCCCTTGCAGTGTATTCCAAAAGCCTCCATGATATGCCATCAACTCACTTCATCTCCTGCTAAGTCCTATATTAAACGTCATACTTTGGCTATGCTAGTTTCAAGAACGTCATTTTAAAAATGTTTTGATGCTTTTAAACATACTATTCCCTATGCTTGTCATTTATCTACTGAACTTAATTATCTTCCAGGTGAACCTCTTTTGTAGATTTTGACAACCCCTAGTTCTTGAAAGAGTTGACTATTCTACTTTGTCCCCAGTTATCTTCTAATGTTGTTATGGTATTCAGCACACTGTAGTCTAGTCTCATTTTCACATCAGCTACATCCCTACCACAGAGAATTCTTATTAGAAAGAACTGTGTCTTAATCACTTTTATTGCCCTGTATATGGCAAGTTACATGACACACATATAAAAATGTTTGCTGACAATGATACTTAGGGATGGGAATTTGTTTTTCAGGCATAAACTTTATAAGGGCAATAACATTATAAGGGCATAACTTTATAAGAAAAACTGATGTTTTTCTTCTAAGAATTCAGCTTTACATAAGGTTTTTAAATATTTGTTCAGTGAATACGTTCGTAAAAATAATACACCAGAAAGGGTCAAACAAATTTAAGACAGAGAAATGGTAAAAAGGAAGCATCTGCCTGCTCTAAATAAGTTCAAGTCTACCAACCACATGCAATGCACAATAGGAGACTTCGACAAACGTAAATCTAGTCTCATTAATAATATCTGAAAAGTCCTAGAGTGGAACAGAGGTATTAAAGATTAAAGGCATACAGAGACAGAAAGAAGATTAGTGGTTGTTTAGAACTGAGAAGGATGGGAGGTAGGGGAATGACAGCTAAAGGATAAAAGATTTCTTTCTGAGGTGATAAAACTATTCTAGAACTGACTGCAGTGATGGTCCTACATATCACTGAATACACTAAAAACCATTGAATGGTATACTTCAAATGGGTGAATTGCATGATACAGAAATTATATTTCAATAAAGCTGTTATAAAAAAGATTCTAACAGATAGTCGTCCTATTTTTCAAAAAGGGAAATAAAGGAAATTAAATTATATCAGTTATAGACTGGACAGCCAAGCAAAAGTCGATGATTGATTAGTGGTGGTATATAACTACTTCAAAAGAAGTAACAATTACCAGGAGCAGGTAAAAAGTTCATTGAGAAATACTATTTCCTTTCATGAATAAAAACAACAAAGAACAATAGCAATAAATCAGAAAAATGCAACTAGACACAGTATATGAAGAGTTCAAAACGGCATTTTAGAAAATGTTTCTAATAATAACATCCATGGGAATAAGATGATGAATTGGAAACAGCTGGATAACTGTGATAGACACATAATTTCTGCAATATGCTCAAAAGTTGCTAATCAATTAATTCAGCTATTACAAAGACATCCTGAGCAAAACTGGGAAGTGAAGCCCACAAGTGAAAAGGCAGAACAAGGAAGAAAAAAGCAATCACTAGTAGACCACGAAGAGTAACCACATTTCACCTTTGAAATGTAATAGGGAGAAACAGGAAGTACTATATGTAATTCTCCATAATCAAAAGAAAAAATATAAAGACTGGGTGAGACGGGACCTGCAAGGCAGGCCTGTAACAAAGAAAGAAAACGGGAATCAGATGGGGACATAATTTCTAAACAGGGTTTTAATGTCTACGGCTAAGAGATGACATGCCTCAGCTCCTCTCAGAAGATCTGATCAAACATGCAGTAGGGTGTGCTAGGTGGCTTACGCAGTACTGTGCGCTAGGTCACTTTCAAAGCATGTTCAGAGATAAACAGCCAAGATTAAAAAAGAAACTCGAGACCATCTATGAAAAGAATGAGAAAAACCAGGGATGCTTAGACCAATGAAGAGACAATCTGTACAGAGGATGAAATAGTTTAAAAGGCAAAACACTACAAAAACATCCATCCATTGGGGAGTGGAATAATTTAGTTACCATTTCCAGTTTTCCCATATTTAGCTTTACACTCACTCACTGAACAAATATATTCTGAGTACCTACTCTTGTCCATACTCTTCTAGTGCTGAGAGTACTGCCTGGATAAACCTCTGCCACTCCTGCTAGAAGCCTAATCATGTGAGACATGCTTAGTCATACTCCATGCAGTTGAAGGAATCACCTTTCTTTGCAGTCACCCAGGCTTGAGAGGTGGGAGTAACTGAACTCCTCCCGAAGGAAAAACTAAGGCAACACCACCATTGCCATGGAACTGTGTTCACAGGCCATAAGGGGCACGAGCAGCTCTATCCATTGGCAGGACGCCACCAGCAAAACTGTGATGAGCAACACATCAGGTTCCCACTTGGAACAAGAATGGCTACCACAACTTCTTCCCTATCGTTATCTACCTCTAACCTTTGTCTCTTGACTTTTTTTTATGCCATTCTTTCTCTCTGAAGGCTCCTTTCCTTCAACAATCCAATTTTTACCCCATCTTTAAGAGTCAGCCTAGGTCTACTCCTCCCCAAAGCCTTCCCAGCTCATTAAAGCTCACAGAAATTGTCCCTCTTTTTAGATCTCAATATATGGGCCACTATCATCATTTGACAAACGTCCACTGCTTTGTGATGTTTGATACTTAACTTTCTGTATGTCTGTTTTGTATTCAAAACACCATTGTAAGCTCCTGAAATAAGGGGCCTAATCCTGAACTTGCACGAATTTTTTTCCCTTGGTAATGAACCCAATAACTCCAATATACAGAGGCTTGCATATATTTAGCTCTCAAAATGTGGTAAATTGTATTATCTGCAGTCAGAAAGTACTGCACTCATTATATTATATGAACTCTTTTGGACAAACACTACGAAATGTCTTTAGTCAGATACCTTCGGTTTAGGACTGCCTAAAAGTGTCCCTTACACAATTCACTCCTAGTTTATTTCCTCAACTGAAGAAATCATTCCATTTGAACAACCACAAAAGTATGAATATGCTCAATGTAAGTTTAAAAAAGTATAATTGTTTATTCTCAAAATGAGTACATGTATCTTTACAAAGCCTCCTCTTCGCAATCATTAGAAAATGCAATTAGAAACATGTTAATACTCTCTAGATATTTTCAAAAACTTTCTGCTAAACCCATTATCATCATGAAGTGACCAGTGAATACTGCCATCACTTAAAGAGGTGGGAGTGGGGTAGGGAAAAGTGATATAAATTTTATATTCAATATGATTAGAGTGTCAAAGTATAATGGGAACAATTTCATCTCTGTGCTAATGCTACAGTTTTCTGAAATGTCAGCCTGACAGAGACAAAAAGCAGAAGATGAGATCAAGCTGAATAAAATTCTTCTGAAACACTTATCTTTTTAAAAACTCCTTTTGTAAATTAAATGACAGGAAATCATATAATCTAAATTCTAGAAGTCATTTTTTGATACAATTTAATAAAGTTATGAAAAAAAATCACCCTGTAGAGATATATATATCCCTTTTAAACAATGTTTTAATACAGAACAATTTAAAGTCCCTAATATTTAAAGTCTTTGATATTCACATATTCATGAATAAATCTTGATTTCATCTACACTTAAGAAACCAAAAATGTTCACTTACATTTTTGTGATTAACACATTTCATAAGAACTAGCTCTCTGTAGGCCCGCTTGGCATGAGTCTGATTCTGAAATGGTCGGCTTAGCTTCTTGATTGCAACATTTCTTTCAAGAATGGCATCATAAGCTGCGCTGTAATAAGAAATTAAAAAACACACAAAAAACTTAAAGCAAAAATCTGTAAACTGAATTCATGAAACAGTCATATAGATTTCTCACTTTCTCCAAAGACAAGTAACTGGATCACTTCCCAGTCTATGACGCTCAACATGTCTTCTGTATCTATTACAACATGTTTTTTTGGCAACTATTTCCTAAAATGCTAATGGATCCAAACAGACAGTGGACTATGACAACTGAGACCCTGCATGTTCGTTGTGTTGCCTCAAAGATCCACCTAGTACATGGTGGGCACTCAATGTACAAATGCATAATAATTATTTAGCTCCACTAGATAGCCTAAAGGCTGAATGAATCCTTAACCTTGCACTTCTATCAAGAAAAGGTAGGATAAAGAATGCATACGAGGCTGGGTGCAGCGGCTCATGCCTGTAATCCTAGCACTTTGGGAGGTCAAGGTGGGTGGATCACGAGGTCAGGAGATCGAGACCATCCTGGCCAATACGCTGAAACTCTGTCTCTACTAAAAGACAAAAAAATTAGCTGGGCGTGATGACGCGCACCTGTAGTCCCAGCTACTTGGAGGCTAAGGCAAGGGAATCACTTAAACCCGAGAGGCAGAGGTTGCAGTGAGCCAATATCATGCCACTGCACTCCAGCCTGGGCGACAGAGCAAGACTCCACCTCAAAAAAAAAGAAAAAAAAAAAATAAAATAAAATAAATAAATAAATAAAGATGACGAAGGTATATACAGAGGTATGTATACAAAATATTATTTTACAATTTTTTGAAGAAGTAAAGCCCTTAAAAATGTGTTTTAGAGGAGAAACTAAAAATCAAGTTGTTTATAAACATGAATGCTAGATTTCAGGGCATGAGAAGCTGTTTTATAACTGGAAAACACAACATCATACCCATTACTCTTCATATCTTCCTCTATCCCATGACACTGACCATATAGCAGCTTTCTCATATGACAGGTCAGAGACACTGAAGCACAAATAAGGTAAAGTATCTTTAAAGAACTTTATGACTGGAAGATCCTAAAAATTATTTGGATTCACCATTGCCTAATGTTGGGCCAGTGGTAAAGTAATTTGCCCAAGGTTAAGCCAGAAAGTTAAAAGCAAAGCTGAGACTAGAAGATCTAAGACGTGAAGTCATGTTTTTCAAACTGGACCACTTAACATACTTTAAAAGACTATTTCTGTTTATATGTATATAATATTTGGAAAGCCAGCTCACTGCTGATTAACAGTTTTCTTATCTGACTGAAAACTTGAATTTGTTTTGTAGCTATCTGATCATATCAAATGCCATGTAGCACTATATGTATTAAGAAACTGGTACTGCATAAATGGACACATCTATACATTCTATATATACAACTACTGCCTATATATACATACATACACACACCAAAATATACATAAATATTATAATCCTTACTTGTGAAATGCCATATTTGCAAACATGTCCTACTCAAAACAAAACAAAAACTCAGTGGGGTCATGCAAAATTATTAGATGTTTTGATTTGGCAGATAAATTAATAGCAATGAATTTAATTGTTAAAATATTTCAAATTCTAAAAGTTCAAAAGGGTCTGAGTGCACTCCACTATCCTGTATCTAAAAAAATTAAATTTCTAACTGTTGATTCTTCAATGTGCACAAATCAGAAGCACCTGAGGATACAAAGGCCACAATCTAGACCCAATTAATCTTACTATTTATGGTTGGGGCACAAAATAATGCTTTAAAAAAAAAGGTCTGTATTCAGTTGACTCAGCAACACACAAATGAGTTTTGAAATTTTTATGTTTAATATTTGTCTATTTCATAAACATCTCTTATAGAAATTATCACTTTCAGCAAAAATATGAAAATAGTTATTCCTTAGGCTAAGGGCTTAAGAGGGCCTAACAAGCAATTTTTTCTTAATTTTGATACAAAAACTTCAAAGTGCACCTACCTGAGGATAAGTGAAGATACAGAAACATTAATATATTTTAAAATATTTATATGTAATATATATATTATATAATCCTCACAATTTTGTAAATTAGGTAAGAAACGGGCTCAGCACAGTAAATTTGCCAAAAGTCATAAAGCTAGTAAATTACAGAGCTAAAACCTGAACAGAGCCAGACGCGGTGGCTCACGCCTGTAATCACAGCACTTTGGGAGGCTGAGGTGGGCAGATCACGAAGTCAGGAGATCGAGACCACGGTGAAACCCCATCTCTACTAAAAATACAAAAAATTAGCCGGGCATGGTGGCTGGCGCCTGTAGTCCCAGCTACTCAGGAGGCTGAGGCAGGAGAATGGTGTGAACCCAGGAGGCGGAGCTTGCAGTGAGCCTAGATCGTGCCACTGCACTCCAGCCAGGGCGACAGAGCAAGACTCCATCTCCAAACAAACAAAAAAGGTAACAAAAATATAATTATTCTTGAATGAGGCTTATAATTCCCCAAAACACTAGTTTATTATTATGCTAATTTAGTGATCTGCAATCAGTATCAGAACTATCCCAAAGAGTGATCTGCATTTCAGTTTATAAAGAATTATGTTGATATAGCCTAAGCCTTTTGTAGAAGTTAGCTAATAAATCAATTTTAAACATATGGAGGAATTTTGAAACACATAAGTGAGATATTAGCTGACTTCATTCCCCAGTGTGGAATAAGATTTCTGAAATTCCAGGGCTTCATTATAGGGTGAAAGTGATGGTTAAATGTAGCTTCTTATTAAACAGTTATCTAATGGGAATACACGTATACATGAAATTAACAAGCATGCCACTTATTCTTTCTTGATAGAGATATTTGTCTCCAATGGCTTATGACCAAATATTTAATCACAGTTTATACTTAAAGATGGCAGTTTATAGTTATATATTATGAATAACACAGGTTATTATCTCAAATCTGAAAATATGAAACCTAAAATGCTCAAGAATCCAAATTTTGGGGGCATTGACATGACGCTCAAAGGAAATGTTTCACTGAAGCATTTCTGATTTGAATTTGGAATGCTCAACCAATGCAAATATTCCAAAATCTGACACTTCTGGTCCTAAGCATTTCAGATTAGGGATACTCAACCTTTAATAATAATAATAAAGAAAAGACCATTGATCCCTGAAGCAAACAATTTACTGTGGAATAGTTTTCATTTAATTTGTTTTAATTTTTCGAGGCAAGTTAAATATTTGCCAAGGTATCTAAATCACAAGAGGAGAAAACGTAGCAGTTAATGATTCTTTGCCTAATTTTTGGAAGTAAAAACTTACCATACTATTCCTTGCGCTCCTGAGCCTATAGGTTTTAAATTCTGATACCGTTTCAGGACTGTGAATGTAGAATCTCCAATCTCTACACTATAAAAATTGTTGTCACGCTTGCTTCTGCTCATGATGGCAAGCAATTAATTTAATGGCTTCATCCAAAAATTCACCAAGAAGCTGCAAGATGGAACAAAATGTGATGTTAACAAAATAAACTTGTTTTAATATTAAAATTTGAGCCCTTACTCTCTGTTTACTTACTGATAGTAACACAGACTGCTAGATCATGAAAAGAGCTGCTTCATTAAAAAACACAAGAAAAAAAATACCACAGAGCCTTGATCAGCATATGCCATATGAACGACTGATAGTTTTTTTTTAAAAGAAACATTAGGATAAATCATTCCTCCAATCTAGAAGTTACCAGCATTAATACATTAATAACTTACAAGACTAACAAAAGCAAATAATTAAAATTAAGCATGTTTTTAACGTCACTCCACAGTTTAAAATAAAATTTAAAACCAGTCTTTCTCGTGTGCTTATTATAGAGAATAAAAACCTTAATTTTTATGAGAAATTTACAAACTTTCATTCAAAACTGGTTAACAGTCTCATTTAGTGCCAAGTGGAGAGAACAACAAATGAAAATAAGTTGACTAGCACATGTCACCCTTGCCTAAAACACAAAGGGTACCACAGTGCCTTCACTGTCACAGATCCTCTGACCTGCCAAGGCAACCTCCTGGTGTAACACACATACTGAGACTGTAATGGGTGAAAGGATGAGAAGCAAAACAGAAACAAGAGAGAGAGAAGTAGTTAGCATATTGGGATACAAAACAAAACAATACTACTCCATCCTGCTTGAGGCATTAAAAGTACAATTCAACTTCTAACTACCATTCCTTTACTACTTGTAGGATTAAAAATCAAGACAGTCTTTTTCTACCCATGTGAATACTGGTTATTAGCAAACTTATTATCCATCCTTACTAGACAAAAGATACTATTCCAAAATGTATGCAAAGCAGCTTTAACCTATTCCTTGCCTCCTCAATAAGTCATGAAACCAGTTAGGTCTCAAGTTACTGTTTTTTGTGGTTTTAAGATAATGCTAACCCCCCAAAAATCCTAATATGACTACAATACAAAGAATTAATTCAGCAAATATTAATTGCCTGCTAGGCACTCTGCATGTCCTGGGGTCAGATTACAAACTAGGTAAGAAGGTGAGCCACTGGAGGGTGGAGACCATGAGAATGCCTTGACCTGATCCTTGGCTGCGACATGTAGATTGTACTGCAGGAGAAAGGGGGAGCAAGAGTGGAATATGAACATCTGAGAGACTATTATAATGACTCAGATGAAAGAGAAACAATGAAGAGTCTTAGGCCTAAAGGAGTTAAAAATAAACAAAAACTAAACAGGCAACTCCAAACTATGTAAGCTGTAAAACCAAGGACAAATAAACTAGAAACAAATGAGGAATTAGACCTGGATACATCGTAAAAGGTCCAGAGAAACATTTCCAAAATCACTAACTGGACGAGTCATACAGTGCTCCAGAGAAGACCCAAATGACAAGACTCATAAATTCTTCCTAAGTGGACAACCCATAATAAAGAAACGAGCTTTGGTAATGATTTAAACACTGAGCTATGTTCACAGAATGCTCACATACAGGGATTGTTCATCCTAATCGTTTTCCTACCATAACCTGAATTCCCTCTTACCTACTACAGTAGTGAAATAAGGAAGAAGAGAAATGGGAAGAGTGGAGGAAGAGTGTTGGCCGTCAGGCCCTTTATTAATTATTCTACACATTTATCCTGGAAACTGGGTCAGCTGGGGGCATGGACACACTAATAGTGATCTCTGATAATCTACAAATATGAGCACAGGCTGAGCACAAAGTTGATGGTGTTTTCACCTTCTGGAAGGTTAAACCTTCCACCCAAGCATTCAAACTACCTGCAGATTAGGATTCCTAACCTTACTTGGAGGAGTCATACGTCTCTCTCAAAAAGATTAAGATAATCAGGAGACAAAGGGGTACTCTGTGGTGCTTCACAGGAGTTGACATATTGTTATCAAAGTAGGTAAAAAAAAAAACACTGTGTTTCAGAGTTTCTCCACTGGCTGGAAAAAAAGAAAAAGCTTGAGTAGATCCAGGAACATGCAGGCAGCACAACCGTTTACTTTTTTGCTAAGAGTAACAGCAAGGAAAAGCTCCTTTCTGTTCTCAGAACAGGGTGGCCCGGCCACAGGAGTGGGATTCACGGTGACAAGAAGTCTGAACAAAGGCTATGGCAGGCAGATAAGCATGGATAGTCACAACTCCCCAGGAGCAGGGCAGAGGCAGGCAGACAGGTTCCAAGGTTAAGCAGGCAGCCCCAGCTAAGCAGTACCCTTGGCAAAAGCCACAGCTGCCACTTACAAGAACAGAAGACAGAAAACTCTCTACTCACTTATACTCAGTCATGCAATATTCAAACCTGATTTAAGCACCATGCTATGTACTGTTAACAAGATAGTAATCAGCATCTGGTTCCTCACAGTGCTGCAGCTAGGACAGAAAAAGAGACCTTAAGCTGATGGCTACCTGCCTGACTGAAACTACAGCTGTGGTAAGGACAATGAAGGAAAGCGGCAAGATGTCAAAGACGCTTGTGCCAGTCTGGGCTCAGGAACAGATACTCCTGGCAACATGACGTTTAAGCAAGATCTGAACACTGAAGATGAGTCAACCAGACAGGGAGAGGAGAGCGCTTTCTAGGCAGAAAAAACAAAACACATGCAAAGGACTATAAAAATTGTACCAATTGTACAATTTGATGAGTTTTGATTAACTGTACAATTACATAACCACCATCAGGAAAATCATGATATAAAACATTTCCATTACCTCAATACATTCCCTATATGGTCAGTCTCCACTCTCTACCCCTTTCCCCCCCAACTCCTAGCAACCACTGAATTGGTTATCGTGCCTTTTCTAGATCTTCATATAAATGAAATCACACAGCATGTAATTTTTGTTTGGTTTCTTTCATTTGCTCTAATGATTTAGAGATTCATCCATGCTGGAGTCCTTTTACTAGGAAATAAACTTCATTGTGTAGATGTACCACTTGGGCATTTCAACTGTTTACAGTTTTGGAGTTATTATAAATGATGCCAGTATGAATTTCACATTTTTTCTTCATTCATCTTGGGTTAAATATCTAGGAGTGAAATTGCTGAGCCCTATGTTTTTAAGAAATTGTCACACTGTCTTCCAAAGAAGCCATATCATTTTTCATTTGCACCAGCAAGATGTGAGAGTTCCAGTTGCTCCACATTCTTCGGATTGCCATTTAATTTTATCTATACTAGTGGGTGTACAGTGGTATTTCATGGTGGTTCACATTTGCATTTCCTAATAACTAATGAAGCCGAGCACCTTTTCATGCATTTATATGCCATTTGTGTAATTATTTTTGGTGAAATAGCTATTTAGTTCTTTTCCCTATTATAAAAATACGGCTGTCTTCTTATGAGTTTTAAGACTTACTTATACATTGTAGATACACATCCTTTGTCAGATGTTTTGCAACTATTTTTTCCCAGTCTGTGGTTTGCCTTTCCATTTTCTTAACAGTGTCTTTTTATTTTGAAATAATTTTAGACTCACACAGAAGTTACAAAAATATTACAGTTTCTGGGTATCTTTCACCCAGCAACAACATTTGACAAACCATAGTACAACTATCAAAATGAGGAAACTAACACTGGTATAATACTATTAAACTAGAAATTTTCCTCAGATTTTACCAGTTTTTACATGCCCTGTGTGTGTATAGTTCTACATAAATTTATCACATACTTTATATTAGTATAACCTCCACTACAATCAGAATACTGAACTATTCCAGCCTGGTACAGTGGCTCACTCCTGTAATCCTAACACTTTGAGAGACTGAGGAGGGCAGATCACATGAGGTCAGGAGTTCACGACCAGCCTGGCCAACACGGTGAAACCCTGTCTCTACTAAAAACACAAAAATTAGCTAGGTGTGGTGGCACATGCCTGTAGTTCCAGCTACTTGGGAGGCTGAGGCAGGAGAATCGCTTGAGCCCTAGAGACGAAGGTTTCAGTGAGCCGAGATTGTACTATTACACTCCAGCCTGGGTGACAGAATGAGACTCTGTCTCAAAAAAAGAAAAAGAGAATACTGAATGATTCCATCACCTCAAAGAAACATCTTCATGCCATCCCTTTATAATCATAGACTCCTCCCAACTTTACCCGTGGCAACTACTAATCTGTTCTTTGTCACTGTAATTTTTTCATTTAGAAAGTGTTATAGGTTGGTAGTAGTGGCTCCTATCTGTAATCCTGGCACTTTGGAAGGCCAAGGCAGAAGGACTGCTTGAGCCCAGGAGTTCAAGACCAGACTAGGCAACACAGAGAGAGCCCATCTCTATAAAAAATGTAAAAAAAATAAAAAATCTGCCAGGGTAGTAGTGCACACCTATAGTCCTAGCTATTTGGGAGGTTGAGGCAGAAGGATCACTTCAATCCAGGAGCCAGAGGCTGCAGTGAGCTATGATAGCACCACTGCATGCTATCCTGGGCAACAGAGTGAGACTGTCTCCAAAAAAAAAAAAAAAGTTATACAAATTAAACTCACCATAAGTAATCTATTAAATCTTTTGAAACTGGCTTTTTTTTCACTTATTATAATGCTCTTGAGATTCTCTAAGGTGCTGGTATATCAATAGCTTGTTCTTTTTCTTACTGAATATTATTCATTGTATGAAATGTATGACAATTTATCTATTCACCTCTTGATGGCTATGACAAAGCTGTTAAAAGGCTTTGTGTATACATTTTGTGTGAATATAAGTTTTCAATTCTTTAGGGTAAATATCGAGGAGTAAGATATGGTAACTCCATGTTTAATTTTACAAGAAACTGGCAAACTGTTTTCCAGAATGCTGTATCATTTTGCACTTCCACCAGCAATGTGTGAAAGATCTAGTTCCTCCACATTCTTACTAACTCTTGGTTTTGCCAGTACTTTTTATTTTAGCCATTCTAGTAGGTGTGTCATATCTCATCATGGCTTTAAATTCACATTTTCCTAGTAGCTAATCATGATAATAAGCATCTTTTCATGTGCTTCTTTGTCATCTGTATGCTCTTTGGTGAAGTGTCTGTTCAGTGTTTCACTCATTTTCTAATTGGATTGTTTTATTCCTACTGTTGAGTTTAGAGACTTTTAAAATATGTTCTGGATACACATTCTTTATCAGACATGCAATTTCCAAATATTTTCTTCCAGTCTGTGGCTTGTCTTTTTATGCTCTTAACAGTGTCTTTCACAGAGTAAAAGTTTTTAATTTTGATGAAGCCCAAGTTATTATTTTTTTTTCTCCTTTATGGATTCTGGTTTTGGCGCAAGAAATTTTTACCTGGCCCTAGATCAAAAAGATTTTCGCCTTCATTTTCTTATAAAAGTTTTATAGTTCACACTTTACATTTAGATATATGGTAACTGCTGTATAAGAGTTTTAAGTCAAAGTTTATTTATTTGGTTATCTAATTATTCTATTTGTTGCAAAAAGCATCATTTCTCCCCAATTAATTGCTTTTGCATCTTTGTCAAACTTCAGTTGGCTCTACTTGTACGGGTCTATTTCTGGACTTTTAATTCTGTTTCACTGATCTATCTTTTGGTCAATACCACAGTATCTTGAGTATAATGCTATATGTTAAGTCTTAGAATCAAGTAGTGTGATTTTTTTTTCAGCTCTATTCTTCTTACTCAAAATTGTTTCCAGTTACTTCATAATTCTATATACATTTTAGAATAAATTTGTCCATGTCTACAAAAAATAATGCTAAGATTTTGATGGGAACCGTGTTAACAGTGACTTTTGAAGATCAAAAGTTTTTAACTTGGATGATGTACAACTGATTTATTTTTTCTTTTACAGTTTGGTTCTGTATGTCTAAGAAATCATTGCCCACTTAAAGGTTAAGAGTCATTGTTTTGCATACAGATGTCCAATTGTCCAAAAACCATTTGTTAAAAAGATTACCGGTTTCCTCCACTGAATTGCCTTGGCATGTTTGCTGATAATCAGATAAACATTTTTGTGTGTGGGCCTATTTCTGAACTATTTTCTATAACACTAATAATGTTTATGCTTAGGCCAATACCACAGTCTTGAGTAATGCAGCTTTCCAGTAAGTGTGAAAATCAGGCAATTTAAGTCATTAAACTTTGTTCTTTTTAAAAATTGTCAGCTATTCTAAGTCATTTGCATTTTTATATAAATATCAGAATTAAGCTTGTCAGTCTTTACAAAAAAGGCCTGCAAAGATACTGGCAGGAATTGCATTTATGGTATACATCAATTTGGGGAGAAATGGCATTATAGCAATTTTGAGTTTTTTGATTCATGGACACGACCCTTGTTTCCACAGGCCTGTATAATTTCTAACATACAAGCTTTACATAATTTTGTTTAACTTCTCCATAGCATTAAGATTTTGAATGCTAATATTTTTTTAAATTTGTTTTTATTTAAATTTCCAATTACCCATTGCTAGTATGTAGAAATGCAATTAATTTTTGTATAATGACTTTGTAATAGGCTCACTTATTAGTCTTAGTAGGCTTTTTTTGGGTATTGGGATTTTCTATATACACAAGCAATTTTATTTCTTCATTTCCAATTTGAATGCCTTTGAATTCTTTTTCTTGCTTCACTCTCTAACTATAATTTCCATACAATGCTGAATAGAAGTGGTGCCTGTTCATGATCTTAGAGAGAAAGCATTCAGTCTTTCATCACTAAGCATGATACATATATTATAGGATTTTACTAGTTGTCCTTTAACAGACAGGTTGAGAAAGTTCCCTTTAAATCCTAGTTTGAGAGTTTTTATCATTAATGGGTACTAATTCTGTTAAATGACTTTTCTGAATATACTGAAATAATCATATACTTTTTCTTCCTTAGTTGGTCCATATGGCGAATTACACTGATTGATTTTCAAATGTTAAACCACCCTTGCATTCATGGAATGAATCCCATTTGGTCATAAAATACTATCCTTTTTATATATTGATTCAGTTGGCTAAAATTTCATTGAAGATTTTTCCATCTATTTTTATAAGGAATATTGGACTGTAGTTTTCTTTCATATTAGAGTAATGCTGACATAAAATGAGTTAAGAAGTGTTCCCTCTTCTTTTATTTTCAGAAAGAGTGTATGGAACTGATACTCATCTTTAAATGTTTCATAGACTATCTCAGTGAAGTCTTCTATGACGAGTTGTTTTCTTTTTGAGGGAATGTTTTAACTATAAGTCTATATTCTTTTTAAATATAGGGCTGTTTAGTAACTATTTCTTCTTAAACAGGCTTTGGTAGTTTGTGTTTTTCAAGGAAATTGCTCATTTAATAATTTAAGTTATCCAATTTAATGTCTACAGAATCTATACTCATCTCTCCTCTTTCATTCATATTAATCTCATTTGTGTCTTCTCTTTTTTCTAATCAGTCTGGCTAGAATTTTATCACTATTAGTGACCTTTTCAAAAAACAAGATTTTAATTTCTCTTACTTTTCTCTAATGTTTTACACTTTCATATTTCAATGCTTCATTTTCTTCTCATTGCTTGTTTTGGAGCTATTCTTTCTTCTAGTTTCTTAAAATGCAATTTTAAAGTACTGAGTTGAGAACTGCTTTTTATAAGGATTTAAGCCTTCATCCAACAACTTCATAACCATATTCAATAACGATAAAAGCAAACACTTAAAAAAAGCTTACTTTACGTGAGGTCCTGTTTCAAGTGCTTTGTAAGTACTATTTTAATACTGAAAACAACCGTAGGAGGATTTTCTATTTGTTTACAGCTAGAGGGTAAATCTAGTCCGTGGTATTACATCCCATATTCACATTTTGTCTGATGTTTCCTTATGTTAAGAAAGGAACTACAGTTTTTCCATCTTACAGATTATGAAACTGAATCTTAGAATGATTAATTGCCTATGGTTACAATGTAAGGGGTAGAGAATTTGAGTCCTTCGAAAATATACTAGTCCAAAAAAAAAAAAAATCTTGAAGATACAGAGAATATGGAGGAAGAGAAATTATAAGTCTTAAACCTGTTGAGTCTGAGAAAACTTTAAGACATTCAAATGGAAAAATCAATTTGGTATCTAGATATAGAACTGGACCTCAGATGAGTAGTCTGGGTGAAAGATAAATGTAGGAATTGTCATTGTTACTGAAGCAATGAGAGACAAGTTATTCAAGAGTAGTGATTAAGTAAAAAGAGACCTAAGATTCAGCTTTATAACAACCACATTTAATGAGCAATTGGAGAAAGATAAGCTGAGAAGGAAGCCACAGAAGATGTAGCCAGAGACCTAGACAGAAAACAAGAACACACTGGAGAAGCCAAAGGAAGAGAGTGTTTTGAAGAACAAAATGGCTAACAGCACTGATTGTTACAGAGGTGTCAAATAAGCCATCACAGTAGAAGCTAGATTAAAATGAGCTGACGAGTAACTGGGAAATGTATAAGGACACTGGATATAGCTACTTCTTCAGAGAAGTTTAGCAAAGAAGACCAAAGATGAAATAGATAAGAAGAGTAAATGGTTAAGGGAGGATAATCAGATTATACATTATGTGTGATATAGCATAGTATAACACATATAACATAGAGACAACCTGAACATGTTTATATGCTAATGAAAAGGATCCAATAAAGAGAGGAAGAGTGAGAATGGGGGAGCAAGAAAGAAAATAGGTTTCTCAGATAGCATGTTATTTCCAAAAAGGAAGAATGGGATCCAGAGCACATGTGTGGCCATACGGATGGAGATACTAGTGTGTCACTGCCATAAAAAAAGTACCATCAAGAGACTGAGACAGAAAGTGCAATTTCCGAGTGTGATGATATATATCTATTACATATTAGATAACAAAAACATATATAATTCTATGTATTGTATATATAGAGAACATGTATAATAGGTTTTCATCCACAGCTTCAGGCTCCTAACTCCCATATACCTTGTTACACTCTTTTGCTATGATGTTGGGGTGCTTTAGGCCTCAGAAAACAGAATCTCTCTCTCTTGATTTTCCCATCCTCCTTTCACCAGCTCAAGCCAAGACTTTAATCTTCCCCTGCCTTTCTGACTGCAGGTCATAAGACTCTAATTTCAGAAGGGGGCCTGTCCCATACCCCCTGAGAAAGGAATGTTGCACAGAAAGGCTAAGAAGAATCTGAACAGACAGGCTTGTGGGTTTCTCCACTCGGTCTGTTAGTATTAGATTATATCCTTTTTGTTCAATCCCATTTCCACATGGTTGTCGATCGTGCCTATCTAATAAATCTCCATGAAAGGCTCAAGAGGACAGGGTTCAGAGAATTTCTGGATAGCTGAACATGTGGGGGTTTCTGGAAGATGGCGTGCCCTGGGAAGGCTTGGAAGCTCTGTGTTCCTTCCCCCATACCTTATGCTATGCATCTCATTATCTGCATCCTTTGTAATATTCTTTATAATAAACTGGTAAAGGTGTTTCCCTGAGTTTTGTAAAGCTGCTCTAGCAAATTAATCTCACCCAAAGAGAGGGGCATGGGAACCTCAACTTGGAGCCAGTCAGTGAGAAGTTCCAGACTTGAGACTGGTATCTGGAGGCGGTGGGAGAGGACTGGGCCCTCAACCTGTGGGATCTCATGCTATCTCCACGTAACTAGTGTCAGAATGGAATTGGAAGACACTTAGCAGGTGTCCGCTGCAAAAGTGATCACTTGCTTGGTGTGTGGGGAACTCCCCCTACCCAAAATTTGGTCACATAAGTCTTCTGTGATTATTGTGTTAAGAGAACAGAAAAAAAGCACTTTGAGTTTGAGTTTTCCACATTCACCAAGATAAGGGCATTAAGGATACTGGCGAGATTTATGGAGGATGCATTTGATATACTGATCTCTCCATCATGAAGCTTGAACAGCAAGAGTATGTGTGAGAAGGAAATGGCATGGTTTCTGATGACTCATTTCCCCACTCAGGAAGGCTTCTGCGATTAAAAACAAAGGAACTCTTGTTATAGAATTTAGATGTAACTGATTAAAACATATGAAAAAATATTGGCATTATTATCCTAGTTAATAAATGGAATAATCTGAGGCCCAAAAGAATTAATGTGCAACCAAAAGTACGGAAATACTGAGGTTCAGCTTTAACTTTCAAATTTCACCTGTCACTACTCCTACAGCAAGAAGACTACAACCATGTCAATATAGCTAAACCACCATCCCCCAAACTTTGATGTATCATTTGTTCATTTCCCTTTCCCTTTCATGAAATATTTTAACACTCTTTTCTATCTATACAAATTTTGTCTAAGACTAGCTTAAATGTGATCTTCACAAGCCTTTTCCATTCAAACCAGCTCTAACCTAAATTCTCATCTAAACTATTTTGCTGTATATTTACTTATGCAGATTGTATTATCAGACTGTGGTCTTTCTGAGGACAACGGCTGCATCTCCTACATTTTCAGATTTCCAAAACACTTAGGCTCTTCACAGAGTTAGAACAAATAACTGCTGAAAAAGTTAACCAAAATGTAAATCTTTTTAAAATAACAAATTACTTAATACATTGTTTCATGTATTTTTACCAGTGTTTCTCTTTATTAGTAAAAGGGGGGCTGCTATATTAGGTTTTTATGACTCAAGGTTTATTTCTGTGATATCTTTATATACCAGGCGGACCACCCATCCATAAAATGGCTAGCTTGTCAAGCCTGAACATAGAAACACACAGGTTAAACTAGTTACATAAAACATACTTAAGCAGAAAAGAATAAGTTCAATGCAACCATACAGCCAGACTCCAGAGACCCTGGAAAATAATTCAGGTAACACAACAAGGTTCGGAATTTAAGACAGCTCTAATCATCAGGCAATCCTGACAATAAGTCACTGAGGTAACTTAGAGCCTATCTATTTTTACTTAACCTGGTTCTGTGGCTACCAATAGACCTATCTATGACAGTTAATTTTATGCATCAACTTGCCTAGGACACAGGGTGCCCCTATATTTGGTCAAACATTATTCTGGGTGTTTCTGTGAGGATGTTTTGCATAACTTTAACATTTATATAAATAAACAGACTGAGTAAAGCTGACTGCCCTCTGTGATGTGGGAGGGCCTCATCCAATCAGTCGAAGGCCTGAA
Source organism: Mandrillus leucophaeus (assembly GCF_000951045.1). Taxonomy (NCBI): domain Eukaryota; kingdom Metazoa; phylum Chordata; class Mammalia; order Primates; family Cercopithecidae; genus Mandrillus; species Mandrillus leucophaeus. The sequence goes on along the minus strand of NW_012104120.1, from coordinate 1,750,538 downwards.
TAAAACAAAAAGGCTGACCCTCTTGAGAATAAGTGGGAACTCTTCCTGCCCACCTTGAGCTTGGACACTGGTATTTTCCTGCCTTTAAACACAAACTGAAACATCAGCTCTTCCTAGATCTTGAGCCTCCTGGCCTTTGGATTGCAACTACATTCGGTGTTCTGGTTCCCAGGCCTTTGGACTCAAACTGGTGCTACACCATCAGCTCTCCAGGGTCTTCAGCTTGCAAACTGCAGATCCTGGGACCTATGAACCTCCACACCCACATGAACTAATTCCGTGTAATAAATATCTTAATACAGCTCTTCGGAGATGCCTTACTTGACTAGCCTATCTAAATTCCCCTTTAAGCACACTCTCTCCCCTCAAACTGCTTCATTTTTCTTCATATCACTGACTATTGCTGACATTCTAATACATGCTTACTATCTGTCCCACTCAAACCCAAGTTCTATGAAAGCGTGAATTTTGGTCTGGTCATGAATAAATCACAAGTGCATTGAGTACTACCTGGCTAACAACAGACAATCAAAAAATGAATGAGCCAATGAACAAGTGAACAAACTGTTATTTTAAATTCCCATTATGAATTGCCTGTCATTCTCCTCTCAGGGAGTAGTTTACAGGAGAGAAAGAGAAAGATGATTAATCTTATTACTGTTATTTATGCAGTTTTCATACCAGGCCACTTCATAAGCCATTAGCCTTGGGCCAGAGGCCTGTCCTGGTCTAATCAGTTATGGACAAAGTGGCAGAACCACGTTACAGGATTCGCTGAGTAACCGCTTCTTCCATAGGCAGATAATAACCTCTAAGGTGAGGGCTCATAGTGAGCACTATGAGGTTAGCTCTAAATAATAAAGTCTCACGACTTTCAGAATATAGTAAGAATTTCTTGGCCTCAACCCTAACTCACATCATTTCCCTAAAAGAGTAATAAGCTTAAATTTAACCTCACTCCTTATTAGCCCTCAATTGGCCTTCAGATCAGATCTCAGTTGCCACTACGCAAATGCATCTATTTCAGTTCTAGGTATTCTCAAAGTTCATTTTTCAACTATATTTTAAGTAATTAATATAGAAATACCACTATGTCCTGCACTAAAAAGGCCTATTTCAACAACAGACTTGTCTACAATTTAACCAAAAGTAGTAGAAACAATATGTGAAATATAGGGTGTATCCTAGGGTAATCTCCCCTTCCTCCTTTCCCCAAAATAAACTATGGCTGACTAGCCATTTATGTCTCTCAGGACATACGCTTTTCTTCTTTCCTTAGGAGACTGCCTACTGAGTGGTGTGAATGCAGTGCCCAATCTTGGACTTTGTGGTTCCTCCTCTATACTAAGGTAGTAGAGCCATATGAAGAGTAAACCAGCCCAGGTCTGAGCGTGTACTACAGGGCCCAGGCTGAGACAGCCTACGTTTCTGTTTTACTGCTGACACTAGCAATAAATGAAGAACACCAGAATTTTACTCCCATTCTTACCTGGGGCATATTATTAAAGAGAAATTATTTTGTAATCTCACAATTGAGATTATATACTGAAGAGACAGATAAGAGTGTGAGATATCTTCTTAAACCTGGGGGGAACATGCTAGAACAGAAAAAGCTCTAGAAAGAGAATGTCTCATTGATAAGGTTCCAGTTGATTGTCCCATTTTTATCCTCTTGAAGGGGTTTTTACATTGATTCCCACAGCAACCACAAACCTACAGGGGCATACTACTTCCCTCTCTTTCCACTTTAGTTGAATGAAGGACTTGATACCAAATCTCTTCCTTTGCCTCCTTTAATAGAGATGAGAAGGGAGACTCTTAAAAGTGATGTTACTAAAATACCAAAGCAAAAGAAAAGGGAAATAATGAAAACTACAATAAAACAAAGTTTTATCATAAACCTACTTAATGGCTAACCCTAGAATTTAACCAACTGATTTCAGAAGCTATCTCACAGAAAGGTGAGGCTAACAAGCTCCTGACATTCTCATAACAAATACACTGTTAGTAAGAATTAAGATTCTAGAAGTTTACTATTAAAACAAAATGAAGTAAAGCGGGCAGGCAAAAAGGAACATTTTAGAATTCCCTACCTATACCATCTTTAAAGCTGAATGAATATACAACACCTGTATACTTTCTTTTTGCCTTTCAGTCTAGCCTAGTAACTCTCCAATTTAAATGTGCATAAGAATTAATGCTCAAGAATGTATACATACACAAAAGATTTCATATTGGCTTTCATGAGTTAAGGAACTTTCAAGGGTGATTCTGACTTTGGCTTTACACACTAACTTTATACTCGAGCCCAGAGTGCACAAAATTCCACTTTCTTCCAAATAGTCCACAAAACTAACATAGTCAAAATTACCCCTAACATCTCCTTAAATTATAACATTTAGTAGAATAACATTCAGGGCCATGATTTTATTTAAACTATTTACACTATATATGACATGCTCACCCGATGGGAGACACGTACAAACTAAGAGAGAATAGCAGATTCTCATCTGCAAGGGCATAAGCTTCCTAGGATGGGCAGAATTGTTTGTATTATTGAAACTGTCATTTTATCTGTCAAGACATATACAGCTGGATATTCAAAAGTTAAACTCATGTATAATAAAATGTCACTACCATAAGCATTTTAAAAATGAGACTTTCAGGAAGTGGTTATAATCTTATAAAAATATATAATCTTATAAAATCTTATACAATTTTATAAAAATTAATCTGAGCTTTTTCCAGATGATTCCCCACTATATTTAAGATTCTTCTTTCTCCTTCTCCCTTTTCTGTAATACTCTCTTATAAAGAAGAGGTTATAGTTCTACTCCCACAGATCCTCTGTAATAAAGTAGAGGGCAAATCCTTTGAGCATCAGTATAACTAGCACGTTTCTTTAGTTGCCCATGAGTCCAGAAAAAAATTATTACAGCCAAGAGACAACTTTGTTTGCCCTGGCCACTTCACTGTTCTTTCTAGCAGGTATACTAATCATACCTAGTTTGCCCTCTCTTCTAGGAGAATCTAATCCCCACCCACAAAGGGGAGGAGGAGGCCTGGTTTATACTTCTGTAATTGGGTTTTTAAAGACCCATTCACAAAATAGATTTAATTCTTAATTGAGCTTATTTGAGTAGGTTTACTGCATTCTAACCACAAAATGATGCTAAGACAGAAATTGTCTCAACAAAAAACTGTCCCTTAACAATTTCTACATTTTCAGGAGGGTGTATTTAGCTAAAGAGCGCCAGACACATGAAATCAGTAAGCTAATTCAGAACTTGTTTCCAAGTTATTCAGACATTCAAGTTATTTATTAAAAATCTCAGGACTTTATAGCCGTATCCTTGGCAGTAAAGTAAGTACATGTTTCTGACTACTTTAAAAAATACATATTTCAATAGAGAGGAGGTCTTGCTACGTTGCCCACTGGCCTTGAACTCCTTGGTCTCAAGCAATCATCCTGCCTTGGCCTCCCAATGTAATGGGATTACAGATGTGAGCCACTGTGCCTGGCCATTTTTGGCTACTTTTAAAACAGTAACAAATATAAGTAACAGAAATGATATCGGTATGGTATTACCATAACACTTCAGTTAGCTTGTATCCAAGATTCTAAAATTACTTTGTACTCAAAATGGTAAGCATCTCAAAACATTCCAAAGTTAGCTTCTGGGCTTGCTCAGTTGCATGTAGATTATTAGTGTCAGTAAAGCAATGTCAATTTTCACAAGGACATTCAGCTGAATAAATAGGTCATCTATTTTGTAAGAATATACTATTTTCCAAGGTATTCAAAAGATATTTTAATTTTAAATCTAAGAAAAATTGATACCCATAAATTTCCATAAAATTTTCATGAGTTTTTACGTAAGAAAGAAAGTTGAGCTTTAAAGGCACCTTTGTACAGTGTACTACTTGGGTTAAATCTTTGCCTGTCCAAAAAAATTGGTTACACCCTGAAAAAACTCATTCCTTGAGAAGATTCAAATGCTTGACATTTTCTTCTAACTTTTGCCAAATCTTTTACTAATAAGACTCCCAGGCTCATAAGAGAAGAAAATGCTGATCACATTCAACCACCACTAAACAATTCCTAAAACTGCAAATTAAGAATAGCAAATGAAAAGTGTTCCAGATGCATTTCACAGAGAATTTTTTTCATATTAGTTGATACCACATATAATTATTGCTAGTTTATCCTGCTAGCAACGTTAATTATGATCAGATTTTTTTTAATGCTAGGTAGTTTTGAGAAAAAAAGATTCCATGGCAAATGGCTTTCTGTAATTAAATGTGTCTGCCCCCAGTAGAAAAAAAATAATATCACTGAATTTTAGAGTACATTACAAATGATCTCAAAATCTAAAAGCTCAGCAAGACGGGGCAAAAACTATTTCCATTTGATTATGATAACCAAATATGACAAATCTAAGCTGAAGACTTGCAAGACAAGTAAAAAGTTTAATTGTCCAGCTAACGAACCTGTATCAATCTCCAGAAATAGCTTGAATTTTATGCTTCAAGTTGTCCTTCACATGATAAGGCCTAAAGCCTGGCCAACAACAACAAAAAAACAACAAACTCATTTTTTACTACCAACAAAGTAACAACAACGACCAGAAACTAAAAACAAAAATTTTTTTTTTTTTTCCCCTGTATAAATCTGTGGCAGACACTAAGTATTTCTCGTCTAATCATCTCTTCCTCTACAAAGGGATTTAAGATTTTCTGTAGTGGTTCAATATCCTACATATGCGAAAAGTTGCTGAAATCATTTGAAGGCAATTTAAACATAACATGACTGCCTGACACGCTAGGCAGCAGAAGTGATAAAAATGGCTTGGTTTTTAATGGTTTGGGTTTTTTGATTCATGAACGTCACCAATGTTAACTAAACATGAGGGTTATGAAAATTTAAAAAAAGAAGCTTTTGCTCTATGGGATTCGAGCCCCTTCAAATTATCAGGCCCAGAGAGGTATTTAAAATGTACAGTAGTCATGTCTCACTCCCCCTTGAACTAAATAATTACCTCTTGAAGCCACATGCTATGCAAGCTCTAGACTAACTGACCCCAAATAGTCATAAAATGCCATACACAGCATAGTTCAAAAATGTACAGACAATAAATAACCAACGTTATTTCTGTAAACCAACAAGAATTTCTGATGAATAACTTTTTGTAATCAATCCCTTTCCTGATTCATCCTTTTTTTCTCTAAAAATATGAGCCTCTCTTCTGTTCTCTAGAGCACTCCCCAAGGCCACTTGGAAGTATGTACTAGTCTGCAGTCCTCAACCTTGGCCCAAATAAATTATCTATATTAACTATGCCTCAGTTTCTTCCTTTTAGGTTGGCATTTCTGGCACTGTGAGCAGGATTCAAAGTAACCCACCCTTAGCCATTCCTGGACTTGGCACCTGGCCAACTGTGAACCTCTCATGTTCTTCCAATTCCAAGATAAATTACTGGACAAAAGTCCTGCTAATAATCTGGACCTATACCACTCTTTGGTTGAAGGTCTACATTTTATTTGGGCTGTTCTTTCAAACCCTCCTTTTTTAGAAGAGAGGTCTCTAACCTGGGGGTAACCCTTCAGGACTGCTTCTTTATCACAGCTATCCATGCTGAGTCCACATAGATTATGCTTTTTTTGCCATTTTCCTTAATGGGCTTTCCCAGCTGAACTCAGCAATTTTAGCTAACAAAAGCGAACATAAAAAGACCACCCATTCAACAAAATCGGTGTCCAAAATACAGCTTTCTGTCATTTAGTTGGCTATTTATAAAAACTTTACATCTACAAAAGAAATCTTCATTTGTAAGGGTCTCTGCCTCGCTGTACCTGGAGAGGGAGTGCTGAGTCACTAGAAACTTACCAATGGCTTACATTTACATAACTCTTTGGTGAAGGTGCTTTTCAGGCCATCTTGTCTTTTTTTTGAGACGGTCTTGCTCTGTCACCCAGGCTGGAGTGCAGCGGCATGATCTCAGCTCACTGCAACCTCTGCCTCTCGGGTTCAAGCAATTCTTCTGCCTCAGTCTCCCAAGAAGTCGAGATTACAGGCGCCCGCTAGCACACCCGGCCAATCTTTTTTATTTTTAGTAGAGACGGGATTTCATCATGTTGGCCAGGCTGGTCTCACTGGCCTCAAGTGATCCACCTGCCTTGGCCTCCCAAAGTGCTGGAATTACAGGCATGAGCCACAGAGCCAGGCCAGGCCACCTTGTTTTAACTGGCTTTTACCTACATCCTTCTTCCTTGGTTTGCTTTCAGCTCTGGACTTTTGAGTTGTACATTTTTTCTACATATTTCACATGAAGTGTCATCCCTTTAGAAGAACCTAATAATTGCTTAGGGCAATAAAATGGGTTACTGGAAGATTAATAGTCTAAAAGAGAGAAATGTATTTAAATTTGGAACAAAAGGAGCAAACAGTGCAACTACAAAATGAGAATAAAACTACTGAGATTATAAAAATACAGATCTAACAATTTTTTTTTTCAAAACCAGGACTGATGAATGGCACTGATGATACCCTTTAATGCCCAGCTGGAGTTCACAGTCTCTCGGAGAGATAAATCTTATAATGTCTTTGAAATGTTAACATGCAGGAATTAGCCACGCAGCATTCCAGCTAAGATCTAAAACAGAGTTAAAAATCTTTAGAACAACAAAACATTCCTTTCCTTGGTTAATATCTTTAGCTCAGGAGAGAAACATTTATAAGAATTTGAATTACTTTCAATTATTACAATATTAATATGACTCTTGACCCTTTAGGCTTCCCATTTGTTATTGATCCTTTTCCCTTCCACGAACAGCTTTTGATTTCCTGTCTTCTTCTGTGGTCAGCTGAACCGCTAGAGAGTATAGCCAAGCAAAAATGTGGATTTGCACCTTATTTGTGGCTATCAAGACTTTCATTATTTAAACCACCTTTGGGGTGGTTCTGGATCTTGTGAGAGCTTGCTTTGCACCTCTTTGGAGATGCCTTGTGCATCCTTGGTCAAGTCATAACAATTTTTCTTAAGGCTTATTGGTTTTGGTGAGTCACTTGGAAAGGTACCTTTGGTTAAAAAGAAAAAAAAAAGTCAAAAGACAGGAATATTGGCTGTTTATTCCAGCTAAAATCTGTTAAGAAATTTGAAAACATTACTTTTTCTTTTAAAGAGGTCTATAGCCAGAAATTAGCCTAATTAAAAGCTGACATTCAGCTTCGTGTTTTAGTTTACATAATTTGGTTTTTTGTTTTTACATGGTATAGAAAAGCCAAATATATTCAGATCTGTTAATAATATCTAGATCTGTTAATAAACAAAAATGTAGATATCATTTATACTTTGTAGAAATATCTTTCTACAAAACCACGAAATGATTGGTCTACAAATACGGACATAAAACAGTTAACTACTACTTACTTCCTAGGTTTTTTCTTTTTTTGAGATGGAGTCTTGCTCTGTCGCCCGGGCTGGAGTACAGTGGCCGGATCTCAGCTCACTGCAAGCTCCGCCTCCCGGGTTTACGCCATTCTCCTGCCTCACCCTCCCGAGTAGCTGGGACTACAGGCGCCCGCCACCTCGCCCGGCTAGTTTT